>NW_027492247.1:0-412775 GCF_021521415.1 Bidens hawaiensis | reverse complement strand
GCAATCTGCTCATCTCTGAGCCGATTCTGTTCTTCTTGCTCTGCCTTGAACAGTAACATCTTCATCATCGCCTTGTGCAAATCAGCAAGTTCGGATGCAACCTTTGAGGTATGGCCATTTCAGGTTGAGCTTGAGGAATAGGTTGTTGAGCTGACTGCGGTGTTGGTGGCTGTGCTGGTTGAGCAGGAGGAGCAGCAGAAGTCCCGACGGATGGTAACATTGAGGGACGCGGTTGATCGGGAAATAAGCTTCGATACTTCCGAGTAACCTTCTTCTTTTGCCTCTTTGCAGGCCTTTCTTCTCCTACATCTATGTCGGCCGGATTTTCCACGGCTCTGACTTCCTCACCAGTTTCCAACTCTTCTTCATTTAGAAACGAATCAGCCTCCTTTTCAGCTTCGGTCCTTGTATCTTCAGGGACCGCCACCTCCTCAGTGTCAGAGTCGTCGCTTGATTCCTGCAAAGGTAAGTTTTCGACGTCTGAGTCACTGGTATCATTTCTCCATTTCCTTTTAGGAGGGGCCCTGTAAGACGGATTCACCAAATGCCCGAAGCATCTTTTGATTGGTGGCCTGGTTGGACGTTCCTTGTAAGATTTGAGACGGTTGAGAGTCTCATTTTTCATGTGGTCCAGTTTCACCACATCACCTTCGTTTTCTTTCAGTAACCCTGGTGCTTGAGTATCGACAATCATTTGCACGAACCGTGGGAACTGTAGAAACTTCTCACTTTTCCCTTGCTTCAACGTGATGTTCTCGACCATATGACCGAAAGTCATCTGAGAGAAGTTGTATGGTCGGTTCATCACCAAAGCAGCTACAGTGAACTGCATGCTTTCCCTCAGCTTGTCAAAGCTGGTTCGTTGAGGGCCCAAGCAGTGCATCACAACGTGTGCCAAATATTTGAACTCGGGGCACAAGTTGGCCTTATGAAGCAGACCGGCATTGAGGTCGCCGTCATACTTCATACGTGCGAAACATCCTCTTGTTGCAGCAGGATGTAGGGAGGTCGGGTCTGATTCATCATCTTCAAATCCACAGACTTCTCGAATGACCTGGGCAGATATAACAATTGCATGCCCTCTAACGGTGGAGCGAATAACCGACGGCACGACTGTTTTGTCGTGCGTGGCATTCCTCCAAAACTCTTGTTGGATAGACATGATAGGCTCAATAATCCTAGAGATGGGTCCAGAGATCCTCGACCTCTTCAGAAACTTTATCACCGTTGCAAAGTCTTTCCCGTGGCTCGACTTTTCGTCTAGAAAAGCCACGATGTTGTGCTTGATGGACGTTTTGTACGGGACAACCACTTCTGCAACTTCAGCCATTTAAATCTGTAACCATAAACGTGTTAGAACAAACAGATATCGAAACGACTGAATGCGTTTAAACTTTTCAAATTTTCTGGACTGGTTCGATCGAACGAGTAACACATTCGATCGGATGAGCTATTCATTCGATCGAATGAGATCTGGTTCGATCACAGACAATCGAATGAGATAGATCTTATCGTTGACTTCTGATTCGATCGAACTAGTGGTCGAATAAGTCACATTCGATCGAATAAGAAACTCGTTCGATCGAATGGACTGGTTCGACTCATTCAAACAGAAACCCAGAAACGAAGAACACCGAACCCGGAAAACTTAGACGATCAACAACCCGATCAAAACACGGTTAAAAATAACAAAAACTTACATTTTAATGATCTACGTGAAAAACCGAATAATGTGATCGGATCAAAACAAGGGTTTGAGGAAAATAGATTTGAGAGCAAAAATCCGTAATATATTTCGAAATTAACTGACCGATCGAATAAGTTTGAGTATTTATACTGTTTTTGGACTTATTCGATCGAACGGACTTGTTCGTTTGGACCATTCGATCGAATGAGATTCTATTCGATCGAATGAGTCTCTTCGCAACTGTTTACATTCCTCAACCACTGATTCGATCGAATCTGTTCATTCGATCGAGTTATTCGTTCGAATAGCAACCTATTCGATCGAATGAGGGAAAACATTTGAAAAATAAATTTTTAAATTTCTTATTTCCCGTCCATCGATCGTGATGCCTTTGAACCTGCACGAAAACATAAACTTTTGACACTTGGTTAGTTTTCGTAGACATTTTCCAATCCTGAGAGCTTCGTTCCTACAGAACATATAGATCATAATACATTAGTAACAAATGGAAAAATATCAGGCTCAAACATCTTTGGGTTTTCTTGTCACTTCATTCTTTCTTTCATGCACAGCCTGTTGCACAGATGAACATTTAGCAACCTGCATGAAGTTTTCTTTCATTCCTACACACTGGATAAACATTTAGTAGGAACAGACAGGGATCAGACTACCTGTCACGATGATTTCTCATCGATTCTCAAACAAACAGAAATAGATAAAATGAGAAAGGAAAAAAATAAATAGAAATAAAATCTTTTTGGTTTTTATCAAAATATTTACAGGGAGGGACAGGGATCAGACTACCTGTCACGATGATTTCTCATCAACATTAAAGCAGAATAAAATAAATAAAAATAAAAAGATTAATTCAGAATTAAAAATCTTTTTTTTTTTTTTTTTTTTTTTTTTTTTTTTTTTTACGAATAAACGAAGTTAAACAAGACATAATGAATATTCTTTTTGTGAGAAAGATCCGAACAGGAATCATACTAATTACGTGACTGTCACACAGATCCGTGTTTAGCTGTATTATGACATAAAGAAACAGGTTGTGAGCATGTAAATAACTTAAAATGGTTTTCATCGTTTCTGTGATACGAGTTAGGTTCAATTATGTCTCAAAATTTAAGTGGGTATCAACTCAGAGATTATGATGCCTCCTATCTATTCTCAAAGCGTATTTGGCTTTCCCCAAGTCACCCCGAATTGACCTTGACCCATAGTGTCTGATTAAAGTTGTAAGTGTCTTCATCTGCTTCCCGTTTTCTTTCTTTCTTACTCCATGATTGAGAAGTCTTGACATTGTTAACTCTAGAATGTTTCAATCACTCATAATGTAATTTTTTTTTTTTTTTTTTTTTTTTTTTTTTTTTTTTTTTTTTTTTAACATAGACTTCAGAGTAGTAAACAATTGCAAGTCCCGAATCTGGATCACTGCAGTTTCTTCACACACTATCTTTACGGGAATCAGAACACTTATGGGCTCGTGTATGACTGGGTAATCGCTTTTCTGCCTATCATTCGGAAAGATATATATGAAGACATACAAAACTCTTAAGGAGTTTCCACGTAAAATCGAGTAGATTTAGTTTGTATCACATCTACTTTTACGCACCATAAAAAGCTACCATGACACACAATGACCGTTCTAAAGCCTTTTAAGCCTAATAACTTCACTAGTTAAGCACACAGAATCAGTGTATCTATCATTTTCCAAGGTTGGATCAATTTCTCATTTTCTGAATATATATGAATGTCTTTTAAAACATATAACGTTTAAATTATTTCGCCCCGATCAAGTCAAAGTCTTCAGGTAAACGGCTATCCTGAAGATCCAATGGATCAACTGGACCGACCACATACGAGTATGTGTCCTTCTAACTAAGTATAACCGACTATTTTTCAGCGAAAGAATAAAGACCCATCAAAACCCGCCCCGATCACTTTCAGTCATCTGGTTAATGGCTATCCTCATAATCTACTAGTAGAAGTAAGGACCAACACACATCCGAAAATGTGTCCATCAAACTGAGGTAACCGACATAATTTTAAGCGATAGTGATGTATAAAAATTTAATATTTGAAAAATGAAAATAAGCTGTACAGACATAACAAATCTTTTTGATGTCTCAGTATGATAGCGTCTGTGTACTATCACCTTTCTTGAACAAGATCAACTTCTCAAAATTTTGAAATTTTTTAATGTTTTTGGGTTTTTGTATTTTATATTGTTTTTGGTTTTTCTTGAAACCTTTCTCCCCCTAGAATTTATAAAAAACAAAATCTTTTTGGACTTTTTCAAATTTTTAAGAAAAGAAAAAATGAAAACAATTTAAATGATATCTTCAGGAACATCATCTGATATACGTTTAACGCCGTTGATCTCTAGTAAATATAAAAACCGTGGTTTATCAAATGCTTTAGTGAAGAGATCAGCGCGTTGTTCCTGAGTGGGGATTTTTATCACATCGATTAACTTCTTTTCGTAGCAATCACGAAGGAAGTGATATCGAATTTCGATGTGCTTCGTTTTGCTAAAATGGACCGGATTTTTGGTAATTGAAATTGCAGCAGAATTATCAATATATATGGGAGTAGTAGAACATTCAATACCGTAGTCACGCATTTGTTGCTGAATCCAAATAACTTGAGAACAGCAACTGGCAGCCGCAATATATTCCGCCTCAGCTGTTGAAGTGGAGACTGACGTCTGCTTTTTGCATTGCCACGTTACTAAACGACTTCCAAAGAACTGACATCCTGCTGTTGTTGATTTGTAATCGAGTTTACAACCACCATAGTCCGAATCACTGTACGCATGTAGATCAAAGTTATCATCATGAGGATACCAAAGACCCCAATCTGGAGTACCCTTCAGATAACGCAAAATTCTTTTGACTGCAATCAGATGGGAGACCTTCGGCTTTGACTGGTAACGTGCACAGAGACACGTAGCAAACATTATGTCTGGCCGAGAAGCAGTCAGGTACATTAGAGATCCGATGATCCCTCTATAGTGAGTTGGATTGATCAATTCACCCTTCTCGTCAGGATTAATCCCGTGATTAACCTCTAAAGGAGTTCCCTGTGAAGAAGAACTCAACATCTCAAACCGTTTCAAGATGTCATTGACGTATTTTGTCTGGTGAATGAAGATACCGGAATCTTTTTGATCAACTTGAAGTCCTAAGAAGAACTTCATCTCACCCATGGAGCTCATTTCAAATTTTTCTTTCATCACTTGTTCGAACTCCTTACAAAGTGTTTTATTCGTGGACCCGAAGATGATGTCGTCCACGTACACTTGTACCATAATTAGATCTCCTTCTTTTTCTTTTGAGAATAGTGTGCAGTCAATGGTTCCCCTTCTAAACCCGTTGCTCAGAAGGTGTTTGGATAGTTCTTTATACCAAGCTCTCGGGGCTTGGTGAAGACCGTACAAAGCCTTGTTGAGCAGATAGGCTTTGTCCTTGTGATATGGGTCTTCAAAACCTGGAGGTTGTGCCACATATACGGTCTCTTCGATGTGACCGTACAAAAAGGCACTCTTGACGTCCATTTGATATACTTTGAATTTCTTGAAAGATGCATACGCCAAGAACATCCGGATTGCCTCCAAACGAGCAACCGGAGCATATACCTCATTGTAGTCTAGGCCTTCGATTTGCCTAAACCCTTGGACCACCAGGCGGGCTTTGTTGCGAACAATCACTCCACGATCGTCACGTTTACATTTTAGTACCCACTTAGTGCCAATTTTCTTCTGTCCTTTGGGGAGATCCACCAGCTTCCACACACCAAGTCTTTTAAACTGCAATAATTCCTCTTGCATGGCTGAGACCCAGTTGGAATCTTTCAGCGCATCGGTGGTGCTGTGTGGTTCTTCTTGTGCTAAGAAGCATTCATGGGCATTAAGAGCAACTGATCCTGACTCCATCATTTCTGTGTAGAGACCAAAATTCAGCTGTCGCCGAGTTTTGACACCCTGTTGAAAGTCCCCTATAATGTTGTCTTGTGGATGATCACGTTCAGTCCTAACAACCGGATTGTCAGAAACGACAACATTTTGTTCCAAGTTAGTTAAGTTCGGCTCAGGAGCTGGAGCGGATTGTGGTGCCTCTGAAGTAGACGTTAGAGGCTGATCTGCATTCGGCACTTCTTGATTTGACGATGAAGGTTGTGACGTAACCTGAGTTGGTGCCGATTGTACATCATCTGCTGGAGATTCATCTTCAGATTCAGATTCGGAAGATTCTTGAACTTGATCGCTAGACTCTGTGGAGGAAGATGATGACGGACCAGGATGAGTTGAAGATTGCAAAGATTCATCAGGAGGTGCATTTTGCGCCTCATACATCATTTGAATAGCAATCTCATACAGATTGAATGACTTGAACAGTTTGTCATAATCAAACAACCAGTCTTCTCCTGTCCCCTTGGCTGGTTCTGTGTAGCGTTGAACATCGACATGGTACCATTCTTCAACTAATTTTGTTGTTCTGTTGAAGACCCTTTTGAGAGGTATGCTGTAACCCAGAAAATAGCCGTTGATGATCTTCTCCTCGAACTTATTATCGACTTGCCTTTTAAGTAACGTGCAAAGAGCCCCGAATGGTTCCAGGTGCTCTAAGTTAGGCCTTCGTCGTTGAAGAAGCTCGAAACTTGTCTTGCCGTGGCGCTTGACGATGCCTACCCGATTTAATGTGAAACAGGCGTTGGCAATTGCCTCACTCCAAAACGTAACAGGTAACACTGAGTCGGCTAACATTGTTCTTGCTGTCTCGATTAACGTACGATTTTTCCTTTCAGCAACCCCGTTCATTTGTGGAACATATGGGGCACTGAACTCCTGAACGATCCCTTTTTCTTTGCAGAAATTTTCAACATTCGCATTTTTAAATTCTGTACCGTTATCTGACCGCATTCTTCGAACCTTCAGATTGTATTGAGACTCAATAGTTGTAACCAGCAGTTGTATACACCCAAACGTTTCTGATTTTACTTTCAAGAAAAACACCCAAGAGAATCTAGAATATTCATCAGTAACCACTAGACAGTATGAGTGCCCAGAGATACTTTTGACGCTTATTGGGCCAAAAAGATCCATATGAAGGAGTTCCAACGGAATATCAATTGAGTGGAAACTCTTAGACTTGTGGGACCTTTTTATCTGCTTTCCGGCTTTGCACTTCACACATGAATCAGGGAGACGAAAACTTCTCAGATTAACTCCCTCAACTAGTCTGCGGTGCACAAGCTTGTTCATGTTCCTGACATTTATGTGTCCCATCCGTCTATGCCATAAGACAGTATCACGTTCGGATGCCTTGGACACGAAACATGTCGCCGTTGGAGACGTTGACCCTGCCTTAGCCATATCCAGAATGTAAAGATCACTCTGGCGTGCAGCTGACATTAAAACCTTGTCTTCAGGAAAGTTGAAATCCTTAGGCAAGATGTGGCAATCTCGGTCGTCAAACATAACTTTGAAACCTTTGTCGCAGATTTGACTTATCGACAACAGGTTGTTCTCCAACTCTTTGATGAAATTTACTTTCTCAAACGAAATTCGCCCATTAGACACCATTCCTTGGGCCGTGATATAACCTCCTTGATTTCCTGCAAAGGAAACTGCACCTCCTTTTATTTGTCTGACACTTGAAAGGAGATTCATGTTTCCAGTCATGTGCCTGGAAGCTCCTGAGTCTATGATCCACATGTTGAATCTTGGATCATATAGAGCAACCTGCACACAAAAACAAAAGGTTTAAATATCATTGGAAACCCAAGCCCTTAAGGTCTTGGGTTTTCCATCTTCATCACGAATGAACAATTCAATCCATTTACCCTCATTAACACTGTTTTCAGATTTGACGTTGTTATCAACAGTGTTAGTTTTCTTAGGTTTCCAAAAGTCAGTCTTCTTCTCAGCATGTTTGAGATAGCTGGTTGAAGACTGAGTTTCACTTGTCGAAGTGGAAATACTTGGTTCTGAGGGGTTTGGGGATTGGTGTGGTGAGGTTGGCTGAGGTTTCCGAGGAGAAACCGACCTCGGTGTGTGAAACCGTTCTTGACCTTGAATGTCAATGGTCGGTCGCCTCCTAGGAGGTGACTTGACATACCTCGGATCCGGAGTCGATATGTACTGCTTAGGATCCGTGTACTTATAGCAAAATCTTGCTATATGCCCTACCTCTCCACACGAAAAACAGTAGTTTCTCCCCCTTTGACTTGGTGGAGAGAAATAACTCTGGTTTTGTCTGTTATCATAGTACCCCCTGGATTTGACATTTTGGGGTGAAGTTTGTCTAGGAGGGTGTTTTGGGAAATTATGTTTTTCATTAACGTTACCCTCCTTTACAAACTGGGTACTATGTTCCACATAGACTTTCTCAGATTTAGGATTAAACTTTTTCTTCTGAGAACTTCTTGTTGTTGTTGCCTTTGACTTAGATGGTGGTGGGCCCGATTTAGTTGTGGAACCTAAGTCTGTGGCATCAACATTTTGTTTGGACTCAGGAGCCGGGTCAATGACTTCTTTACCCTTAGACTTAGAAATTTGGTTTGTGTCCTCGGGTATATAATCATTTGATTCATCATCCGGCACAGCTCCTGGTGTGCTTGAAAATTGATTCAGGATCGGGGGTGGGACATTGTTATATCCCACGCCTCTTTCCTTTTTGCCTCGGAACTCGGGAATGATGTGTTCTAATAAATAAGATGAATTTGAGTAACTTTTTAATTTGAAATTCAATGATTCAAAATCAGCTTTCAAGTTTTCCAATTCTTTTTTCAAAACATTATTCTTATTTATGTGAAAATTGATAGAGTCTTGTTGATTCAGAACACATATTTCAAGTTCCTTGTTCTGACGCTTAAGGCTATCAATCTTTTCTTTAAAAACAGACTCTTTCTGCTTCCAAGCCTTATTCTGTGCAAGCGCGTCAGTCAGTTCCATTAAAGATCTTGAGGCTGCTTGTTTGTAAGCCTCGAGATCTTCAATTCTCTCTTTTAGAGATTGAATTTCTTGTTCATACAATTCACATTTTAAACATTTAACATTTTCTGGTTTGGGAGTTGATGGGTTAGAACTTACCTTGGCATTTGATGTCTCTGCCATGAATGCAAAGCAAAGATTCCCAGTTTTTTCCAGAAACGATGCAGAAGTTGCTTTAGACTCTACTTCGTTGACTTCTTCAACTTTAGCAGCCTCTGCGGGAATTGTCGAACATGGAGATGTTTGAGGAACATTTGACTCTTTTTCGTGATCCTCCTTAATCTCCAAAGATACCACTTCAACCTCAGGTTCTCCTTCATGGACTTCAGCAGCTGGTTCATCGACAGTATATTCTTCATTGGTCGAGGAAACAACAGACTCTGTTTCAGAGTTTTCATCTACTACTGTGACATCAGCCATGTTGATGCTCAAGTTCCATGTCTCGCCTTCATCCCCTTGAACTGCAAGAGCAGTTTCGTTGTTGATGTCGACGTTGTTTGCTGCGGTTTGATTTTGAGGGACCAGTTGTCTCTCAAGGTTGACAGTTGCAGCTGCTGCAGCAGGAGTGGATGATGATGAAGTGGTTCGGAAGGGATATTGGTGACCTTCCCTTCTTGGCTTCGAGCACTCCTTGGCAAAGTGACCAAGTTCGCCACAGTTGTAGCATTTTACTTTGTTTTTATCAAAGCCGAACTTGGATTTGTTGTTTATTGAGAGGGCCTGACCTGTTTTCTTCGTCCACTTTCTGGCCCTTCGGAACGCACTGCCAAGAGCCCACATAATGTCTATGCGTTCCATATCATCTTCGTCAAGCTGTTCATAGTCATCGCTGTCCAGATGACTATTTCCTAGCTTACCCGCCACCAATAAACTGTAGGACTCAATTATCGTGCCTAGAGTTGCCATGTGTTCTTTGGCAACCTCCACTGTTACTGTTCCCAAGCCTTCAGTATTCAACGTTGCTTTCTCCGTTGACTTGGGTCCGGAGTTAGTACTTGAGTTTCCAGAAGTTGATAGTGGGACGGAAGATCTCGTTTCAGTCCCCTTTGATTGATTTGACGTTGAGGAGACAAAAGCAGTCTTCATCGGAGCATGATCAGTTGAATCTGACAAAGGAGGTTTTGACATGTAAAGTGATTTGTCAGAAGTTGATCTCGGTTTTCTGGAAGAGGCTCTTAGTTCAGCCTCTTCGTGTCTGATTTCTTTAATAAAATCAGACAGGAGAATCGTCTCCAGCTGATGACTTCTTCTCATTACTGTCAGGAAGGTGCTCCAGCTAGGTGGAAGTCCTTGTGCAAGACATCTAACTTTCTCAGTCCCTGTAGTTTTGACGTTATAGGACTTGAGTTCTGACATTAGATGGTAAAATCTCGACAGTAACGACTCAATATCTTCTCCCGACTCTGGACTAAACAGATCAAATTCACGCTTGAGCTCCCGTGCGTGAATTTCTCTAAGGGAATCAGATCCTTCACATCGGTCAACCAGTGCGTTCCAAAGAGTTGACGCTGTAGTAAACTGGTTAAACTGATGAAAAAGATCAGTGGAGAGTGCTTGTGATAGTAAGGAGAAGGCTTTCTTCTCAGCATCGAAGGCTATCTTTTGTTCTTCAGATAGCCTAAAGTAGCTCAACGACTCACCATCATCATTCGTTGGATGCACCCAACTTGTTTGGACAGCTTCCCAAAGTCCAGGATTTACACCTGTAAGATGAATCTGGAATCGTGTCTTCCAGGTAGTAAAGTCGTTTAATGTCATCAGCTTTGGTGGCTTGTTGTAGCTTCCCGATTCAGAATCGCTTTCGAGAATCGATTGGATCCTCTTGTTGGTACTCGAACTTGAAGCCATTTTTGATCCTTTGGTTAACTTTGAACTGTTGATCGAATGAGTCTGGTTCGATCGGACGAGTGCCTTATTCGATCGAATATGTTCTGATTCGATCGAATGTCTCTCTGGAAAACCGAACTGATCTTCTGAAAGTTATTCGATCGAATGTGTAACTGGTTCGATCGAATGGGTTAACAGATTCGATCGATTGTGTGTATGGTTTGATCGAACGGGTTCTGACAGTCGAATAAGACAGTGATCGAATGGACGGATCGAATGTGTGACTTATTCGATCAACTGGAGACTGGTTCGATCGAATGAACGAATCTGGTTCGATCGAATGAACTTGGAGTATTTCTAGGCGGGAAAAACTGATTCGGTCCAAGTTCAAACTGGTTCGATCGAATAGGAGGGCTATTCGATCGAATGAGTTCCAAAAATAGACTGGTTCGATCGGAAAATCTGGAAATTCCAAAATTAGGAGATTTTGACGGATTTTCGAATTTTGAACCACAAACACGAATCTTAGAAGATCAAGGAGCAAAGTAAGATCAAAATGAGACTTTTAACACAAAAACAGATGAACACCAACCAAAAAACGGATCAAACACACCAAAAACACGAAGAACACGAAGAACGCGAAGAACGTTCTTGACGAAACTCGAACTTTTAACACACTTTTCCAAGATCAAAACACCAAAATATGACAATTTTAACAGTTTTTGACAAGAACACGACGAACACCAAGATCAAAAACACCAAAAATTCGGAATTTTCCGGCAAAAATAACGATTTTCGCGAGAAAAACACGAATTTCACCACGAATCTAACGTGAATCAAGAACCAAAGGCTCTGATACCACTTTGTCGGACCGGTGCGGGACACGGTTTCCCAACGATTCACGGGGCAACGTGTTAGAGTGCGGAATCCTCTAACACGGCGATTCGGTGGTGATCAACAACGCGCGGTAACGATTCCTAAGACGGTTTGACACCTAGGGACGGAGGAAAGGACCGACACGTGAAGAACGGGCAGAGAGTATTTCAGCAGAGTGGTGGTTCGTGACTGTGTGTAGAATGTGTGCTCTATTGTGAAATTTCCTAAGTTTCGTTTATATATCGAAAACTGGTTCGATCGAATGAGTCTCTCATTCGATCGAACGAGACCTGGTTCGATCGAATCAGTCACTGATTCGATCGAATCAGTTTCTTTTGACATTTTCAGTCCGTTAACTTAGTTTCACGATCGTTATCTTCATATCGAACCATCCTGATAGAACTGGGGACATACACATGACATTTCATGTCCTAACACCTTATTATGATTTTAACCGATTTTAATTCGTTTAAACTATTGGTTTGGTATTGTATTATCTTGTTTGTGGTTGTGCCTTTACGAAGACATGTGTAAATTATATTTTATGCCTTAGGATACTTTAGACTCGTTTAAGGTTAAATATCCCTTAAGGTTATACATTTTACTTGGGCTCTAAGCCTCGAGGTTGCTATTAGGCTTATTATTGAATGCCTAAGATTATCCATTATTTATGGATTGTATGTGGTGATATTGTTGGTTGGATGTTTGAATTAGATGTTTGTATGTGTGTATGTGATGGTAAACTATGATCGGGTCAAATATATTACTCGGGGAGGACCCGGGGTGAGGAGGCCCGTGTTGCGTGTTTATGACGCAGATGGGTCAAATATATTACTTGGGGAAGACCCGGGGTGAGGAGGCCCGCCGTTCTATAAACCGTGGTCGGGTCAAATATATTACTTGGGGAAGACCCGGGGTGAGGAGGCCCGTATCACGTGTTTGGATGTTAAACCGCGACCGAGTCAAATATATTACTTGGGGATGACCCAGGGTGAGGAGGCTCGTGTTGCATGATCTTGTTTTATTAAACTGTGACCGAGTCAAATATATTATTTGGGGATTACCTGGGGTGAGGAGGCTCGTTTTGCATGATTTTAACGGCTTTGTCAAACCGCGGATGGGTCAAATATATTGCTCGGGGAAGACCCGGGGTGAGGAGGCCCGTGCTGCATGAAAAGATGTTTAATGTTTTATTCTCTTAAGATTTGGTTAAGAAAAGCTATTTATGATTTTATGGTCTCATGATTTTCCACTACATTCCATACTCATGGAATTTAAATTTTTAATGAATGTCATTTACTAAAACTTGAACTCACTCAGCTCAAGCTGACTATGTGTGTATGTTAGATTGACTTGCAGGTTAAGAAGTGGATGCTACCGCTTGGACGTGCTGGATGCTACTCGGGAGGTTGAAGGCATTTCTGGTCAAGGATTTCAAATAAAATGGATATTTTTTATTTACAATTGATTTTGGACACATGTACCCGTGTTTTGGGATTTTTAAATACTTAAACCTTTTCCACTGTTATTTACTCTGAACTGGTTTTAAATACAAAGAATCATTTGGTTTTAAATTTTTGTGAAATTGTGGATGTGATTACCAGCTGTAGGACTCCCGGGATTCGGGGTCTTACAAATTGGTATCAGAGCCATGGTTCGAGGGATCCGAGCATTCTTGAATGCTTGGACTTGAACTGTAAAAGAAAGGACTAGAAATGCCAACCGCGAGTAGCTGCACGCCGAGAGGTAAATTTATGTATTTGTTTATTCGTTTATAGGTATTAGAGTTCTATTATGTGCATATTTGCTTGAATGTTAGATGGGACGCTAATATGGTTAGGGGCAGGGGGTGCTTAGGATGGGCGGGTAAAGTAAACAATTAATAACACTTGATCAACGTTATTAGCAGTTTACCCTTACCTACCATGTCCTAAAAACTACTTGTACTTGACTGTGTTAAAATTCTGTCTTGTAGGGATAAGTCATGGCTAATACTCGTACTGCTAAGAGAGGTCGTCCGAGTGGTCCCGGCCGTTGTCGTAAACCACGTGCCGAAGCTGAGAATGAGATCCCTACATCCCATCAGGAGGAAAACCCAATTAATGAGGAAGGGGATAACCCCGTCTTAGGTTCTGCTATACGCGCAGCCATCGCAGATGAGGTTTATCAGGTTCTTCAGAGCGTTATGCCCGAGATTGTTGCTGAGGCGGTTAGGGTTGCAAAAGAGTCAATGGTTGGAAAGAGTGCGGATAAGCAGGAAAAATGATAAGAGACTCAGGTTGAAGACGATGTTGTGGTGCTAAGTGAGAAGGAGAAAGAAGTTCGTGCATTTAGGGTGCCTTCTAGAGGTTGTTCGTATGGGGATTTCAAAAAGTGCGACCCTCCCGCTTTCGATGGTACTAAAGATGCGTTGGCAGCTCATCAGTGGGTTAGAGAGATGGAAGCCGTATTGAGGGTTAGTAAGTGCAAAGAGGAGGATACGGTAACTTATGCTACTGCCTCGTTCCGTTCCGAGGCGCTATGTTGGTGGGATAATCTAGCTCAGGCTACGGGTAATCGTTCCATTAGGAGGATGACTTGGGAAGAGTTGAAGCAGTTGGTTATCGATCATTTTTGCCCTCAGCATTAATTAGATAAGATGGAGCAGGAATTCTTAGTCTTAGAAGCGGGTGATATGTCACATCGAGAGTATACTACAAAATTCAACCAAATGGCTCGCTTATGTCCCGATTTAGTTACACCTGAAGATAAAAGGATTAAAAAGTACGTGAAGGGTCTTCCGGTAGATGTTCGTAGGGGTGTGGTGACCACCGGCATGAGCTCTTTCCATTCGGTGGTTACCCTAGCAGGTACATTGTATGAGCAGAGAGAGATGGTGAGCCCAGCTGAACATGGAAAATATGGGAAACTGAGCTCTAACTCCAATGGCAAACGTTACGAGGGCAATGATTCTATGTCGGCAGGAAAGAAAGCAAGAGCAGAAACGTAGAATTATAGGGGAGACGCGTATGATGGGAGATGCAAGAAGTGTGGGAAACCGCATAGTGGGGAATGTAGATCCAGGTCTATCACTTGTTTCTGATGTGCGAAAGCTGGACACTTCCACTACGAGTGTTCGACGTTGACTTGTTACCGGTGTGAGGGGTCTGGGCATTTGGCATCTCGGTGCACTGAAAATAAGGCGGGAGGTTCTGAGCGGGGAAACTCTTCTAAGGTTAAGTTGGATGACAAGCCAAAGACTCAGGCTAGGGCCTTCAGTATCTCTGCGAAGGAGGCGGCGGAGGAAGCGGACGCGATTTCAGGTAATCCCTTACGTTCGTATTAATCGTTAAAATGTTGTACCGAATATTTCTTGACTTATCGAATACTTTCGTGTGTAATCGTTTGGCTAGGAAGTGGTTCGATATCAGTAGTAGGGGTACTATTTATACCCGTTCTTTATATGATGTAATGCTTTGATTTGTCGCAGCCCGCGCTTGTTCCTGTGTAGCGGGATTCGGGGACGAATCCCATTCTAAGGGGGGTAGACTTGTAACGTCCGTAGTTTTCGATAAAAAGGTTTAACCTTGTAGTGTTGTGCTCACCTTTCGGGCTTGACCCGGCATTCTTTCGAGAGCTTCTTTCCACCCCGTAAACGTATCTTGCTTAACTTTTTGTGCAAGTTCAATTCTTAATAAAGTGGAGGGGCCAAAATGTTTTTTTGGAAATATATTTTATATAAAAAAAAAATAAAACCTAAATCAAACCCTAGGTCCGATCGGCGCCCATCCCCACCCCCTTTCCTCCTCGTTTTGCATGCAATCAGCCACCGTCCGGCCGTCCAAACTTCAATTCCAGGTCGGTATATGTATACAACTCTTTTTCACCTTAATTCATCCTTATGGTGCGTTTATTCATCGAAATTCGGTTGTTTTTAGGCTTGTCGGGTGGCTGTCCAAGTGGGCAGTTTCGGGCCTGTTTTGGCTAAGATTTTTGCACCACAAACTTCCTAGGTATGCCACTTATAACATACTAAAATTTCATGGCCAATGAAAATGTTTAGGTCGGTCAATCGATTTTAGTTCGAAAACTAGGGGTTTATCGGGTGTAGGATTGGCAATTGTTGAGTTTGATGCGTTAAACGATTGGATGACCGGCCGAATCGGTTTGCACAGACCGGGGAGGGGGGGTTTAAGGGCTGTGGAAAAATTATTTTTTTTGATGCTCGGGGCTGTTGTGGTTAGTGCTTCGTCAATCGAGTTTGCGGTTCGCGAATTTTCGTTTAAACGTAAAGTAAGAGTTGTAAAAAGGAACCATCAACCCTATCAACTCGGGTGACATAATCTTGATGATTGAAAAGATTTAAAACAGAATTTGGTCTATTTGGGGCTGATTCGTTTAACCAATGGTTTTAAGGTTTATTACACGCGCATTCGACCCAATTTGATCACCCTTGGGCCTTGGGCCAAGTTGTTGGGCGTTGGGCCAAGTCTTGGGCCTTGGGCCAAGTAGTTGGGCCTTGGGCGAAAGTGTTGGGCCTTGGGCGAAAGTGTTGGGCCTTGGGCCAAGTTGTTGGGCCTTGGGCCAAGTCTAGGGCCTCGGCCCAAGTTGTTGGGCCTTGGGCCAAAGTGTTGGGCCTTGGGCCAAGTGTTGGGCCTTGGGCCAAAGTGTTGGGCCTAGTTGTTGGGCCTTGGGCCAAAGTGTTGGGCTTGAACGACCCATTAGGCAAGAGTGTTCTTACGGTCTAGTTTAGTAACGCGTTGTGTACTATTTACAGGCCCTTACTTGTGAGTGTGCACTTAGGGATTTCCTAGCTCGTTGCAGGTGTTCGATCGATTCCAGGTGAGTTCATGATGCCCATTTTAATCTTTTTACCTTTTGGGCTAGCATACACACCATATTATGATTTTAACCAATTTTAATTCATTTAAACTATTAGTTTGGTATTTTATTATCTTGTTTGTGGTTGTGCCTTTACGAAGACATGTGTAAATTATATTTTATGCTTTAGGATACTTTAGACTCGTTTAAGGTCATATATCCCTTAAGGTTATACATTTTACTTGGGCTCTAAGCCTCAAGGTTGCTATTAGGCTTATTATTGAATGCCTAAGATTATCCACTATTTATGGATTGTATGTGGTGATATTGTTTGTTGGATGTTTGAATTAGATGTTTGTATGTGTGTATGTGATGGTAAACTGTGACCGGGTCAAATATATTACTCGGGGAGGACCCGGGTTGAGGAGGCCCGTGTTGCATGTTTATGACGCGGATGGGTCAAATATATTACTTGGGGAAGACCCGGGGTGAGGAGGCCCGCCGTTCTATAAACCATGGTCGGGTCAAATATATTACTTGGGGAAGACCCGGGGTGAGGAGGCCCGTATCTCGTGTTTGGATGTTAAACCGCGACTGAGTCAAATATATTACTTGGGGATGACCCAGGGTGAGGAGGCTCGTGTTGCGTGATTTTGTTTTAACGAGTAAAATCGGGTAAAACCATAATTGAGTGTGTATGCCAGCCCAAAACATAAAAAGTGTTAAAAAAGGGGCATCATGAACTCACCTGACACAAGGTACGATTTCACCACAAGCTAGAGGACCACTAAGTAATCCCAAAACTTAAACACCTGTCGGTTTACATATAAACATTATTTACGACATCGAAAGGACTCGTTTATCCTACGAGATGTTCTAACATGGTTCGAGTTACCTAAAGCCCCGACCTCATCAAACTCAATCATAACAGCTCCCGGGGCCTTAAGTTTAGCAACACAACCCATAGATACTCCCGGGAGTAAAGAATTCCCAAATTACCCTAGGAGGCACTAGGTGATACTAACACGCGCGTTTAAGAGTCTTTTAGACAGTTAACATCCAACTCAACCCCGTGTGGACCCGATATGATAAATTCACAGCCAATAAGTCTACACGACGCTACACGAGTCAAATGGGTCGGTAACTCGCAAGCACAACGCAGTAAGTATTCAATAAACGCAAATGCGCGTTGTACCGACCCGTTTGAGTAACCGACAACCAATTCAGCCCCAATACTTATAAAAATCATTTTCCAACAGCCCATATATTAAACCGAAGCTATCCGAACTAAATTGGTCATCACTTACTTTATCCCTCGCGTTAAACGCAACAATCTACCATTCTAGCCAACCGAAAACTATCTTTTAAACAATAACTAGTTGACCAATCAAACGAATACCAAAAGACATGATTTTAAATTATGTTATATGGGACATACCTAGGAAGATTTTGGTGCAAAAACTCACATCAAACAGTCCCGAAAAGAACACAATTGAACATCCACCGGTTAAACCTAAAACAAACTTATCGATCAATAACAAGTAAAACGGGCAGATTTTAGCATGCGAAGATGCATTTAATTACATAGGATAACCTTTGAAATCAATTAATAAATTTTTACCAGACTTTAATAAATGTTTTAGGTTTATAAAATTATTTTTATTATATTTTTCTAGTGGACACAAAAATCATAAAAATTCCTCCAACATGGAAAGGTATGTGCAGCTATTTCAGTGCGCAACGAAATGGTTTTATTTTTATGAAAATCATTACCCAGCCAAATTAAACGGTTCTAATTGGGTTTGGTTCCTAACTCAAAATATTAACTTCCAGAAGTGAAAACAACCAATTTGGACTTGTCAAAAAAGAGTTATGATGTCAGGAAGACAGACCAGAATCCGTCATCCTGCACCAGATTTGACACTCGATCTTATAAAATCATAAAAAGTATTCAAATCTCGTCCAACAATTACATATTATACATTTCTGGAAACTAGGCTCAAAGTAGAACATCATAGAAACAAGAATCAATAAAAAAAATTAAATTTTCTTAGAGTTACGAACCGAACAATAAACGACTATGAATCTGTCAGAAATCATTATGATCAAAACTCAACCCTAACGTGTTCAATAAAGGGTTTCATGGTTAAAAAGAGTTGTAATAATATAATACCGACCTAGAACAAGTCTCGGGAGGGCTGGAACTCGGCTGGAGCTGCACGAAAAACGAGGTGAGGCTGATGGTGGTGGCGCCGATCGGACAGCAAGAGGGGGGAGAAAAGGGTTTTAGGTTATTATGATGTAATTTGCACTCTAGCCCATCAAGTTTGGAATTGTGATAACTTGGATGAAAGGTTAGGAAAATTAACTTACGAGAACGACCAGAGGGTCCCTGAAGATAACAGAACGGGTCTCGGTTGAAGATACAATCTTTGTTAGGCATAGACCCTTCTAACGAAATTTTACGGACGTTACATAATTTTTATTTAAATGCTTTTAGAGTCATAACTATTCACCAGGACATAGCTGACGTATTTTAATACCACTTGCAGGTAATTAAGTTTGATGATATATAGCAAGGGTTAGAGTCGTCTCAAAGATAGAAGTTCGCATCTAATGATGGCTCAATTTTGTTATAAAATCCTTGTAATATTAAAAACAAAATTTTGTAAAACTTCAACTTGGGTATTTAATTCCCAAGTAAATTTTATATGTAAATTAATAATATATTAAACCTTTAAGTCTTCCGCTGAAATTTTTCCAAAACTCTGATATATTTACAAAACAGGTACCAACTATTGGTCACACTCCTAGGCTCTAAGTTGGGGTGTGACAGGTTGGTATCAGAGTTTTAGCAAATTAGGTATTATGATAATAGTACCTAAGATTTAACCTTAAGACTTTCAACATCATCATCATCATCATCATCATCATCATCATCATCATCATCATCATCATCATCATCATCATCATCATCATCATCATCATCATCATTATTATTATTATGTAGGGATAAGATAGGATTGGTAATCTTTTATATCCCTAAGACTCATTAAGTGCAGATATCGTATGTTAATTATCTAGGTAATAAGCATCGAGTCGCTAGAAGAACTAATCCTACACCTGTTCCTAATCCACCAGATATGGCCAGTAGCAACAATCATAGTTACTATACTAGCTTTTTCGGCCGGGAGTAGCCGACAGTTCCGAATTTGCCATACGGGACTCAACCAGTATACTTGCCTAGTAGCCAACAAATGTCGATTGAGATATCGGATGACACAGCTGAGAACAATCCACAGTATCACCCGATAGAGGAAGTAGAAGTTCAGAGTAGATTTAAGCAGGAAATTCATACCAATTCCTCTAGCTGGATGAATTGTCACTCGGATCCAAACAGATGGCATTTCGGATCGCCACCCCCAAATGCTCAAAATTTAGTAGGACCAAGTCATCGTAATCCTATACAATCACAGATGGAAGAAGGTGAGTTAGATCCTGAGGAAGAAGAAGAAGAGTTTCATACTTCATTTCCCCCATATGTAGGTCCCATCCCAACAATCTCGGAACAAGCTAACGAGATAACAGAAGAAGGACGTTTGATTGAGGAATTTTACACCAACAACATACCTGACGAGGAAATGCAAACATACGTAGCCAATCCCCACTTATATCCTAGAGAAAATGCATATTTATTCCCTGCCGCATCAGCACCCATAGGTTATCCAAATCCGCCCAACGCGGTGATGGATGAACTTAGGAAAGAAAGGGTAGATAAAAGGAAAATAGAGAAGAAAATAATAAAGAAGTGTGATAAGATAAAAAGTCTTGTCAAAAAGTGGGTCAAAGATTAGAATGAACTACTATGTAATGTTGTTGTATTTCCTTTCCAATGTATCATAAATGAAAGTGAAATGGAAATGTTATATTACTATGTCCTAAGTTATTATTACATTTATTTTACAGCATGCCCGGAAAAGAGAAAGCTGATAGTAACCCAACTGTCCAAGATAATAACAACAGTGAAGGACAGTGGAGGAAAATATTCGAGCAATACCTCTCGAGTACGTGTATGGTATTCGTGATATGATTAAGGAAGCTGTTAACCCATTAGTTGAATTAATGAAAATAATCCAAGTAGAACATCATCTCATTCCAAAATACCAAGTCAAAGCAAAAATGAAACTGTTTAGTCAAAAAAGGGAAATTAAGAAAGAAACTGAAAAGAAAGAGTCCAAAAAGAAGGAAACAGAAAAGAAAGAACCAGAAAAGAAGGAAGAAGCGAGTGCTAATAGCTCAACTGCAGAGAATGAGCTACCAAATAAATCAAAGAAATTAAAATTTCAAGAAGGATGTGATTTTAAAGTATTCAAAGTTTACAACCCCAAGGAGTTCTATGGAGATAAGGGAGCAATTGTAACCCTCCGATGGTTGGAGGAGATGGTATCAATTGTGATCATTAGAAAGTGTTCAGAAACAGAGAAAGTTTGGTATACCTCCCAGAAGTTTAAGGGAGATACATTAGAGTGGTGGAATACTCTCATCGAAGTTAAAGGTAGATAGAACTTATACAATTTGGAGTGGAAGGTGTTTAAGGAAATGATTTTGAAAAATTTTTGTCCGATTAACGAAATAGACCAAATTCATACAAAGTTGTGGAATCATCAGGTTATTGGAACCAATTTAAAGGAATATAACACCAAGTTTTTGGAATATTGTCGCATTGTTCCACATCTGGTCACCCCTGAGTTTCACAAAGTGACTAGATACATTTACGGATTACCAATCGAAATCCGTGATTTAGTTTGTTCGCACATGCCTGCGACGATTGAGTCAGCAATGGAATTAGCTGGATATCTGATGGACAGAATGATCCGAAATCGTGATGAGAAGAAAAAGAATGAGGAGAAATTGCCTGTTGGGGGAAATATGAGGAAGGTCGAGAAGCAGAAGGAAGGGACATTTATGTACACTCGTCCCGTTTTTAAGTCATGTGGAAGAAGGCACTATGGTAAATGTTTACGACTAGTCAACACCGTCACCTGTAATTTTTGTAAGAAACCTGGTCACATGAAAGCTGATTGCAAGAGAAAAACGGTTGTATGTTTTGATTGTGGAGAGAAGGGGCACTTTAATAAGAAATGCCCAAAAAGAAGCCAATGGTCACCACCGCTGGAGCAAATGGAAGTGGTGCAAAAATATATGGTCGAAAAGGAAATGCCCAAGTGTTTATGCTTGACACACAAAAGGCAGTAGATATACCGGATGTGATTACCGGTACGTTTCTTATCAATAACGTTTATGCTACAGTGTTATTTGACTCCGGTGCTAATCAAATTTTCATAGACCATAAGTTTTGCAGTCTATTAAATTCACCTCTAGTAAAATTGAATGATAATTTTGAGGTTGAAACTGCTAATGGTGAATTGATTTAAATAACTGAGGCCTTACGTAACGCAACAAAGAAGTTGGAAGAAATACTTTCAGAATTTAAAGATGTATTTCCTGATTAGTTACCAGGAATTCCGCCAGACAGAGAAGTAAAGTTTAAAATTGATTTAGTGCCAGGTACCTCACCAATAGCTAAGTCTCCTTATAGACTAGCCCCTACAGAGATGAAGGAATTGAAGAAACAGTTGGATGAATTATTAGAAAAAGGATTCATTAGGCCAAGTTCTTCACCGTGGGGAGCTCCATTATTGTTTGTTAAAAAAAAGGATGGTTCAATGAGAATGTGTATAGACTATCGGGAGATGAATAAGGTCACAATCAAGAACAAATATCCACTTCCCAGTGTTGATGATTTGTTTGATCAACTTCAAGGTGCATGTTATTTTTCTAAAACTGATCAGATCCGGAAATCATTAATTAAAAGTCCAAGAAGAAGATATTCCTAAAACGGCATTTAGAACAAGGTACGGACATTATGAGTTCAGAGTTATGCCTTTCGGACTCACTAATGCTCCGACCGCATTCATGGATATGATGAACCGAATATGCAAACCATATCTTGATAAATTTGTTATTGTGTTCATTGATGATATTCTTGTATATTCCAAATCAGAAGATGATCATCGATTTCATCTGAAGGTTATGTTGGAAACTTTATGAAGAGAAAAGTTATATGCCAAATTCTCGAAGTGTGAATTTTGGTTACCGGAGGTTCAATTTCTTGGTCATATTGTAAATGCGAAAGGAATCCAAGTTGACCCAGCTAAGATAGAAGCCATAACCAAATGGGAGAAACCAAAGACACCACCTCAAGTAAGAAGTTTTCTAGGTCTAGCTAGATATTATAGAAGGTTTATCCAAAATTTTTCAAGAATAGCTGTTCCGCTAACGGTACTTACTAGAAAGTTGGTCAAGTTTGAATGGGGACCAAAGCAAGAAGAAGCATTTGAGACATTGAAAGAGAAATTAACAAATGCGCCAATCTTGGCTTTGCCAGAAGGTCAGGATAACTTTACCATATACTGTGGTGCTTCGCACACGGGTATGGGATGTGTTTTGATGCAAGGAAAAAAGTTATTGCATATGCTTCAAGAAAATTGAAGGTCCGTGAAAAGAATTACATTACACGTGATTTGGAATTAGGTTGGATAATTTTTGCATTAAAGTTATGGAGACATTATTTGTATGGCGTTAAGTTTATCATATACACTGATCACAAGAGTTTGAAGCATATTTTTGATCAGAATGAATTGAATATGAGGAAAAGGCGTTGGATGAAGAATTTGAATGAATATGACTATGAAATTGTATATCATGAAGGGAAAGCAAACGTTGTGGCAGATGCCTTGAGTAGAAAGGAACATGACAAACCAAAAAGAGTTCCAGCCATAAGATTAGAACTTAAAGTAGACTTGATCAATCAAATTAAGGAAGCTCAAAAGTTGGCATTCGAGGAAGAAAATATTAAAGCGGATAAAGAAAATGGAATGATTGATCAGTTAGTAAGAGGCGATGATGAAATACTCTGACTAGGTTAAAGAATATGGATACCAGTGATTGGAGAACTGAGAACTAACATTCTTGATGCAGCTCATAGGTTAAAATATATGATGTATCCGGGAAGTGACAAGATTTATCATAATTTGAGAAATCATTATTAGTGGATTGGCATGAAAAGGGACATTGCCATATATGTGGCCAAGTCTTTAACCTGTTCAAAAGTAAAAGTTGTACACCAAAAGCCGTTGGGGTTATTACAGCAGCCTGAAATCCCAATATGGAAATGGGATATGATAACCATGGACTTTATTATGAAGTTACCGAAAACTACTCGACAAAATGATGCGATCTGGGTTATCGTAGACAGATTGACGAAATCGACTCATTTCATCCCAATACAAGAATCTTATAGTGTGGATAAATTAGCATGGTTATATGTTGAAAATATTGTATCTTTACATGGTGTGCCGCTGTCTATCATTTCCGATAGAAATAGTCGTGTCACTTCAAAATTTTGGGCAAGTTTTCAAAAGGCTATGGGAACATAATTGAATTTAAGTACTGCATATCACCCACAAACAGATGGTCAAAGTGAACGCACTATCCAGACATTGGAAGATATGCTTCGTGCATGTGTGATTGGTCTAAGAGGAAGTTGGGATACTCATTTATCGTTAATGGAATTTTCATATAACAATAGTTATCATACAAGCATCCAAATGGCACCATTCGAAGCATTATACGGATGGAAACGTAGAACGCCCGTATGTTGGTCAAAAATAGGGGATAACCAGTTATCAGGTCCTGAAATTGTTCAAAGGACCACTGATCAAGTAATCCAGATACGAGAACGATTGAAGGCGGCAAGGGATAGACAGAAAAGATGTGCTGATGTTCGCCGCAAGCCTTTAGGATTTCAAGTAGGAGACAAAGTACTACTAAAAGTATCACCTTGGAAAGGTGTAGTACGATTTGGAAAGAAAGGAAAATTAAGTCCGTGATTCGTAGGACCATTCAAAATACTTGAAAGAATAGGACCTGTTCCATATCGGCTGGAGTTACCCGATGAAATGAAAGGCATACATGATGTGTTTCATGTATCAAACCTATGCAAGTGTTTACCTGATGAAACTCTTGCAATGCCGTTAAAAGATGTTGAGGTTAATGAAAAACTTAAGTTTATGGAGCAACCGATTCAAATTGAAGATACTATGATTAAATTCCTCAAACGTAAACGACTTAAGTTGGTAAAAGTCCGTTAGGATTCAAGACGTGGACCTGAGTATACATGGGAACTTGAATCGGAAATGAAAAGAAAATACCCTTACTTATTTCAATAAATCTCGAGGATGAGAATATTCTAAAGGTAGGGAGGATGTAACATCTCAGGAATACCCTAATCAATTTTGGGCTAAAAATGCAAATTTTGAAAGTTAACGGGCTAAAAATGCCAAATCTGGAAGTAGAAGGACCGGAAATAAAAATTCTAAACTTTATGCATCTTCGCATATCACGAAGATGCAAGGCTGAACAACTTCACGTATCGTGAAGTTGCTGGCACACATTTCAAAGCTTATCTAGTTACGTGGCGACACGCGTCAACACGGGGTTGACATGCAACACTGCGGCGCCATCATACATCTTCGCGTATCACGAACCGCCATAGGATACATCTTCGCGATACGCGAAGATGCATAAATCGAGGCTATAAATAGGCAGTTACGGGTTTGAACCCCATTCAGACCACATTCACCATCATAAACACACGCTTAGTGTTGGAAAGTGTGCTAGCTTTGCTGAGAAATCCTGAGGTCCGTTTTCATGAAGTTTGTGCAAGTAGTGAAGTGTTAACGAGCTGTAGAGGAATTGAGCGAGTTAGGAACGAAGTTCTGCCAACTAAGCAATCGTTATGCCTTAGAATAAGTATTTCAAGCATTCACTAAGGTAGAATCTAAGTCTAAGTTATTGTCAATCATATTATATTGAGCTTAGACTCAGTCAAGGCTATGGCCTTGAACCTTGAACGTATTCTCAAAAGCATTCACGAATAGATTTCAATCAAACATTATTATTATAAATATAATGTTATACAAAACTATATTTTGACGGGCATGTAGTAACTGGAAGGGGGATATCATTAGTAGAATCTTCTTGCCTAAGGTGAGTAATTCGTACACATCCCAATCAACCGCGGGACCCGTTTACTTACCTAGAGAAGTTTGCCAACATGATAAACCCTATTATACCAAAGCATGATGTACCAAATGTCACAATAATACAATCATGATTCCAAAACATTCACAAACCTAATCAAGGTTAAAAATCAGACTTAAAGTCTGCAGTCTAATCAAGAAACACCATCAAGGTGATCATTCAAACCTATTTGTTTATAGGTTAACAATCAGTCACAATCAAGAAAGGTTTTCAAACAATCAACATCATCGGTATAGGTGAATATGTTAAACCTTTACAAGAAGTCAAACAGATTTATACTCTATAAGATAGACAGGTTGTTGTCTTATAGAGTCAGTCAAACATTTACATGAGATTACGTGATCTCTAAAACTTTATATACAAAGTAGAGAATAAAACAACTCAGACCTAATACACATGTGCCTGGATCCAAACATAACCGTTAAGCCTAAACAGTCAAAGTCTACGTGGCCGCGGGCTAATGGTCATATATAGTTTCTCCAGAATGGGTTATGTGGCTCGGAGACTTGTGTATGTGTAGGGGAGTGTTACGTATACCGGGTGTATGACCCCGAATCCCGTGAATCCTACAGTTGGTAATCACGTCCACAAATTCACAAAAATTTAAAACCAAACGTTTCGTTTTATTTAAAACAAGTTCTGAGTAACTAACAGCGGAAAAAGTGTAAGTATTTAAAAATCCCAAATACGGGTACAAGTATCCAAAAATCAAATATAACTAAAATATCTGTTTTATTTGAAATTCTCAACCAGAAATGCCTTCAACCTCCCGAGTAGCATCTAGCACGTTGTAAGGCCCCGAACCCCGGAAACCCCATAGTTGGTAATCATTCAAAACACTCGTAAAAATAATTAAACTTAAAAACAATTATTTTCATTAAAATGAGCATCACAGAGTATAATTCGTCGGAAAAGGTAAATAACAAAATAAGTTCCCAAAACCCGGGAATTTTGCCCAAAACCAACATAATTATCTTTAATAAAACAAAATTTTAAAAATAAATGTTTTAATAATAAAGTCTTCAGATCTCATATGCCCTTCACCGTCCAAGTAACTTTGTGCACGTCCAAGCGATAATGTATCCTCTTCCTAACCTGAAACTCACACTAACATGCACACAAAGTTAGCTTAAGCTGAGTGAGTTCAAGTTTTAAATAAGTAACAAAAGTCTTAATAATCATTCCAACGGTTTTAAAACGGTAAACGGAAATACATCGGTTAGGTCACCACATTCAATAAATAATCATCCTTACGTATGAGCATCTCTATACGTGCATTCCTACATATATCAATATATATATAACATTCAATAATAACCCGAAAACGTAAAACCCAAACACGTAACATTTAGCGCATGCAAACACAAAGTAGGCATACGCAACATTCAGTAGTCGAGACGACTACAACATTCGCCAAATATTGGCCATTCTAATATATATATATATATATACACACATACACACATTCTTTAACATTCCAAGGCCTACTAATACTAGCAAGCCTTTGTAAAATCGTTTAAAAGATTTCATCAAGTAAGAAAACACTTAGGTGTGCATGCTAGCCCAATACTTTAAAAGAGTTAAACGGGGCATCAAGAACTCACCTGAAATCGATCGAACACCTGCAACGAGCTAGGAAATCCCTAAGTGCACACTCATAAGTAAGGGCCTGTAAAAAGTACACCACGCGATACTAAACTAGACCGTAAGAACACTCTTGCCTAATGGGCCGTTCAAGCCCAACACTTTGGCCCAAGGCCCAACACTTGGCCCAAGGCCCAAGACTTTGGCCCAAGGCCCAACAACTTGGGCCGAGGCCCAACCCAATCCCAATTACTTTACCTCAACCCCTAAAACCTTTCAGTTAACCAAATCCACCCTTCAATCATGGTCGGGGCTAACCATGATGCACAACTCACCCGCCGGTAATCGAATCGAGTCGAATACGCGCGAAATAAATTTTTAAAACCAATTGTCAAACAAATCACCCCCAAATGGACCAAATTCCCAAATTAACCATTTCATACATCATAATTATGTCACCCGAGTTGATAGAGTTGACGGTTCCTTTTTACGACTCCCAATTTAACTTTTAAAAGACAATTCGCGCACCGCCGACTCGATTGACCAATCACTAACCAAAACAGCCCCGAGTATCAAAAAATTAATTTTCCCACAGCCCTTAGACTCTCCTAGGGCTATGCAAACTGATTCGGTTGGTCATTCAATTGATTAACGCATCAAACTCAACAATTGACAATTCTACACCCGATAAACCCTAGTTTTCGAACTAAAATCGATTGACCGACCTAAACACCTCCAATTTCCATGAAATTTTAATATGATGTAAATGACATACCTGGAAATCTTTCCACACCGGAAACTCTAATTTTTAACCACGAGAAGTCGGTCAATTACACTTTGGCCGAAAATCTGTCCAACGAAAAGTATCGGCAAAATTGAGCAACAAAACGATTACGGTTGAACGAAAAGAGTGTTGGGGATTGTAGTACATACCTTGAACTACTTCTAGGAGCTTGGAATTGATCAAAAAGTCGAAGCAATGAAGGGGGGGAGGGCTGTTCTCGGCCGTTCGCAGCTGCTAGGAGGGGAGGGGTTTAGGGTTTTGTTAATTGTTATAATATAAAGATTTTACATCCAGGCCCCTCCCAATTGAAGTGTAAGACAAAATGGAATGAAAGTTAAGTTCTTTAACGTACCAGGGTGACGTAAAAGCTTCCGAGAAACGTCCGTTAAGTCCCAAGGGTTATACATACTTTACACGCGCTAAATCATTAAACCGGAAGTTTGACGAGTGTTACACACGTCCAAGCGGTAGCATTCACTTCTTAACCTGATAGTCAATCTAAGATACACACAATGTCAGCTTGAGCTGAGTGAGTTCAAGTTTTCATAAACGACACTCATTAAAAATTTAAATTCCATAAGTATTGAATGTAGGGGAAAATCGTGAGTCCATAAAATTGTAAATAGCTTTTCTTAACCAAATCATAAGTAAATAAAACATTAGACATCTTTTCACGCAGCACAGGCCTCCTCACCCCGGGTCTTCCCCGGGTAATATATTTGACCCAGCCGCGGTTTAACAAAACTGTTAAAATCATGCAACACGAGCCTCCTCACCCCGGGTCATCCCCAAGTAACATATTTGACTCGGTTACAGTTTAATAAAACAAAATCACGCAACATGAGTCTCCTCACCCCGGGTCATCCCCAAGTAATATATTTGACTCGGTCGCGGTTTAACATACCAAACACGTGATACGGGCCTCCACACCCCGGGTCTTCCCCAAGTAATATATTTGACCCGACCACGGTTTTCAGAACGGCGGGCCTCCTCACACTGGGTCTTCCCCAAGTAATATATTAGACCCGCCGGGTCATAAACATGCAACACGGGCCTCCTCATCCCGGGTCCTCCCCGATTATTATATTTGACCCGGTCACAGTTTACCATC
Source organism: Bidens hawaiensis (assembly GCF_021521415.1). Lineage (NCBI taxonomy): Eukaryota > Viridiplantae > Streptophyta > Magnoliopsida > Asterales > Asteraceae > Bidens > Bidens hawaiensis. The sequence goes on along the minus strand of NW_027492247.1, from coordinate 383,944 downwards.
ACATACACACATACAAACATCTAATTCAAACATCCAACCCACAATATCACCACATACAATCCATAAATAATGGATAATCTAGGTATTCAATACTAAGCCTAAAAGCAAACTCAAGGCTTAGAGCTCAAGTAAAATGTATAACCTTAAGGGATATATGACCTTAAACGAGTCTAAAATATCCTAAGGCATAAAATATAATTTACACATGTCTTCATAAAGGCACCACAACAAACAAGATCATACAATACCATACCAATAGTTTAAACGAATTAAAATCGGTTAAAATCATAATAAGGTGTGTATGCTAGCCCAAAACGTAAAAAGATTAAAAAAAGGGCATCATGAACTCACCTGAAACGAGCCAATCAAATAACAATAGGTATGAGAACTTCAAAGCCAATCCACAGTTTACAAGCCTGTCGGATTGCACACAAAGATTACTAACTAAACGTACCGACTCGCTTATCCTACTAGACGTTCTGACATGATTTGATTGACCTAAAGCCTTGACATTACCAAATTCAAATACATCAGCCCCCGAGGCCATGTATTTACCAAAACCACCCTTAGTTAATCCCGGGGACAGAGGGTTCCGAATTTACCCCCGAAAGTTGGTGACTTTATCGAATACGCGCGTTAACGAGTTATTTATGCACTTAGATACCGACTCAGCCCCGTGTGCACCAAATTTAGTAAAATCCCAGCCAACAAGTCCACACGACGCTACACGGGTTGAATGGGTCGGTAATTCGCAAGCACGATGCACAAATTACCAATAAACGTGAATTTGCGCCGTACCGACCCGTTCAAGTAACCGACAACCAATTCACCCCAAATACTCAAAAAAATAAGTTTTTCACAGCCAACATATCATGCCGAGTTTACAACGTTTGAATTGGTTGTCAATTCCCTCAAACAACGCGTTAAACACAACAACTCACAAACTAGTCAACCGAATCCTAGTTTTCAAACTATTAACAATTGGCCGACCTAACCAATTCCAATGACCATGAAATTTTAGTATGTTGTAAGTGACATACCTAGGAAGTTTGTGGTGCAAAATCCTTAGCCGAAACAGCCCCAAAACTGCCCAATTGGACAGCCACCTGACAAGCCTAAAAACAACTGAATTTCGACGAATAAACGCGCCATATGGATGAATTAATGTGAAAAAGAGTTGTAGACACTTAATACCGACCTGGAATTGAATTTTGGATGGCCGAAGATGGGCTGGTCTTGCACGAAAATCAAGATAAGAGGGGGAGGGGGGGCGCCGATCGGACCAGCTAGGTTTAGGGTTTTACAATTTTTTTTTGAATAATATTATAATAATAATACATCCTAGCCCCTCCACTTTACTAATGGTTAAACTTGTAAGAAAAGTTAAGTAAAATACGTTCGAGGGTGGCAAGGAACTCTCGGAAGAATGCCGGGTCAAGCCCGAAAGGTGTACACAACACTACAAGGTTAAACCTTTTTATCGGAAAATTACAGACGTTACACCGGGTGTGGCAATATATGTGCTGAGATTATCAAGAAAACTATATTTGTATTATAATTGTTTTTTAAATGCTTTTAGAGTTATAACTATTCACCAGCACATAGGTGACGTATTTTAAACCCACTTGCAGGTAATTAAGTTTGGTGGTATATAACAAGGGTTAGAGTCGTCTCGAAGATAGAAGTTCGCATCGAATGATGGCTCAATTTTGTTAAAAAATCCTTGTAATTTAAAAAAAAAAACATTTTGTAAAACTTCAACTTGGGGATTTAATTCCCAAGTAAATTTTCAATGTAAACTAATATTATATTAAACAATGAAGTCTTCCGCTGAAATTTATCCAAAACTCTGATATATTTACAAAACAGGTACCAACTATTGGTCACACTCCTAGTCCCTAAGTTGGGGTGTGACATTCATGCATACCTTGAAGATCAATTCATATCTAGACCAAGTTCTTCTTATGTAGATACCGATGTATCTATTAAACCGGAAACATCAAATGATGTTTCAGACTCTTCCGATAACGCTGAGTTTGTTGACTCATCTACTATACCTCTTGATGATTCTCAAAGGATTCTCGAGACAATTCAAGTTGAAGATTCGTCACAAATGATATCTTTAGATGCAGCCTAGGAGAACATCACCAATCTTTGTGATAACGTATCAGTTCTTGCAAATCCTTTGTTAAGGGTTCATTCAAGTACCCACGTGAACAAATTTTTGGTAACATAAACAACAGGGTGAGAACTTGACGACAAGTTGCTAATTTATGTGACGATGATAATGTATCTCCTAAGATTAATGAAATTGAGGATTCTGCGGTGTGTGCTTATGCAGATATGCATGCAACGAGTATTCTCAACCTCGGCAAATACACATGTTTTCTATCTCAGATAGAACCTACCAGTGTCGCAATGGCACTGAAGGAACTATCTTGGGTCGAAGCAATGCAAGATGAGCTGCTGCAGATCATGAGATTGGGTGCGTGGGATTTAATTGATTGACCCGAGAGAGTCAAGAAAGCGATTCCGACTAAATGGGTTTAAAAGTGTAAGAAAGACGATCAGGGGTGATCGTGCACAATAAGGCATGTTTAGTTGTCTTGGGGTTCAATCAGCTAGAAGGCATAGATTACACTGAAGTGTATGCTTCACTAGCATGACTGGAAGCCATACATATCTTTTTGGCTTATGCAGTTTTCAAGAACTTCAAAGTCTGTCAGATGGATATGGAATCTAATTTTCTGATAGTGAAATACACGAGGAAGTGTACGTGAAGCAACCTCCCGGTTTTGAAGATCCAGACTATCTCGAACGTGTTTACCAAACAAGGCTCTATATGGTTTACACCAGGCCCCCGAGAGCCTGTTACAGCACACTTGCTGACCATCTTTTGGATAGTGGCTTTAAACGGGGGACTGTGGACTGTACGTTGTTCTACAAGATATTGGTAATGATCTGTTCCTAGTCCAGATTTATGTGGACGATATCATTTTTGGCTTGACAAATGATAAACTGTATAAGGAGTTAAAGAGTACAATGCAGACCAAATTTGAGATGGGTTCGATGGGGGAGATAAACTTCTTCTTGGGGTTGCAGGTTCAACAGTCTGATTCGGGAATATTCATTCATCAGACGAAATATGTGAACAATGTATTGAGCCAATTCAAGATAACCGTGGGTCACAATTTGTCACCTGATGAATTGGAGGATACAGTAGATCCGACCATATATCGAGCGATGATTGGTTCTCTCATGTACTTAACTGCATCTCGACCTGACATTATGTTTGCTATTTGTCTTTCAGCCGGGTATCAGTCGAGTCCTCGAGCACTCATTTGGCGGTGGTTAAGCATATCACGCACTATCTGAGGGGTAATCCTAACATCGGGTTATGGTATCCCAAGGATGATATTTTTGATTTGATGGCTTATACCGACTCAGACTACGAAGGGTGCAAGATCAACTTCAAGTCAACAACAACAGGATGTCAAATTTTAGGAAACCGGCTTGTTTCCTGGCAATGTAAGAAGCAGACAACGGTCTCAACTTCAACAGCCGAAGCAGAATATGTGGCAGCCTCGAGTTGCTGCTCACAGGCTTTGTGGATCCAGCAACATCTGCGGGATTATGGTTTGAAGTTTCTTAGTACGCCTATTTACATTAATAATTCAGCTGCTATAAGTATCACCAAAAATCTCATTCAGCAGTCTAAAACAAAACTGTGAGAGCATGAAACGGATCTAGATCTTGTGATTACATCGATGCTCATGTTGATTAGTTATACGATTAGGCTAGATTTACGTTAGTAGGTGTAGTGTGTGTATCGAGATGGCAATCAGACAGAGTAACGAGAGGATTAAAGGAATGATCAGAACTGTTACCATTAGAATAGATTACAGGGGTATATATAGGAAGATGACCCTATTCTTTAAACTTAACGAATAGGTCATTCGTTACAAATACCTTAACGAATAAACATGCTTATTCGTTAATACTTTAAGTGATAGCGAATGGCCCTCATTCGTTATCTCATTCGTTAAACAGGGTTAACAAATGAGCTTACATTTAGACGAATGTGTTACATTCGTTACGGGGTAACGAATGTAACTTACAATAGAGCGAATGGCCTTTTAACCATATTTACATTATAACCCCTATACTTTAATCTATTACATTAATAACCCTGATAAAAATCAAGATGTACAAAACATGTATTAACAAACTCCCCCTCGTCTCGAGCTCTTTATCTCTTATCTCTGGAACATCTTGGTCTTCCAGTCAACGCAACCGTGAATCTTGTATGTATAACAGATTCTAACAACCTTCTGAAATTGCATAGCAAGTTCGTAGCCACTTACGTTAGCAAATCTGATATGACTAGTAAATAGCGCATCGTTGTCAGACTCAGATAAGTTAACTAGCCACATTGGGTCAATCACACGTATCGTCTTTATGTTAGAACCGTGACCATATACAATAACCGCTTCACCTGTATGATTGTCGTAGTACCAATAATTAAACGAGGTGAATAGACTCTGAGGAAATATCTTCATAGGAACTCTCTTCATTGTCTTTGGCGGCTTTACTTGTAAAATTAACTTTCTCCAGCCTGTGCGAGTGTCAATCTCATCAATGTACTTATGAGTAGGCACCTGTGGCTTGAAGAACTTGAAACCAAAACGGGTTTCATGTAAAAACTACTTATAGAACCAACTAGCCCATTTATCGTCCCCACGATTCACGAATGGTCGATTAGCTAGTGTTCTCACATCCCATCTAGGAATAGATAAGATATCGTGTGGGCGTTTGAAGTAATAAATACCATGCTCCCATTTAACGATATATACCTTAAGATCCGAATCAAACTGCCATGCCACCAAATCACCTCTTACATCTTTTGCTGGCTTGTACTTTGTCATTGGGTATGCTGATGCTCGAGACCTTGCTAATTTGACTTCCTCTAGTTCATTCAAATGAAAGGTCTCGATCATCTTGTTCATCTTCTTTACGTTATGCTCGAACATACCATCCAAAGCACGTTTGGGCTTTTTACCTGTCGCCGATAAGTAACTGGTCTTTGCAGCTTTATTCCACTTCTCTTTTTCTTCCTGCAAACGACGTTCTACTGCATCAAAGTGCTCAGTAGTGAAAAACGGAATACCTGAGTCGTTGGTATAGAACTCAGGGTACTCCTTAGCAGTAACGTCTTCAACTTCTACTTCTTCAAAATCAGGTACATTCCCACGAGGAATACCTGTATTCGTACTTTCCTCAATCTCAATATCCACATCCACACTCTTTCCCAACACATCTACCTCTTATTCATTTAGATCCAGAAGCAAGGCAATTTGTTCTTTTGTTAATGAGTGATCAACAAATTCACCTTCTTCGATCTCATCTGCATTCACCATACTGTACACAACTCCATCCATTCCTACAAACAGAAGCATGTTAGCCGGAATAACATCTATTGGCTTGGCTCTCGTGTAATCTTTATATGGAACAATCTGTAGATTACTAGCTTCAGAACCACCAGCACTTGCATAAGTCTTATTTCCCAACGACGGTGTGGAACTTCCACCCGGTTGCTGATCTACCCCACCTCCTGCACCATCTTGATCATCTTCATCATTCTTTAATTTCTTCAACTCGTCTTCTTTACAAGTCAACTGAAGAATGATCTCATCCTGTTTATCCAATCTCTCCCCCTGAGCAGCAATCAGGCTCGAAGTTCCCTTTTTTCACGTTGAGTGAATTGGATATGCCGCAACAAATTCCTTTGTGCTAACTCATGAGCAGCTTTATCCGCTTGCATTTGAGTGTGCTGTAAATGCAACAGATTCATCATGTGAAACCATTGAGCTTGGGGAGCGATATGATAGAAATTCGGATGCACCGGTTGCATAGGACCCTGAGGACGACTAAATGACATAAAAGAATGCTTAGGTCTTGGCAACGATGTCGGAGTAACAAGAGTAGCAGAAGTAGTTGGCTGTGGTGTAGGCATCCGTGCCAATACAGTTTGTAATATGTCTCCAAAATGAGGATCAGACCTCACAGTAGTAGCCAGAGTCAGAGTTCGAGGCATTGGAGAAGTAGGCATTTGCACTGGTGTTGGAGAACGAGGAAAATCTGTAATGGGAGTAGGAGTAGGAGATCGATGGAATTCTCTGTTGAACTTGAGAAGTAATAGCAGGAATAACTGAAGCAGAAACAACAGTAGATGGTACAAATGGTTGACTCGGTATCTCTATACCCAAACCCCTTCTAACTTGTTGTTTCTTGGGTTTCTCCCCCTTTTCCATCATCGGTTCTTTTCCTTTACGCTTACACTTTTGTTCATAACTTAACTCGGCTTGTGGTCCAGCACCACCATCATCACCACCATCTCCACCACCACCACCACCTTCACGTTCAGAATCGAAGTCATCATGAATCCAACGATCATTATGTGGTGCAATGTAATAAATATTCATTAAGTGACCAATCAAACGCTTGAACTTCGGCCTATCTGCAAGACTCTGACCTCGATATGATCTCAAACGTCTCATGGTCTCCTCATCCATATGCTTTAACTTCATCACATCATCTTGATCTTTAATCAGCTCAGGTTGAAGATCATTGATTATCATCTAGAGGAATCTTGGATACATTAAAAACTTATGGCGGCTCGTCAAGTTCTCCTTCAAGTGATAATAAACCATTTCAGAGAAGTTAAATGGTTTATTCAACACCAAGGCGACAAAAGTAGGTTGTAATATGGCTAGAAATTCGTCTAGTCCACCTCTTCGTCCACCGAGACAGTGGATCAATACATGTAACAAGTATTTGTATTGTTCACATAAATTAGCCTTGTTGTACATGGACCTCCCCAGATCACCATTATACTTTACACGGCTGAATAACCCCCTAATCAAATCTTTATCGAACTCACATGGTTCGTCGATTGAATCAATAAAACCCAACGAGTCTCGAATAACTTTAACATCGATCACCACTCGCTTGTCTTGAATAACATCCTCAATCTGATTCTCTGCTTCAGTCAATCGAGCTGTATCCCAGAACGCACGTATAATCTTCTGATAGACCACAGTGCATGTGGATATGGCCTTGTAAATTGTTGATAGGGTCAAGAAACTAATCATCCCGCCAAAAATCGGTGTATCTTCAAATTGTGGCTCGAGATATGCACAGATGTTATGACTTTCACTCCAAGACAAGAGTACTGGTGCATGTTAAGGTTCAGCTTCAACAAGGTTAACCATCGGGTTTTGCTCTGGAGCAGGATTCTGAACTTTTCGTCGGCCATTTCTGTTAAAAATAATAAACTCATTAATAAAATAATAAAATAATATATTTTGATTTAACGAATGTCTATTTCATTCGTTATCATGAAATGATTTCATTCGTTAAAAGTAACGAATTAGGACTATACATTAACTCATTCGTTATGATAACGAATCTGATTTGAAATTCATTAACGAATCAATTCTAATTCGTTATCAGACTAATATCTTATTCGTTATCTATAACGAATCATATAATCATTCGTTAACACATTAACGAATAATAATTCATTCGTTAACTAATAACGAATAGGTCCTAAATTATCACTTTGACTATCAGGAGTCAAACCTTATAAATTATTTTGACTTAATGAAGTCATAGACGACAAACATCATCGTCGAAACCTCTGATTCTTTATCAACTTACACAATTAATTTCAATTACAATGATCGAACACTGGTTTAATACATAATGCATTGATCATCAATTCAAATCCTGAACAACAGATAAGATTTGTGAGCAGTTAACTATTCGATTCATATCTAACTATTAATAAACCAGTTAACCCTTAAAATCCCGATGAAATCCCATAAATTTCATATTGTTGATATCGTCATTACCTGTAGAGCAAGAAGATATCAGTCAATTTTGCAAACAAGCAAGTATAAGGTTTTTGGAAAAATTTGCAAGAGTTCGTTTATGGAAGCAATAGAATAGGAACAGACGAATGAATGTCCATTCGTCTAACCTTGGGATTATATACTCAATAATTTCATGTAATCTGAGGTCATTCGTTCAAAATTTGAACTAACGAATGGCCTCATTCGTTAAATTATGATACAGATTCGTTAAGATTTTAAACGAAAAGGTCTCTCATTCGTTAAACTTTAACAAACATATGGTATCCGTTAATGTTTCTGACAATTGAGAGTGACATTCGTTAACATATTAACGAATGATAAATTAAATTCATTCCATTCGTTAATGTTTACACGAATGACATCCATTCGTTATGCACAACGGAAGCGAATGTAATTATAATGAATGAGAAATCTCATTCATTAATCTTTAAATAACGAAAGGTTTTACATTCGTTAAACCAATTAACGAATCACCATGTTTCCCTTAGCGAATGAGATACAGATCTCTTAAGGAATTAAATAATATTAAAACCAATTTAGGGGTTTTTTAAAAAAAAAATAATAAAATAATCAATCGAATCCCGTTAGGGTTTGATTTTATACATTAAAAATACCCGATCAACCAAGAATCGGTAATGTTTAAATTAAAAGGATTTTTATGTTAAAAGCACAACTGTTACCAGTTGTAAGTTACGTTAAGCACGATTAACGTAAATATTTTGGGGATCAATTCTTTTCCTTTTCTTTTTGAATTATTCATTAGCTTGGTAAATCGAAACTAAAGCAGAATTGAAAAGAAAGAGAAATGTTTTTGGATTTTCAAAATCATATTCAAATAACAAATAACGAGAAACACTAAACAACTAAACTATTAAAGCAGTACACATTTTTGTGAGTTCAGCAGGTAATCATATTGACGAAATTATCACTAAGTAACACTTCAATTTCGATGATTATTATACACGTAACCCAACGATGATTGCAGATATAATTGTCCTTTTAAACTTTTCACAGACTTTTCGGAAACTTTACGATATGCTTTAATTGGTTCAATTAGACACAAAACCATATGTGGACCCCATCAATCAGATATAACATTTATATCTCTTATACATTGTATATCACATGTACATTTTTCTTTTGATTTTTCAAATTTTGATTAACTGTGACTCATGCAAAAATAATAAAAAGAAAATAAAGCAGAATGTCAAAATTTTCTCTTAAAATCGGTATTACTACACGCAGATAAGGTTCCATTTCAACAAAATAAAAAGATAAAAATAAGTTGAAATTGCATAAATCTTAACCCTCAATTCGGATAATCTCGTATTATCGCGTGGAGAAAGTCCAAGATTTTATACAAAACACCAAGAAAATAAAGCAGAATACTCAAATATTAACCCTCAGGTCGGATAATCTTATCGCACAGGAGAGGATCCAATATTTGAATAAAAATAAAGAAAAAATAAAGTTGAATTTCTTTGCAAAATAAAATAAAAACAAAGCAGAATTTTCTTCAAAAATGAAAGCATGCACACACAGTAATCATTTTGACTTTTGACTTTTCTTTAAATCAGATATAGTATCAATCTTTCAAGATGTAATTCCACTATGTTCGGCAATCATTATCTTTATATCTTATCAGTCCCTATATAGTCTGTCAAGCCTATCTTTGCATATCATATTGCTGGCCTTACGGTAATTTTTAATCTAGTTTATTCATGTACTAGATCAATCCCTTCAATGTACTATCATTTTCCCTTTTTGCTTCAAAACTCATTTTGAGGAGCATTTTTCAATGTTTTTGAAATTTTTCAATATTTGAATGTTTTTGAAGTTTTTCAAATTTCTCTGTACAAACTGAAAACACAATATTTTTGGATTTTATAATTTTTCTCCCCCTAAAAACAACAAAAATCGAAATAAAACATGAAATAAAATAATTTATCCAAGCTTTTGAATATCTGTTAAAGTTTTTAAACCATTTATACCCAGCAAATATTGAAAACTTGTTTTGTCAAACGCTTTGGTATAAATGTCAGCCTTTTAAAAATCCGTGTGAATTTTATCAATTGATATTACTTTGTTTTCAAAAAAAATCACGTATGAAGTGATAACGGATTTCAATATGTTTGGTTTTCGAATGGTTAACCGGATTTTTGGTGATTGAAATTGCAGCAGAATTATCAATATAAATGGGAGTAGTAAGAAATTTCAAATCGTAATCCGGCAAGTGTTGCTAGCTCCAGAGATCCTGTGAGCAGCAACTCGAGGCCGCCACATACTCCGCTTCGGCTGTTGAAGTTGAGACCGTTGTCTACTTCTTACACTGCCAGAAAACAAGCCGGTTTCCTAAGAATTGACATCCCGCTGATGTAGACTTGATATTGATTTTGCATCCTCTGTAGTCCGAATCAGTAAAAGCGGTGTGATCGAACTTATCGTCTTTGGGATACCATAACCTGATGTCTGGATTTCCCCTCAGATAATGTAAGATGAGCTTTACTGCCACCAGGTGAGTCAGTCGGGGACTCGATTGGTACCTAGCACACAAACAAACAACAAACATAATATCAGGTCGCGATGCAGTCAAATACATGAGAGAATCAATCATAGCACGATATAGGGTAGGATCAACGGTATCCTCCAATTCATCCGGTGATAAATTGTGACCCACTGGAAGAGGTGTTGAAGGAATTTTGCCGTTAGATATCTTGAATTGGCTCAAGACATCGTTCACATATTTCGTCTGATAGATAAAGATCCCGGAATCAGACTGGTGAACCTGCAATCCTAAGAAAAATTTCATCTCTCCCATCGAGCTCATCTCGAATTTGGTTTGCATCGTCTTTTCAAAATCTTTACACAATATGTCATTTGTCGAACCAAAAATAATGTCCACATAAATTTGGACGAGGAGTAATTCATCACCAACGTTTTTATAGAATAACGTACAATCCACAGTCCCCCTGGTGAATCCACTTTCAATCAGATGGTCAGCCAACGTGCTGTACCAGGCTCTCGGGGCCTGATGTAAACCATAAAGAGCCTTGTTTAATCGATAAACACGCTCGGGAAAGTCTGGATCCTCGAAACCGGGAGGCTGCTCACATATACATCTTCATGAATAGCTCCGTTTAAGAACGCCAATTTCACATCCATTTGATAAACCTTAAAATTCTTATAGTCTGCATAGGCAAGAAAGATATGTATAGCCACCAGTCGTGCTACCGGAGCATATACTTTAGTGTAGTCTTTACCTTCTTGTTGATTATATCCAAGTATGACCAATCGTGCCTTGTTTCTCACGATTACCCCGCGGTCGTCCTTTTTGCACTTAAAGACCCATTTAGTTGGAATCGCCTTCTTTACGCGATCGGGTTTATCTATTAAATCCCATACACCCAGTCGTATAAACTGTTGCAGCTCCTCCTGCATAGCTTCAACCCAAGATGGTTCCTTGAGTGCCATTGCGACACTTGTCGGTTCTATCTGCGATAGGAAGCAGGTATATTGTGCGATATTGAGAATACCCGAAGAATGCAAATCCTCATAAGCACAAACTATCGAATCCTCGGTAGGAGATACATTACGATCAACTTAATCATCACATACATTAGCTAATTGGTGTCTTATGCGAACCCCATCGTTCACATCTCCAATTATCTGTTCCTGCGGATGACTCGAATGAATCCTTAAGGAAGGATTGGCAGGGACAAATACATTATTACCCTAATTGGTAATATTTTCCTCCACTGAGTCTAAAGAGACAGTCGATGAATCATTACTAATTAGAATTGGCTCATTTGTCTCTGGAGCTTCATCTAACATAACAGACGATGTATCCACAAACTCAGCATCATCGGAAGATTCAGAAGTTTCGTTCGACGTTTCTGATACGTTAGGAGAGTCATTTACATTAACTGAAGAACAACTTGGATTCGGAAGACATGGTTCCTCCAAATAAGATCTAATGAGATCTTCAGGGACTTCTTCAGCCATTGAAGTAAATGAATTAAATAATCCATCATAATCGAACATCCAGTCGGGACCAGTATTAGTTGGCGGAGTAGTATAACTTTGGCAATCAACATGATACCATTCTTCCACACAGCTTGAAGAAATATTGAATATCTGCTTCTTATGAAAGTTGTATCCCAAGAAACAACCCTCAAAAGCTTTCTCATCGAATTTTCCAGCATCTCTCTTCAAAACAGTACACGAACACCCAAATGACTCCAAATACTTTAAATTCGGCTTACGATTATTCAGAAGCTCGTAACTCGTCTACTTGAGCTTCTTTACAGTTAGTACGCGATTCAGTGCGTAGCATGCCGTATTCACAGCTTCGTTCCAAAATTGAACGGGTAGCTTCGAATTCGCAAGCATCGTTCTTGCAGCTTCAATCAGAGTACGATTCTTTCTTTCAGATACACCATTCTATTGAGGAACATAAGGTGCACTGAATTTCTGATGAATTCCTTTCTGAATGCAAAAGAAATCCAATACATTATTCCTAAATTCAGTTCCATTGTCACTACGAATTTGTCTCACTTTCAGTTTGTAAAGTGATTCGATCTTTGTGATAAGATTCTGAATTAAGACATGAGTCTGATCCTTCGATCCCATAAATAACACCCATGAGTAACGTGAGAAATCATCCGTTACTACTAAACAGTAAAAATCTCTAGCAATACTGGCACGGTTCACCGGACCGAAGAGATCCATATGAAGTCGTTCCAGAGGAGTAACGATCGTGTTTAGTGACTTGCTTGGATGTGATTTCTTTTTTTGTTTCCCCTTATTGCACGCAACGCAATGATCATTGAACTTGAAATTATTGAGGGACACACCATCCACTAAATCGTTTGACAAAAGAAAGTTCATCTTTCGTAAGTGAATGTGTCCCATACGTCGATGCCAAAGAATAGAATCTTTTTCAGTAGCTTTTGATACGAAGCAAGTAGCTGAGGGTGAAACCGGTACATCATAACTCATGTCTAGTATATAAATATCATTTGATCGAGGTGATCGCATGACAACCATGTCTTCAGGAATCGTGTAATCCGGTTGAAGGATGACACATTCCTTGTCAGTGAAAATAGTGGTGAATTTCTTATCACAAATCTGTGACACGCTCAACAGATTATGATCCACCTTTTCACAAAAATTAACCTTTTCAAACGTCACTTTACTGTTTGAAACCTCTCCCTCCTTCGTAATCATTCCACCATGGTTACCAGCAAATGCAACATAACCCCCTTGAATATCTTTGACGTTATTCAGAAGATCCAGGTTGCCGGTGATATGCCGAGAACATCTAGTATCCAATATCCATTTGTAATTAGACACGGACCTAGATGTACTCTGCACAAACAAGTAAAATTATTAGTTCAAAAAGGAAGCCCAAGCCTCAGTCTTGGGCTCTCTCTTTGATACTTTCGGAAAATATGATAACTTAACACTTGTATTCGGTACTTGAGAATAAGTGACAAGTTTCTTGTTTTTCTTCATTAAGTATCCGTCACATATTCTACCCGATTCAGTGTTTGAACAAATAGGTTGAGCACGGTCAACACATGTGTTTGATACATTAAATGATTCAATCCTAACAATTATCCTAGGATTGACTTCAGAATACATTATGACACTTTCATCAACTTGTTCTTCTTTTGTTCTGAAATTCATATCAGTGTTACTATTTAATGACACTTTTAACTCATTAACCTTTGCTTTACATTTTTTAGAAACGTGTCCGGGTTCTCCACATTTAAAACAAAAACGCGAGTCTAAAGTCTTATGTAGTGATCTACTTGTTTGACTTTCAAGCACAGGTTGAGACTTAGAATCTTCAAAAGACACTTTCTTAGTACCAACAGATGTAAATCCATTTTTATGTTGGAAAAATTCTAGATTGGTAGAATTTGATGAATTCTCCATCGCAGATGATTTGACAAATTTTTTGGGTTTAATTGTGGTTCTTTTTGTCTTTTGTTGAACATGTTTATATTTGCTTTTGTTAAATTGTTGTTCAAGTTCCATAACTTTTGAAGTATCATCTTGAAAAACACTTTCTATCATTTCCAGATTTAGAAGATTCAGCGGAACTTCCTTATCCGAAAAAACTTTTGAAACACCTTTTAATTTAAAAATCTTTCCACTTGAAGATTTCGGTTTAGGATTAATGAATCTCATCAACTCCTCATCAGACACCGAAGGCTTGTCTGATTGAGATACATTAGATGTTACCTTAGAAATTACCTTAGGAATTTCTGAAGTGTTTGATGAAACAACCGAAGGCTTTGAACCATTCGTTGCTTGTTCAAAATATTCTGGTTCACACAGAATGTGATTGTCAACTGGTATATCGTGGTTTTCGATAATCTCATCTGGTTCAGACAACTCCTCAATTGAACCATCCAAGTCATTTTTGGTAAAAACATTTTTACTTTTGATATGAATCGGTTCACGAGTAGTTTCAATTGTATCAACATTTTCAGATTTAACAGTAGGCATATCTGAACATTTTTTCACATCGGGAATGCTACTGTAATCATGCTTAAAAGGAGGTTGAATTTCGACATATCCCAAACCTTATTTTCCATTTTTCTTATATGAATGGTTAACTTCGATTATTTCATTTAAAAGAAATGAAGAATCTCTGAATTTTCTAAGCTTATTTTTAAGTTCCATTACTTCATTTTCAAGATTGGAAATACAGGTTCGGAGTCGAAGAATCTCCTTAAAATGTTGATCAACTTCGATGATCTTACACTGAACCTTAGCTTTAAGATCATAATTGCTTTCAGACAGTTTTTGAATTTTAAGAGTTGATTGCTCTAATAATTTTGTTTTCTGTTTGTAGCATTCATTGATCATAAAGTGAACTTTTGTGAGAGTATTGTTTTGATTTAATGTTGTTTCAAGTTTGACTTTCAATACAACACACTCAGCACAATCAATCACTTCAGATGAAGATTCAAATACATTAGTTTGAGGTTGAAAACATACCTCATCAATCTTAGCCATGCATGCATAAGATTCAACTTGATCAGGGATTGATTCAGTTTGAGAAGACAGGCTCTGATCAGTATCTGTCTCAAAATCAGATGAATCAATTCCCTCAGATACATTATCACTGCTAGCATCTTTGAATTTCTCTACTGGTTCAACAATTGCCATATTTGCTTGATTTCCCAACAGACGTTGAGACCAATCAACAACTTCATTAACCACCAGAGCTTGAGTAGCAGTAGACTTATCTTGTTCACTACCAGATACAGTCGTTTTACTCTTATCCCCACCAGATGAATTCTTCCCTGAAGATCTTTCTGAATTGCGTGGCCCAGAATATTCTTTTCTTGGCTTATCACATTCTTTGGCAAAATGGCCAAAGTCCCCGCAATTGTAACATTTCACCTTCAGTTTATCAAATCCGACCCTTTTATTCAAAGCAGGAAGATCTTGCCCAGTACGCTGTACGAATCTCTTTACTTTTCTAACAATCATAGCCATGTTCCACTTGAGATCCATTAATTCAAGATCATCCGGATCAATTTGATCATACTCTTCATCTGTTAATTTACTTGTGGCAATCTTGCTTCCAACAAGCTGTTCATATGAAGTCATAAAAGCACACAAGAATGCAAACTGTTGTTCAGCCTCCTGCAGATTTACTTTAGGCAAGCTTGATGATGAAGTACTTGTGTTTGCATTAGCTCCATTTGCCATAAAGCATGCATTAGGAGAACAGTTTACATTAGGAATTTCTTTTAGAGATTGAGCAAAGAAAGCATTGATTGGTACAGAACTTGAAGAATGATTAGCTGGCAAGGCACCCCCATAAGTGAAGGGTTTTGAGTTGAAGATTGCTGATTTTGATTTTCTTTCAACGAGTTTTGACATTTAATATCAAATTCCCTTTCTTCAATCTTGTTGATGAATTGCACAGCTGTGAGCTCGGTGTTTCGAAAGAAACCGTTTTCTTTTAATACAAATAGAAAAGTTGAATATGAAGGAGGTAAAGCATTCTTCAGTGTATCAATCTTATCTGTTTCAGTTGGCTCAAGATTGACACTTGACATCTCCACAATCAAATGACTAAATCGGTTAATCATCTCATCAACTGTCTCGTTTTTCATCAAAATAAATTTTCTAAATTGAAATTTTACGAGCGTCATCTTACTCTCGAGTGTGTTCCCCAAACTTCTTGTTTTCAAACTTGTGAACAAAGAAGCACAAATCTTAATTGTACTGTATTGATGAAAAATTTGTTCTGGTAATGCCGTAGTAAGAGTTGAGTAGGCTTTAGTTTCACTCTCAAAATCTTTCAATTCTTGAGTTTCATACTCTTTGAATTCCTTTGGAGTCCATCCCATGTTGTCACTGCCTACCAAAGGTGCCGCATACACGTCGTCTAGAAAACACACACTACTTGGATGCACGGATCCCAAGTGAGCATGGAACCTTGGTTCCCAGGGAGCAAAGTCTGACAATTTCAACAATTTGGGACATTTGTTGTGACTTCCAATTTCATTATCCATGGTTAGCATCTGCTACAGTAATACATTCTGAGAGGCTAATGCATAGTAAGACATGTTTTGTGAAGCCATGATAAAACACTGGTTAAACTTCAAGGACTAAATTTGTAAAACTATAAACTTAGACTTACTGTTCACATGAATGTGATCACAGTAACGAATGAGAAGATTAATGAATGAACAGATATTCGTTAATACCTTAGCCTGAGTAACGAATGGAAGATTAACGAATAAACTATATTCGTTAAATGAGAGTTACTCTAACGAATGAGTGATATTCGTTAAAGAGTTTAATGAATGAATGGCCTAACGAATGAGTTTTAACAAATCTGCTTGAAACGAAAGCGAATGGTTTAACGAATGAGCAGTTTGGTTTAGCGAATGGGCAGGTAGGTTTAACGAATGAGCAGTTAGATCTTAACACGAATGTCTTTAACGAATGTCTTCAACTAAACGAATCAATCTTCAAACATTAACGAATAAGTCTTCAACATTCAACCTATTCCATTTAGTCCAGATTCGTCCATATTCGTCCGTAGCACCTAAAATCTATACCAAATTGCTTAATTCTAATTCCAATTACCTCTAAACAAGCTCATATACATTTAACGAATATCCTCTGTTTCACCGGAATTCAAATTCATCATGAAAAAAACAATTTCAAGTTCTATTATACGATTAGAACAACAGAAGAATCGAAGATCAGATCCCGTGGCTCTGATACCACTTGTGAGAGCATGAAACGGATCTAGATCTTGTGATTACATTGATGCTCATGTTGATTAGTTATATGATTAGGATAGATTTACGTTAGTAGGTGTAGTGTGTGTCTCGAGATGGCAATCAGACAGAGTAACGAGAGGATTCAAGGAATAATCAAAACTGTTATCATTAGAATAGATTACAGGGGTATATATAGGAAGATGACCCTATTCGTTAAACTTAACTTAACGAATAGGTCATTCATTACAAATACCTTAACGAATAAACTTGCTTATTTGTTAATACTTTAAGTGATAGCGAATGGCCCTCATTCGTTATCTCATTCATTAAACAGGGTTAACGAATGAGCTTACATTTAGACGAATGTGTTACATTCGTTACGGGTGTAACGAATGTAACTTACAATAGAGCGAATGGCCTTTTAACCATATTTACATTATAACCCCTATACTTTAATCTATTACATTAATAACCCTGATAAAGATCGAGACGTACAAAACATGTATTAACAAAAACACACCGAAATTCGATATCATTTTATCCGTGATTGCTATGAAAAGAAATTAATAAGTATTGATAAAATTCACACGGATTTTCAGAAAGCTGACCTTTATACCAAGGCTTTTGATAAAACGTGTTTTAAATACTTGCTTGGTATAAATGGTTTAAAAACTTTGACTGAAATTCAATTGCATGGTTAAATCATTTATTGTGTAAAGTTTTCTTTTTGTTTTTAAGTTTTCTTTCAGTTTATATGTTTTAGGTGGAGAAATTAAGAAAAATAAAAAAATATTGTGTTTTCAGTTTATACAAATAAAATTCAAAATCTAAAACATAAAAATATTAAAAATTCAAAAACATTGAAAAACTTTTCCTCAAAATGAGTTTTTGAAGCATAAAGGGAAAATAATAGTACATTGACCTGACGGATCTAGCACATGAATAAATTAGACTGTAAATTGCCGTAAGACCAACTCTATGATGTGCAAGATAAGCTTGACAAACTATATAGGTACTGATAAGATATAAACATAAAGATTGCTGAATCTAGTGGTATAACATCTAGACGCATGATTCTATATCTAATTTGGAAATCAAAAATTTTTACCATTACTGTGTGTGCATGCGTAGATTTTGCTAAGAAATTCAGCTTATTTTTCCTTTTATTTTGCAAAAAATTTAAATTTATTTTTTCTTTCTTTTTGCTCAAATTTTGGATCCTCTCCTACGCGATAAGATTATCCGACGTGAGGATTACAATTTGAATATTCTGCTTTATTTTGTTGGTGTGTCTTATAAAGTCTTGGACTTTCTCCGCGCGATAATACGGGATTATCCGAATTGATTGCTAAGGATTTATATAATTTCAATTTATTTTTGTTAAAATGGAACCTTATCTACGTGTAGTAATATCGATCTTAAGGGAAAATTTTAACCTTCTGCTTTATTTTTAATTTTCTTATTTTTCATGAGCCACGGTTAATCAAATTCTATAATCAAGAGAAAAACGTATAAGTGAAAATTTACTATATAAGAGATAGAAAAGTTATGTCTGATAGGTGGGGTCTACATATGATTTGCGCTTAGTTGAACCTTAAACATATCATAAAGTTACCGAAAAGTTTGTGTAAAGTTTAAGAAGACAATTATATCTGCAATCATCGTTGGATTATGTGCATAATAAGTCGAAATTGAAGTGTAGCTTAAAACGTCATAAGTCAATATGATTCCCTCCTCGAACTCACAAAAATATGTGCTGCTTTATTGTTTCTGCTTTTATTGTTGTTACATTTCCTTATATCATTTTATTGTTTTTGTTTGAAAGAATGAAAAGTATAAAATGATTTTAAATGTGTTTTGTTATAAATTTCAAAAAATCAAAAAGATTTTATTTATTCTTTATTTTCGATTTACCAAGCATGCGAATTATTCAAGATGAAATGACAAAGGCTTTTCCCACATTTTAAGTTATATCGTGCTTAAATTGAATTTTAAAGTATGTCCGCTTAATTTGAAGGTTACGATCAATGATTGATCGGTTAACATAAAATAATATTAAAGTATGTTCATTGGAAACCCTAATGGTTTTTGAAATGATTATTTAATTCTTTTGAATGAAAATTCTTTCATTCGTTAAATATAATACTACATTCATTACTACAGTGTAACGAATGGATGACATTCGTTTAAAACCATAACGAATGTGTTCATTCGTTATAGATACACATTCGCTTCCGCTACCTGATAACGAATGTATTCATTCGTGTATTGTACTAACGAATGGCGATATAATTTAATTTATTTGTTAATCTCGAACGAATGACAAGGATATTCGTTAAATATTTTAACGAATGGCTAGGTCATTCGTTAGGTTTTAATGAATAACCATTTTAAAGTAACGAATGAGTACCTCATTCGTTAGTTTAAAAACACGAATAGCATTAGGATTCGTGTGTAACGCCCGTTAATTTTCAGTTAAACGTTTTAAAAAATGTAAAGTATGTACATCTCTCGGGACTTATCCGACTTTCCTCGATGACCCTCTCATCTTTCCGGTACGTTAAAATTATTTAACTTTTTAACCTAGATGTTACTTCTATCTTATTGGAGGGGCTAGAGTGTAAAAGTTTTATAATATAATCAAAACCCTAACACCACCCCCCCCCCCTCCTTGGTGGTCCGATCGGCAGCTTGGGAAGCTCCAACACCCCCATTTTTTTTGTTCATCCAAGATTAGGATGTAAAACTTCAATTCAAGGTTAGTCCCATGTCCCCTATAGTCTTTTACACCTTAAACCATCCTTATACATCGCGTATTTATCGTTAAACCGCTTGTTTTACGCTTGCCGGGTGGCTGTCCAATTGGGCAGTTTGGGGCTGTTTCGGCTATGGTTTTTGTGCCACAGTCTTCCTAGGTATGTCACATATAACATACTTTAAAATCGGGTGCATTGATGTTTGTTTGATTGGTCAACTAGTTGTGGCTTGAAAACTAGTATTCGGTTGACTAGTTTGTGAATTGTGATGTCTAGCGCGTTGTTTGAGGGAACTAACAACCAATTCGAATGTTGTAGCCTTGGTATGAGTTGTGGACTGTAAGAAACTGAATTTGTTAAAAGGTAATGGGGATGAATTGGTTGTTGGTTACTCAAACGGGTCGGTACAAGCGAATTGCGTTTATTGAATAATTGGTGCGTTGTGCTTGCGGGTTACCGACCTATTCAACTCGTGTAGCGTCGTATGGACTTTTTGGCTGTGAATTTATCATATTGGGTCCACACGGGGCTGAGTTAGATGCTTCCGGGGGTAATTTGGGAATTCTTTGTTCTCGGGAGTAACTATAGGTCATTTTGGTAAATATACGGCCCCGTGGGCTATTTTAATTGAACTTGATGAGGTCGAGGCTTTAGGTAACCCGAACCATGATGGAACGTCTTGTAGGATAAACGAGTCCTTTTGGTATCGTTAGTAATGATTGTATGTAAACCGACAGGCGTTTGAGTTGTGGGGATACTTAGGGCTTCTCTAGCTGGTGGTGATTTCGTGCCTTGTGTCAGGTGAGTTCATGATGCCCCTTTTTACTCTTTTCAAGTTTTGGGCTAGCATACACACCCAACTGAATTTACATGATGAACCGTTTAAACGATTTCCCATAGGCTTGTTTGTATTATGGTATGTTTGGGAGGTTAATTATGTATGTATACACATGTGTTACCTTACGGCCCATAGGCTTACTTGTATTATGGGACATCTTGGGATGTTATGTATGTATGTTTACACATGTGTTACCATATGGCCTATGATTAGGGATGTTAGTTAGTCATTAGTGACTAAGGATGGCTTACCTGTAGTATGGTATATTTTGGAATAATATATATATACGTATGTTTATACATGCGTTATTGTATGGCCAATAACTGGCGATGTTAATTAGTCGTTATCGACTAAGGATGTTTAAGTATGCCTACTTTGTATTTGCATACGTTGGATGAGATGGTACGTGTGCTCGACCCTGATGTTATTACTTGGATGAGATGTTACGTGTTTGGGTTGTATGTGTGCTCGACCCTAATGTTATTACTTGGATGATATTTATAGGGATATAATTATATAGATGTACATATAGTTATGACTACTTATTGTTGATGATGGCCTAACTGTTCGTATCCCGTTTTATTTTAAAACTCTTGGGATGATTATTATAAATGTCAATTATTAAAACTTGAACGCACTCAGCTCAAGCTAACTTTGTGTCTATGTTAGTGTGAGTTTCAAGTTAGGAGGAGGATGCTTACCGCTTAAAAGTGCTCGAGACTACTAGGACGGTTGAAGGCATATCTAGTCGGAAAGTTTTGTTAATGAACATTGTCCTTTTCAATTAATACTTAATACATTTAAATTTGGTCTTGGCCATAATTCCCGGGTTTTGGAAAATTGTTTTAATAAATATGATTTTTCCGCTGATTTATACTTTGAACTAGTTTTTGAAATGAAATGAATTCTTTTGAGTTTATGTAAGTTTCGTGTATGATCACCAACTGTAAGATTCCCCGGATTCGGGGTCTTACAAGTTTGTATCACAGCCATAGTTTGAGGGGTCCGAGCCTTCCTAAATGCTTGGACTCGAACTGTAGAAAAAAGGACTAGAAATGCCAACCGCGAGTAGCTGCACACCAAGAGGTAAATTTTAATTATGTAGTCATTCTTGGAAGTTTAAGATGTCATTTCGTGAATAATTGCTTAAGTGTAAGATGGGATGCTGATTTGGTTAGGGGCAGAGGGTGCTTAGGAAAGGCGGGTAAAGTAAATAACTAATAACACTTGATCAACGTTATAAGCAGTTTACCGTTACCTTCCATGTTCTAAATACTCCTTGTGTCTGACTATCTTAGGGTTCCGTCTTTGTAGGGATAGGATATGGCTAACTCTCGTGTCGTTAGCGTTAAAGTTCATCTCACTCCCTTAAAATTCTCCTGTTTATTTCCCATCCTCTCGAACGCTTTGTGCGTAATTGTTTAGCTGAGCATGCTGCCACTCTGGGTTCCTTTGTACATGACCACTTAAATTCCTCGCTACTTCAAAAATGTATGTGTAACGGTTTAGCTAAGTGGGAGTGTAATGTTATCCCAAATACCTTTTACTTGATGAATTATAGGCTTCGGTCTTTTTTGATTCGGGTGCCAGTAGAAGTTTTGTGTCTACCGCTTTCTGTTCCTCGTTGAATAAATTACCTAAGCGTGTAGTCGATGTGTTTGAGGTTGAGGTCGCCGTAGAGAAGTCTGTTTCCATGTCTAGGGCTATTCAGGGTTGTTCCATCGAGTTGTCGGGATATAAATTTCCAGTGCAGCCGTATTTGATGCCGCTAGTTTGTTTCGATGTGGTGCTTGGGATGGATTCGTTTGCTAGTGTTGATGCTCAGATCATTTGCGATCAGAAACTTGTACATCTAAGGGCTCTGGATGGGACCCAAGTTACGGTCTTCGGTAATCGGAATGGTGTGACGCCACATATCATATCCATGTTTAAGGGGGAAAACTATTGCAGCGAGGTTGCGGGGTGTCTCTGGCGTATGCTATAAACGTGAAAACCGAGATGGCTACCGTCGGTGATGTTTCTATTTTTCGGGAGTTCCCGAATGTATTTTCAGATTATTTGCCAGATGTGCTGCCGGATCGCGAGGTCGAGTTCCAGATAGACCTTGTGCCAGGCACAAAACCCGTTGCTAGAGCCCCTTATCGTCTAGCACCAAACGAAGTGAAAGAATTGATGGCACAATTGGATGACTTGCTCGACAAGGGCTTCATTCGACCAAGAATCTCACCTTGGGGTGCACCGGTCCTGTTCGTCAAGAAGAAGGACGGTAGCATGCGGATGTGCATCGACTATCGTGAATTGAATAAACTCACTGTGAAGAATCAGTACCAGCTACCAAGGATCCACGACTTATTTGATCAGCTCCAAGGAGCTAGTTAGTTCTCGAAGATCGACCTTAGGTCCGGATATCATCATGGTGTGCGTCGGATAACCCTCAC
The DNA here is from genome assembly GCF_021521415.1 of Bidens hawaiensis. NCBI lineage: Eukaryota > Viridiplantae > Streptophyta > Magnoliopsida > Asterales > Asteraceae > Bidens > Bidens hawaiensis. The sequence continues at coordinate 360,715 of NW_027492247.1, read as the reverse complement.
AACTAAGCTTTAATATTAAAAGGAAAATCCTAACCACACACAGCCGGCAAGTGTACCGGTCGCAAGTAGTATAAACCTAGGAAGTCCGAGTATCGAACATGTGGACACGTAAGAACGCTAATGATCACTAACCCTAGACAAAACCTATCTAAGAACAATATTTAATTGATTTTTTTTAATAACTTAACTGAACTAACTAGACTGACTGACAAAACTTACAAAAAATAGAAGCTTAACGGGGAACTAACTGTGTTAACTTCGGATGGAGAAAAACGTCTACCTAGGTTTGAATCAAATTGCAGGACTAACAAGCTAATGGATTGGATGACATCAAGACACCGGTCCCTAAAGATGACACGACTAAGGATCGCTCGGGCTCACTGGATTACCTCTCGGTCTCACTCAACAAGCCTTAACTACTCAAAATCGACTAAAACGACCAAACCGTGAAACAATTGCTAACGTGTTCTAATGTTGACTCACTTCTCCGTCTCACCAACACTCGACCCTAATGGAAATGAATACTAAGCAACCAAGGATAGAGTAACAATTCAACTTAAACCAAAATAGATCAACTAGTCGCTCAAAACACCTAAACCTGACAAGAAACGAACTCGCTCTCGCACAATCCTTATTCTAGCATGAAAAGGTAATGAGACAACCCTAACTTCTTATCACCTCTTGATCTCTAAGAAGGTGCCTAACCGCTGTACTTTAAACTCAAATTCCCGTAACAAAACCCTATGGTTGTACCTCCCGCAAACAAACCCTAAACACAAAGTCTAGAATCAAACAAGCAACGATCAATCAATATGAAACTAATTAACCAACGCAATAGGTTTAAGCAATAAATTGATATAATTTCCAGCCACTAAACACAACCTATTTCATGTCTAAATCAAACTTTACAATAACAATTAACATCTATCAATCAAATAATCCATAAAACTCATCAAACTCTAACAATTATCATCATTCCTAAGTAGAACCGACAAGATTAGCCTCTAATCATATTTGGACATGTCACACCCCGACTAGCACAATGCGGAAGCGTAAAACGGGAATGTAACAGACACCACTGATATCAACACATTGTTTATAAAGAAACACTACAAACTAATTTACAATATATTACATTTCTTTGTTCTATCATTGTTTAACAGTCTAGGCGATACAAGCAAAACTAGTTCGTTAATTATACACTCTTACTACTATCGCCCTTGCTTCTATTCACGTAGCATCAACCACACACTTCAGGCAAGTAACATGTCACCAAATCATTCCAATTTAGGTACACCTGAAAAGCAGTTTAAGACAGGTCAACTACTAGAGTTGGTGAGTTTCACGAGTTTCAAGAAATCAGTAATGAGTATTCACAAGTCAACACTTGTAATCATGAAACAAGTATGTATGTATATATGTAAATGATGTATGTGATGTAATTATGCTAAGCTACAGTGAAGCCTGGACCGTTCGTGCTGCGTGCCTCCATTTCCCACGCTCAATCAACCACCGTGGCTCCCCTTCCGCCCACAACATGCCCCGGTAGCTATGTCTAACACTACATAGCCTGTTTGTTTAAATATGGTCATGTGCAAACGGCGCTATGTGACACGGCAACCAGGCCGATTCCGTTTGGGTTTGTCAAACCAATAGTACTATTCACAAGCCACCTGCTCGAAGTTAATCACTGTGATTGTGGGGACTTTCGTGTGTTCGCACTTAGATAATTCACATCAGTACATGCTTTCAGGTATGTATATGTAATCAAACATGCTTTTCACCCCAAAAGTTCGTAAAACAGTTTAAAAGTGGGGGTCATAAAACTCTCTGTTTTGTAGATATTCCGTACTGTATCAACTCGTGGTTTGTTCAGTCCGCTATTAGTAGTTCCTATAATCAATATTATAATAATATTAATATTTTAATATTATTATAATCTCAATACTAAACTGGGCTGTATAACTAATCTGTGTGTAGCTGGAACGCCCAGAAAGTGGCAATAGGCTTAGGTTGTGATGTTGTTCAATGTCTAATACTTAAAATCGAACTTGGCTCAGAATCCCGTTTTCCCAGCTGGGCCAAGTTGCTCGTTTACGCGTTCAGAAAATAGTTATGGGAAAATAAGCTTGGGTAAATGTATTGGTTAACAAAATGATTAAGTTATAAAGAAAGATCACATATTGGGGTCCCGGATTAGCCACGGGCCCGTTTCCGTTTATTCAGTTTGATTTGAGAAGAAACGCGCACAATCCATCCGGATTGTCCAGGTTTCTCATAGAAAAGTTCGTTTTTACTTAATTAGTCCAAAAATATGATTTTTGATCACTCTTTGTGTTTTGATATTCCCGCAGATTCACTAGTCGCGGACTTGCCTGTTTTATTAAAAACTGAATTTGTTTAATATTTAGATTAGTATAATTAATTAACCGTTAGTCATTAAATTATGAAAATTTAATCACTTATCAATTAAAATATGTAGATTTTTATAAAAATATTTGTGGAATTTATTTACTGATTTATTAATTTATGAAAATTCATTTTATCAGCAATATTTCGCCTAAAAATCGTCCGTTCACCCCAAACAATTTCCAAAAATTCCACAAAATTTCCTGAATACTCAAATCATGTCCCAAAACAACCTGTATCAATTCCAGAACGTAAAAAGCTCGTGCGATATTCTTTTCGGCTCAAATTCGGCTGTAAAAATTCACACGAACGAAAATAAACAAAACACCCTTAAACTTCTCCAAATAATCCCAAAATTCATATGTGATCAAAATATATCAAATCCGAGTTCCAAGAAAATTTTCATAATTTTTGAAGTATTTTAGCTATTTTTCCCAAATAAACGTCCCAATTCGGTAATAAATTCGCCAAATATTCTCGGATGGTCGAAAAATTACCAACTTTAAACAGGGACTCACTGACATGATCCCTGATGTCCCTGTAAAATTTCAAGTCCTAACAATATGCACTTAACAACCTTAACCTAAATAGCCCGTAAGCGAGTGTTTCGGCATTACCTTAGCGGGTTTGGCTCGTTTCCGACCTTTTAATCAAGTTTTCAGTTTCTTGTGCTTCTAAGCAAGCTAGGTACAAGTCCTATATCACAAACAAAGCAATATTTCATCAACATAACAGCCCTTAAGTTAGAGTTTCGGCTAGTGCACAAAAAAGAACTTTTGAACCGTAAAAACGTCGTTTCAACCCTTTAATCCGTGTTTATGGCCAAAAAAATTATCAAAACAGGTTCCTTACCATTTGTATGATCAAAACATGTTTATGGACCATTTTTAGGATTTTTACGCGGTTAGGAATGATTTTTAGTAACCAAGACATGTTTTTATGGTATTAAGCAAGTTTAAACAAGTTCAAAAGCTACTTATTTAAGCTCTTACCTTAGGGTTTTGGAAGTTTTCTGGCTGAAACAGAAGTGGAGTCCAGAGTTTTCCAAGAAATGATGTTAAAAACGGCTTGAACCTAGTTTAAATGTGAAAGAATAAACAAGGGGGGGTGGCGGCTGCGATCGGACCATCATGGGCCCCCTCTGGGCCCATTTTGGGCCAAGTTTCTGATTTCTCAAGCCCAAATACGAAAAGCCAGGTCCAAATTTAGTTCGGGTTCGGTTTTTGGCGCGAAAAACCTATCGGGTGCGTTAAACAACGCGAAAACGAGTGTTTTTCGGCTAGTTTTGTGTAAAATTCTAAAAACATACTATATGTTTGTAAAAATCAAAAATATTTTCACGGATCGCTTAAAACATTTAAAATAAGTGTTTGGTAAGTCTTTTTCGGCTTAACGGATGATACAATGCTTGGTTTGTAACTATCTTTCACGTTTAAATCTATAGCGGGTGGTTAAACGAGCATGTTTTCGTTTAATTGTTTGCTATCAAACTAAGGCCATATTTCTAATATTTTAGCTTATATAGATCGTATATCACATATAAATGGCCCCCCAAGATATCTGGGTCATAACCCGACCCGTTCGGTTAATCATTCGTTTGTTACGCAAAAGGCGTTTATTTACTTAAACGGTAAATACGAGCTGAGGTGTACCTCGTTTTGGCTCAAATGTCACAGGACAGCCATGAACACTTAATAAACACACCATATAACTCATATCGATCATCTCAAAATTCATTCAACAATCATAAACACTTCAATCTTTAACACAATTGCAAAACTATGTAATCAATTCAACAAGAATAAGAAAGATTGATGAACAATAGTTTAAAGAAAGTATATGAGATGGTTTTCGGCTGCTCTTTGCTGCAATAAACAGATGGTGAATGATCCCGAAGCTTGTTCTTGACTCATTCTTCCTTCCCTAGCCGCCACAAGAACAAACCCTAAGCCGAAAAAAGTTTTCTTCCCTTGGTTCGTTGGCTGCCTGGTCCGATCGCAGCTTTCTGCTGCCTCCCTAGGGTTTTTTTATTTTATATATTATATTATTAGTTTTAGAGCCCGTGTCACACAGGGGATAATTCAAGTTATAAAATTATAAGAAAAAAAAGAAATAATTACATAGCGTATATGAAAAAAAATGTATTACATCTATGCTTGTATCTATTCAATGTGCACATAAATTGATTTTATTTATATCACAAAATGATTTTTTTAAATAAACTTAATAAAAAATGCTCGTGCAAAAACGTACCAGAGAATGCTTCTTTCTATTGAAAAATTCATTCTCGGTGTCATATATGCATGAAAGAATTTTGGTTATGAACTAATTTCGGAAATAGGACTTCTCATACGATAGTAGTTCTAACCATTCAGCCTAAATACAAAAGGAGAGTTACCTTTATTGATATATTTATCAATGTACCACCCATCAAAGAAAAGTAGAACATTAAATTGTAACAGTGAATGTTCTTCATGAACTATGTTTTTTTGAGCTACACCATGAAAAATATTTTGATAAGTTTCAGAGGGCTTCTCGACTTTATCATAATGACAACATAAAAACAAACATGTTAACCCATTCAATTTTGTAAATATTTTGTTTTATTTGAGCATAGTTTAGCATGTCATGCTTCCCATACGAAGTTCTGATCACCATTGAAAGAAAATTTAATATTGACATAAATATTTCAAATTTGATAAAAGTTAAGCATTGATAGTCATGGGGATGACATGTCGAAAATGTTCGCAATGTTTTCTTAAATTTTAATATTTGAGTGAAAATATTCAGTTTGCCAAATCCTGAACCTTTTGATTATTTCAAAAAATGCCCTTAAAAATAAATTTGAAACCCGAATCATGTTTAAAATTTTAACTTTCATAATTTTGACATTTTAAAGTCAACACTTTGAACCCATAATAAATTTGACGATAAATCTATTTTGCTTTCTCAAACTTTTAAGAATACTCAAAATTTTCGTTTTTGACCCTAACAAATTTTGACCAAAATGTAGTTAACTTGTACCAAACAATCTATTTACCAACTTTTGACCCATAAAATCAAATTTAAGTTCCACAAAAAACCCCGAAACAATTTTCATTTGAGAAACATGATTTGTTGTTGATTTTTGGAATTCACCAAGTATTTTGAATATATAGTAAAATTATATGTTAATAATTATATTTATAAAAATATATAGATATTATATAAATATAGTATAAAAGAAAAGTGATAATTATTGATTTATTACATATATTAGGGTATATTAGTTTTGGAGGGAAAAAATTATGAGAATTAACCAAAACATGACAAGTGTCCACATTTATTTTACTTTATTAGAATAGGTAGATAATGTAGGCTTGGGCTTTTTCAATGTGTAACCGGGCCGGGCCGGGCCTTAAGCTTTGTCTTCAAATCATATGCGTAAAAGACCCGTAAGCTCCTCGAAAAGTCCGGTTTCTTTCTTTCTTTCACCCAAAACCTACAAGATAGTTAAAACTATGTAAAACGTATATAAAAGAAGTTAAAATACATAAAATATAATACAATAACGTAGATAAAAGGCGCGGAAAGTAAGTGTGTTTTACAACACATCAAATATCCCCACACTTAAGACTTTTTCGTCCCTGAAAAAGAATACTACACAGGATCATAACTGAGTTCAACCGACCACTCTTGGTTTTACTTATTTATTATTATTTTTAATATTATTTTTTCTTTTTAAAGTATTAGAACAAGTGACCCATACCCAAATGTTTCTTCCAACTTTCACCTAATAAGCTAGATCAGGTCGATTGCCGGTATTGCTGTCCACTTATACCCAAGCCCCTAATACTTACCGAGGCAAATAAGGCGTCACAATTTCATTAGTTTGTATGACTAAGCGGGACCCACACTTGAAAGCCCTACCGCCAGTTCACCGCGTTCCAATATGGTTTTACCGGACCGAGTCACCCCAACTTGACTTAAACCTATTGCCACATGATCGAAACATTTTCGACGCAAAACCTATAAACTCTAGCTTGGTCCTTGATCGACCGACAGTAGTTTCCTTCATGGTGATTTTTATTTGAAATATTTTTTTTTCTGCCTTGTGGCATTTTGCTTTTTTTTTTGCTTTTTCAAAAAGTCCACCATGTTGGACGATATTACAGACTGCATCAAGGCTCAGGTCTGCGCCACCGCGCAACAGAGGGCCGAGCAAAACTGTCTTCTGTTGTTTGCAGGAATAGATACGTATACATAAGATTATACATATAAGTATGTATACAAAACTTAGGTTTTTATATAAAGGTGATCATATGACTCGAAGCTTGAGTATAACCCGGCTTTTCATTCCAGTCCTGTTACGGGCTTAGTTAAACAAACAAAACCCCTAAGATGTTTCCCACTAAAGTTAGGCCATTTAAAAGGTTCAATTAGGTCAACAACCAAACCACCCTTTCATTCTCAAAGGCTGAGCCTACCGACACATCGATTACTGAGTCTAATCCGTTCGGTTGCCATATATTACGTGCGGGTCTAATGGGCACTATTCTTATTTAATATATAAATATATATATTTTGAAAACACCAAGAATTTATAAAATAACCACTACTCGGTAATAATATCATTTCCTATTTAACGTAGAGAAAACAAATTTCAAGGGACTATTTTTTAAAATTTTTCAATTTTTGTTTTCCAAATTTTTTCTACGATTAAGTAAAATGAATCTTATCCCCACACTTAGAATGAAATCGTCCTCGATCAGAACAAGAAAAAGAAATAAAAATAAAATAAAAATAAAATTAAAACAAAAATGAAAATATAGTATACAAGACTAAAACAGAGAACGGGTTACTCCCCTGGTTTGTGTGCAGAATCTTCAGCAGCTGAGTAGTAACCAAGCGACCGTATAGCATTACATTTGCTGCCGCAACCTCAGGAGAACCAGTTCCAAGACGCCATCGTAGCTACCATGAGCATAATATAACCTGTAAAAGCTCAAATTTGCTCGCATGTAGCGGCGTACAACAGAAAACAAAAACATAAAGAAATAAACATATTTTTGTGTTTTTGGTTTTTTATGATTTTTTATTTTATTTTATTTTATTTTATTATTTTTTTTAATAAAGGAACACCCCTTGAATCGACCAACTCGAATGGAGATTGAGTACGAGCGGTTTCATTTTGTAACATCCTGAAATAGACAAAAACAGATAAATAGATAGCACAAGAAAAAAAACAGAAATATACACTCTACAACTCGGGCAGCCTCTCGAGTGATGCATCCAGCACGTCTACGTCTCGGTGAGCAAGTCAAGGTAGAATACCTCGACAGTCTGATCAACCATCGGCTCGCCAATGTAGTGCTTCAGTCTATAACCGTTCACCTTAAATTTTCCGCCTTTATCCTCTATCTCGATAGCGCCAAACGGAAAAACCTCAGTGACCGTGAACGGTCCCGACCATCGGGATCTCAACTTTCCCGGGAATAACCTCAACCTGGAATTATATAGTAAGACCAGATCCCCACACTTGGACTGCTTGTTCTCCTTCAACTTCTTATCGTGGAGTTCCTTCTTCCGCTCCTTATACCTAAATGACTGCACGTAAGCATGATCTCTCAGCTCCTTTAACTCGTGCAACTGGTGGAAACGAGTGCTCTCTGCGGTAGACATATCAAAATTGACCCACTGTTGGGGCCACGAAGCACGGTGCTCCAACTCAACAGGCAGGTGGCAGGCCTTCCCATAAATCATCCGAAATGGTGTGGAACCGGTCGGAGTTTTGTAGGCTGTACGGAAGGCCCACAACGCATCATCTAACTTTTCGAACCAATCCCGACGATTCGAACCAACCGTTTTCTCAAGAATTTGTTTGATCCCCCGGTTAGTCACTTCTACCTCCCCACTAGTCTGTGGCTGGTAGGCGGTTGCAAGCCGATGGGTGATCCCATAGCGTCGCAACGCCTTCTCCATCTGCACATTGCAGAAGTGAGTACCTCTGTCACTGATCAACGCCTTCGGGACAACACAACGAGCAAAAAGGCTCTTGATAAAACAGAGTACAACTCGGGCATCATTCGTGGGTAAGGCTTTGGCCTCAACCCACTTCGAAACATACTCTACTGCCACGAGTTTGTACTTTTTCCCACGCAAAGATGGAAACGGTCCCATGAAATCAATGCCCCACACATCAAAAACCTCATAAACCTGAATAGCATTCTGGGGCATTTCATTTCGCGACGAAATGTTGCCGACACGCTAGCAACGATCACAACTCTTTACAAACGCGTGCGCATCCTTAAAAATCGAAAGCCAATAAAAACCACAATCAAATACCTTCTTCGCTATCAAACTCACACCGTGGTGACCTCCTGTCAGTCCAACATGACAATGGCTCAGAATCTGCCATCCCTCCTAAACATCAACACACCTCCTGATCAACTGGTTAGCACCTATACGAAAGAGATACGGGTCGTCCCAAAGGTAAAACTTAACATCAGCAAAGAATTTTCTTCTTTTGCTGGTAAGACATCTTCGGGTAGTACCCGTCCGCAAGATAGTTCGCGAAGTCGGTTAACCATGGAAAACCCCCATCCTGAGCTGAAACAAATATGAGACTCTCTGTCGGAAAGTGGTTATTAATCTTGACCCCTGGCTCCCTAACTCAGCTCCCTCAAGACGAGAAAGTTGATCGAGCCGCCACATTCTCGGCCCCCTTTTTATCACGGATATCAATATCAAAATCTTGAAGCAACAGGATCCATCAGATAAGAAGAGGCTTAGCATCCTATTTGCTGAAGAGATAACGAATAGGAGAATGATCCGTGTACACAATCGTCTTGGACAGAACTAGATAAGACCTGAATTTATCGAACGCAAACACCACAGCTAAAAGCTCTTTCTCGGTGGTGGTGTAACTCTCATGTGCACCATTCACGGTCCGGCTAGCATAGTAAATCGGATGGAAGTGTCTATCCTTCCGCTGTCCAAGAACCGCTCCGACCGCGAAGTCGCTCGCATCACACATCAACTCAAAGGAAGCGACCAGTCGGGAGCAATCATGATCGGGGCGTTAACGAGTTTGTCTTTTAAAAGATCAAACGCCTCAATACACTGCTCAGAAAACATAAACGGTGCATCCTTCTCCAGAAGTTTGGTCATGGGTCTCGCGATCTTAGAAAAATCTTTAATGAACCAGCGATAGAACCTAGCGTGACCCAAAAAACTCCGGATGGATCTCACAGAAGTGGGTGGGGGAAGATTAGAAATGGTCTCGACCATCGCTCGGTTGACCTCTATCCCCGCACTCGAAATACGATGCCCCAAAACAATGCCCTCGCGTACCATGAAGTGACACTTCTCCCAGTTAAGGACTAGGTTGGTGTCAACGCATTAGGCCAACATCCTCTCAAGGTTGGAGAGACAATGATCAAAAGAGCTCCCAAACACAGAAAAATCGTCCATGAACACCTCCATGGAGTCCTCGATCATGTCATGAAATATAGCCACCATGCACCTCTGAAATGTGGCTGGAGCATTACACAATCCGAATGGCATACGTCTATAGGCAAACGTGCCGTATGGGCAGGTAAACATGGTTTTCTCCTGGTCATCGGGAGCAATCGGAATCTGAAAGTCCCTGGAGAAACCATCCAAGAAGCACTAGTACTGCTGACCTGCCAGACGCTCCAACATTTGATTAATGAAAGGTAAAGGAAAATGGTCTTTCCTCGTGGCATCATTCAGTCTGCGGTAATCAATGCAGACTCTCTAACACGTCACAGTTCTAGTGGGAATGAACTCGTTCCTCTCCTTGGTGATGACAGTCATACCACCCTTTTTAGGAATCACTTGGACTGGACTAACCCACGAACTATCAGAAATGGGGAAAATGATCCCCGCATCAATGAGTTTGATAATCTCCTTCTTCACGACCTCCTGCATCTTCGGATTAAGCCGCCGCTGCGGCTGAACGACTGATCTATAATCATCCTCCATGAGGATTTTATGAGTGTAGAACGAAGGGTTGATACCCTAAATGTCGATAATCTTCCATGCAATGGCCTCTTTGTGCTCTCGAAGCACCCTCAACAATCTCTCTCTCTCTCGACCTCCGTCAAAGCAGATGCAATAATAATTGGCAACTTCCTCTCCTCGTCAAGAAACGGATACTCCAAATGGGCGAGCAAATCCTTAAGCTCTAAGGAAGGAGGGGGGCTCTCGACAGAAGGTCGGTCCATCGGATCATCTCGTACGATCCCAGCAGACACTTCAGACTCAGGAGTATGTGACTCGGTGTCGTCTTCCGTTGACTGATCGGTCATGGCAACCATCTCAATCTCTGGAAGGTCTCTATCGAGAATCTGAGTGTCGGAGGCAGATCCTCCACAGATCTCACTGAAAAACTCCCCAACATGCTCCATGATGGTATCGATAAAGTACAAGGAGTCATCAGCAGACTTGGGGTGTTTAAGTGACTGTCAAACGTCAAAGGTGACATTCTCATCCCCAACTCTCAATATCAACTTACCCTCGCAGACGTCGATCAACGCCTGTGCACTAGCAAGGAATGGTCGGCCAGGAATAAGCGGTACACTATCATCATCGTTCATGTCCAGAATGACAAAGTCCACCGGGAAGATGAACTTGTCGACACAAAGAAGCATGTACTCGACCAACCCTCGAGGGTATTTCACAGAACGATCAGCAAGCTGGATACTCATCCTGGTAGGCCTCGGTTCGCCTAAACCCAGCTTGCGATACATGGAATACGGCATGAGATTAATACTGGCACCAAGATCAGCCAGCGCATGAATAACCGTATCATCACTCAAGATGCAGGGAATCGTGAAACTCCCTGGATCGGCTATCTTCTCTGGTAACTTCCTCTGTAAGACAGCAGAACAGCTAGCACTCAAAGGGAAGCTACCTCAGCTAACTTCTCCTTATTCGAAAGAATATCCTTAAGGAACTTCGCGTGTTTAGGCATCTGAGTCAGTGCCTCAAGGAATGGAATATTAAGGTGAAGCTGCTTTAAAAGATCAAGGAATTTGGAGTTCTGCTCCTCATCTCTATCTCTACGGAGTCTCCCGGGCTATGGTATCCTAGGTTTGTAGACTCTCGGTGGCTCGCTCGGTAGCTTCTTTCTCTCGGCCTGTGCTGAACTCCCTGGGCGGCTCCTCTGATGCACCTAGGCCGGTGGAGACTCCATCTGAATCTCCTCATCTACCTGCTCCTCTCTATCATCAACTGCAGGCTCCTCGACTACTCCCCTCTAGACATCTCTTGAATCAAGGGCTCATCTCTTGCCCCTTCACCGCTCCTCATCGTCACAGCTTTTGCGAATCCCTTCGGGTTCTGCTCGGTGTTACTCGGTAGCGTACCCTGCGGCCTCTCGTTCAATCGACTGGCTATCTCTCCCATCTGCCGCTCAAGACTCTGAATCGACGCTCCCTGATTCCTCATGAACTGCTCGTGCTCGCGAAACTTCTCCTGGGTCTCTTTATGTCGGGAATCCTCTAGTGTCATAAGCTGTGACAACATCTGCGTCTGCTGGGCCATCATCTCCTCTAAAGTGGGCTTCTTCTCCCCACTGCTCGCTTCCTTACCCGCATCCTGAAATAGGCTCTGATGCTGCTGAAAATCGGACTGATTGTCGCTTCTCCAGTTGGAGTTCGGATTGCCTATCCATCCCGAATTATAAGAATTGTAAGAATTTTGATTCCGGTTTGGATTGCGTATGAAGTCTACAGCCTCCTCCTGCGAACTGACTGGGCATTGAACAGTATCATTGCCTCCTCTGCATATCTCACACAACTTGCTCTTCGTCTGCAAGTCCTTCACAATCTGCGATAACGCCTCTACCTGTGCCGTGAGTGTGGTGGTCATGTCCACTGAATGCATGCCGTGTGATATGGAGTCGAAGGTCTTACCACCCTTGGCGGGTGGTCGCTGGTATCCACTCATAGCTAACCCGTTAAACAAAGCGATGCACTCATCCGGGTCCTTCATCGTCAGCAAATTTCCTCCCGCCGCCGTGTCAGGCATGTTCTGTGTCACGTATGTCACCCCATTATAAAACTTCTCGACAACCGCCCAATCTTGCAAGACGTGGTTCGGGCACAACGTTAAAAGATTTTTAAAACGCTCCCATGCCTCGTAGAAACTCTCGGTGACATCCATTTGAAAAAAATGAATCTGATTACGTAGACGAGCGACCTTAGTCGGAGGATCATATTTCTCAAGAATTTGGGTCTGCATGGCAGCCCAAGTGGCTATGGAGCCCTGTGGGAGGGACTCGAGCCACAAACTCGCTTTATCGATGAGCGAGAACGGAAAACCGCGGAGTTTCACGGTGTCCATGGATACGCCGGTAAGATGGAAAGTGTCTTAGATACGCGTGATACGAGTGAGATGATGATGCGGGTTTTCGTGAAGTAACCCGTGGAACTGAGCAAAAGGAGAAATGGTGTTCAAAATATTTGACGGAATCTGCCAGTTTGCGTTAACTCCAATGGTGGGTGGTGCGATGCTGGATCTCGCGCCAGCATTGGCCGGTCGGGCCCGGTCTGCAACTGTCCTCCTCGGTGGTGGATTGTCGCCCATGATCCTATACCTAACGTTAAAGTCGGAAAACGTAAGAGTAGAGGATAAACTACCAACGGATGATGAAGTAGATGATGGAGAAACGGTGCGACGTCTCTCACGAAACTCTCTCTCAGGCTCGGGAAATGTTTCAGTGTTAGGTGGTCCACGAGATCAAGTCTGTCGCATACAACTATACAAATCAATAAAAGAAGCCAAACTATCCTAATAAATAAACAAAACAAAAATAATTACAAGTAACACAAAAGGTAAGTCCTAACTCGGATTGCTCTCAAAACGCATAAAACCGTGTCCCCGCCAACGGCGCCAAAAACTTGGTGTGCGTCAAATAACCCTCACAACTAAGCTTTAATATTAAAACAAAAATCCTAACCACATATAGCCGGCAAGTGTACCGGTCGCAAGTAATATAAACCTAGGAAGTCCGAGTATCGAACACGTGGACACGTAAGAACGCTAATGATCACTATCCCTAGACAAGACCTACCTAAGAATAATATTTAATTGATTTTTTATTAATTTTTAATAACTTAACTAAACTAACTAGACTAACTGACAAAACTTACCAAAACTAGAAACTTAACGGGGAACTAACTGTGTTAACTTCGGATGGAGAAAAACGTCTACCTAGGTTTGAATCAAATTGCAGGCCTAACAAGCTAATGGATTGGATGACATCAAGACACCGGTCCCTAAAGATGACACGACTAAGGATCACTCGGGCTCACTGGATTACCTCTCGGTCTCACTCAACAAGCCTTAACTACTCAAAATCGACTAAAACGACCAAACCGGGAAACAATTGCTAACGTGTTCTAATGTTGACTCACCTCTCGGTCTCACCAACACTCGACCCTAATGGAAATGAATACTAAGCAACCAAGGATAGAGTAACAATTCAACTTAAACCAAAATAGATCAACTAGTCGCTCAAAACACCTAAACCTGACAAGAAATGAGCTCGTTCTCGCGCAATCCTTATTCTAGCATGCAAAGGTAATGAGACAACCCTAACTTCTTATCACCTCTCGGTCTCTAAGAAGGTGCCTAACCGCTGTACTTTAAACTCAAATTCACGCAACAAAACCCTACGGTTGTACCTACCGCAAACAAACCCTAAACACAAAGTCTAGAATCAAACAAGCACCGATCAATCAATACGAAACTAATCAACCAACGCAAGAGGTTTAAGCAATAAATTGATATAATTTCCAGCCACTAAACACAACCTATTTCATGTCAAAATCAAACTTTACAATAACAATTAACATCTATCAATCAAACAATCCATAAAACTCATCAAACTCTAACAATTATCATCATTCCTAGGTAGAACCGACAAGATTAGCCTCTAATCATATTTGGACAGCCATGAACACTCAATAAACACATCATATAACTCATATCAATCATCTCAAAATTCATTCAACAATCAATAACAATCATAAACACTTCAATCTTTAACACAATTGCAAAACTATGTAATCAATTCAACAAGAATAAGAAAGATTGATGAACAATAGTTTAAAGAAAGGATATGAGATGGTTTTCGGCTGCTCTTTGCTGCAATAAACTGATGGTGAACGATCCCGAAGCTTGTTCTTGACTCATTCTTCCTTCCCTAGCCGCCACAAGATCAAACCCTAAGCCGAAAAAAGTTTTCTTCCCTTGGTTCCTTGGCTGCCTGGTCCGATCGCAGGTTTCTGCTGCCCCCTAGGGTTTTTTTTTATTTTATATATTATATTATAATGTAGGCTTGGGCTTTTCCAATGTGTAACCGGGCCAAGCCTTGAGCTTTGTCTTCAAATTATATGCGTAAAAGACCCGTAAGCTCCTCGAAAAGTCCGGTTTCTTTCCTTCTTTCACCCAAAACCTACAAGATAGTTAAAACTATGTAAAACCTATATAAAACAAGTTAAAATACATAAAATATAATACAATAACGTAGATAAAAGGCACGGAAAGTAAGTGTGTTTTACAACACATCACATCAGTTGAAAATTCGGGAGGAGGATATCCCAATGACTGCCTTCCGCACTCGTTATGGGCATTATGAATTCCTCGTGATGTCTTTCGGTTTGACCAATGCACCAGCTGCTTTCATGGATCTTATGAACCAGATGTGTAGGCCGATGCTTGATCGTTTTGTTATTGTGTTCATCGACGACATTCTTGTGTATTCCAAAAGCAAATCAGATCATGCCGGTCATCTCACGGAAGTTTTGGGAGCTCTACGAAAGAACAAGTTGTACGCGATATTTTTTAAGTGTTCTTTTTGGTTACGTGAGGTTCAATTCTTGGGTCATGTTATTAAACCGAGTGGTATTTTGGTTGACCCAAGAAAGGTGGAAGCCGTAAACGAATGGAAATCTCCTAAGTCTCCGTCCGAAATCCGTAGCTTTCTGAGCTTGGCGGGGTATTACTGCCGCTTCATTCCCGACGTCTCGAAAATCGCTTCGTCATCGGCCAAGTTGACTTAGAAGAGCGTTAAGTTTGTGTGGGGTTCTGAGTATGAGGAGGCTTTCCTCGAATTAAAGAACAGGTTGACGCATACTCCGATTTTAGCTTTACCCGATGGCACTGACGATCTGGTTGTTTATTCTGATGCCTCTTATCAGGGGCTTGGGTGTGTTCTGATGCAGCGAGGCCGAGTCATAGCTTATGCCTCACGGCAGTTAAAGCCTCATGAAGAGAATTATCCTACT
Source organism: Bidens hawaiensis (assembly GCF_021521415.1). Taxonomy (NCBI): domain Eukaryota; kingdom Viridiplantae; phylum Streptophyta; class Magnoliopsida; order Asterales; family Asteraceae; genus Bidens; species Bidens hawaiensis. The sequence goes on along the minus strand of NW_027492247.1, from coordinate 345,008 downwards.
CATGATTTGAAGCTAGTGGCGGTTGTGTTTGCGCTTAAGTTGTGGAGGCAATATTTGTATGGCGTCCCTTGTGTTATCTATACCGATCATAAGAGCTTAAAGTATTTCTTCGAGCAAAAGGAACTGAATATGCATCAGCGTCGGTGGCTGGAATTGATTAAGGATTATGATTTAGAGATTATGTACCATCCCGGTAAGGCTAACGTGGTAGCCGAAGCGTTGAGCCGGAAGGAGAGACCGAAACCTATTCGGGTGAAATCTTACAAGCTTATTCTCAAACCCGAAATTTTGAAACAGATTGCCAATGTTCAGAATGAAGCTTTACAGGTGGAATGGATTATGTCAGAACGTATTTGGGGTCAGGAAAAGTTTTTGGAAGACGTCGGTGACGGGGTGAAGTATAAGGACGGTCGTTTATGGGTACCCAGGTATGGGGGATTCAGGAGTAAAATATTAGATGAAGCACATAAGTCGCGCTATTCCATTCATCCAGGCGCGACCAAGATGTACCAAGACCTAAAGAAGAATTATTGATGGCCTGCGATGAGGTATGAGGTGGCTTAGTACGTGAGTAAGTGTTTGACGTGTCTACAAGTTAAGGCTGAGCATCAGAAGCCTTTCGGGAAACTTCAACCTCTCAAAATACCTGAGTGGAAGTGGGAGCATCTTACGATGGATTATGTGACTAAGTTGCCTCGTACTCCTAGAGGAAGCTATGACACCATTTGGGTAATCGTGGATAGGTTGACTAAGAGCGCTCACTTCTTGCTTAGAGAAACTTATAATTCCGAACAGTTGGCGGATGTGTTTGTTCGTGAGATCGTTGCTAGGCATGGGGTGCTTGTATCTGTTGTTTCGGATAGGGATACGCGTTTTACCTCCAGGTTTTGGAAGAAGTTTCATGAGGAGATGGGTACCAAACTCCTCATTAGTACCGCTTATCACCCGCAGACGGATAGTCAATCCGAGAGGACCATGCAGACTCTTGAGGATATGTTGCGGGCTTGTGTTATCGATTTTGGGTGGTGGTTGGGATCGTCATTTACCGTTGGTCGAATCTTCTTATAATAACAGTTACCACGCCACTATTGAGATGCCGCCGTTTGAGATGTTATATGGGCGTAGGTGCAGGACTCCAGTCTATAGGGGCTCCATTGTTCAGAAACAGTTGGGTAGTTTAGAGGTGGTCGAGGCTTCGACTGAGAAGCTTGATAAGATTAAGGCTTTATGAAGGCCGCTCAGGATCGTCAAAAGTCCTATGCGGATGAAAGGCGAAGACCTATTGTGTTTGAGGCTGGCGATCAGGTTATGTTAAAAGTTTCTCCTTGGGAGGGTATTATTCATTTCCATTAGAGGGGGAAGCTTAGTCCAAGGATCATTGGTCCGTTCCGTATGTTGTCCCGTGTTGCGTATAGGTTGGAATTGCTCGACGAGCTCGCGGGGATTCATCCTACTTTCCACGTGTCTCATTTGAGGAAATGTTTAGCAGATGAGGAGGCCCATGTGCCTCTTTATGACATTGAGCTTGACAGTAAGTTGAACTACATTGAGGAACCTATCACAATTCTTGACCGTCGGCAAAGATGTTTGAGAAATAAAGTGGTCAGGCAGGTGAAGTTGCAGTGGGGGCACCATAACGGCTCAGAAGCCACTTGGAAATCCGAGGATGAAATGATGAAACCCTACCCGCAATTATTCCTGTCGCATCGGGATTCGGGGACGAATCCCATTGTAAGGGGGTGGACTTGTAACCCCCGTTCGTTTTCAGTTAAACGTTTTAAAGCATGTAAAGTATGTACATCTCTCGGGACTTATCCGGCTTTCCTCGATGACCCTATCATCTTTCCGTTACGTTAAAACTATTTAACTTTTTAACCTGGATGTTACTTCTATCTTATTGGAGGGGCTAGAGTGTAAAAGTTTTATAATATAATCAACACCCTAACCCCCCCCCCCCTTGTTGGTCCGATCGGTAGCTAGGAAAGCTCCAACACCCACATTTTTCTTTTTTTCATCCAAGATAAGGATGTAAAACTTCAATTCAAGGTTAGTCTCATGTCCCCTATAGTCTTTTACACCTTAAACCATCCTCATACATCGCGTATTTATCGTTAAACCGCTTGTTTTAGGCTTGCCGGGTGGCTGTCCAATTGGGCAGTTTCGGGGCTGTTTCAGCTAAGGTTTTTGCGCCAAAATCTTCCTTAGGTATGTCCCATATAACATACTTTAAAATCTTGTGCATTGATGTTCGTTTGATTGGTCAACTAGCTGTGGCTTGAAAACTAGTATTCGGTTGACTAGTTTGTGAATTGTGATGTCTAGAACGTTGTTTGAGGGAACAAACAACCAATTCGAATGTTGTAGCCTCAGTATGAGTTGTGGGCTGTAAGAAACTGATTTTTTTAAAGGTAATGGGGCTGAATTGGTTGTCGGTTACTCAAACGGGTCGGTACAACGCGAATTCGCGTTTATTGAATAGTTGGTGCGTTGTGCTTGCGGGTTACCGACCCATTCAACTCGTGTAGCGTCGTGCGGACTTGTTGGCTGTGAATTTATTGTATTGGGTCCACACGGGGCTGAGTTGGATGTTAATTGCCTAAACAACTCTTAAACGTGCATATTAGTCTCACCTAGTGCTTCCGGGGGTAATTTGGGAATTATTTGTTCTCGTGAGTAACTATGGGTCATTTTTGTAAATATAAGGCCCCGTGGGCTGTTTTAATTGAACTTGATGAGGTCAAGGCTTTAGGTAACTCAAACCATGTTAGAACGTCTTGTAGGATAAACGAGTCCTTTCGGTGTCATTAGTAATGATTGTATGTAAACCGACAGGCGTTTGAGTTGTAGGGATACTTAGGGCTTCTCTAGCTTGTGGTGATTTCGTGCGTTGTGTCAGGTGAGTTCATGATGCCCCTTTTTACTCTTTTCAAGTTTTGGGCTAGCATACACACCCAACTAATTTTACATGATGAACCGTTTAAACGATTTCCCATAGGCTTGTTTGTATTATGGTATGTTTGGGATGTTAATTATGTATGTATACACATGTGTTACCATATGGCCCATAGGCTTACTTGTATTATGGTACATCTTGGGATGTTATGTATGTATGTTTACACATGTGTTACCATATGGCCTATGATTTGGGATGTTAGTTAGTCATTAGTGACTAAGGATGGCTTACCTGTAGTATGGTATATTTTTGAATAATATATATATACGTATGTTTATACATGCGTTATTGTATGGCCAATAATTGGCGATGTTAATTAGTCGCTATCGACTAAGGATGTTTACGTATGCCTACTTTGTGTTTGCATACGTTGGATGAGATGTTGCGTGTTTGGGTTATACGTGTGCTCGACCCTGATGTTATTACTTAGATGATGAGATGTTACGTGTTTGGGTTTTATGTGTGCTCGACCCTGATGTTATTACTTGGATGATATTTATAGGGATATAATTATATAGATGTACATATAGTATGACTACTTATTGTTGATGATGCCCTAACTGTTCGTATCCCGTTTTATTTTAAAACTCTTGGGATGATTATTATAAATGTCAATTATTAAAACTTGAACTCACTCAGCTCAAGCTGACTTTGTGTGTATGTTAGTGTGAGTTTCAGGTTAGGAGGAGGATGCTTACCGCTTGGACGTGCTCGAGACTACTTGGACGGTTGAACGCATATCTAGTCGGAAAGTTTTGTTAATGAACATTTTCCTTTTCAATTAATACTTAATACATTTAAATTTGGTTTTGGGCATAGTTCCCGGGTTTTGGGAACTTGTTTTAACAAATATGATTTTTCCGCTGATTTATACTCTGAACTGGTTTTTGAAATGAAATGAATTGTTTTGAGTTTATGAATTTCTATAAGTTTCGTGTATGATCACCAACTGTAGGATTACCAGGATTCGGGGTCTTAGATCGTGTAATCATTGAAGGGCTAAATTTTTAATCTTCGATAATCCGAGCTTTAACTGATCGTGTGTTACTCTACAGGTATTGGCGACCACAAGCATATCAATTTTGATTGATTTGGACAAGTTATTACAGATTAATCAAAGAGCGAACTTAACACAAACATTATTATTCATTAATCTACATTTAGATCTGTTTAAATCTTAATTAGAGGTTATCTGAGAGATTAGATGACAATCGATACTCATATAATGCTTAATTGAAGTTTATTTGTTGGTTTAGATCTTTCACAGATGAATAATTGAATTGCTTTTGACTTCCTGGTGTTGATAGTTAATTTTGACTTTGACTTAGATAGTCAAATGAATTATAATGTATCATTCATTAATTTGCAACAAATGACATGCCATTCATTATTTGCATAACGAATAGCATTAAGGTAATGAATGACTTGTCCATTCGTTAATGTAACGAATGATAGGCTTATTTGTTAAAGTAACGAATGTACCTATTCTCAAAAGTAAATCTAATGAATGAACGTGCTATTCGTTAAACATAAGGTTAATTTTGGATTTTTTAAATATTAATGTATTTGTTTTATAGAATGGCAGATGAAAACCTTCTAGCTCCAGTACCTGAGCAACAACTTGAACATGTTGCTAATGTATGTGAACACGCTAATCACGAGCCTAAACCAGTACTTCTGCGGGATTAGAAGCATAATATTTGTGCTTTTCTCAAGGACAATTTCATTGGATTGGATACGTTTGTAGAGATAATCAACTACCTGAAGCGATCACGGATCTACATGACTATCTCCACAAACACAGTCGTACATCAGAGTATCATACGAGCTTTCTGGGATACCGCGAGATATGTTGAGGGGAGAACCAGAGAGAGGCTGAGATACACGGCAAACTGATAGTGATTGTTGTGCCAGTGATTAGGGATGTATTGGGTTTTGGGATACGGTGGATGACCGTTGTGAGTTCGATAGGTCGTTGATTAGGGGATTGTTTGGACGTGTGAGGTACAAGGCAGATTTGGATCGGTCTATGTATAACAAGGCGTATTTATGTGAACAGTATAAGTACTTGTTACATGTGCTTATACATTGCCTTGGTGGAAGGAAAGGAGGTGTAAGACCCCGAATCCCGGGAATCCTACAGTTGGTAATCATATCCAAAATTCACAAAAATTTAAAACCAAACAAGTTCATCTTATTTAAAACCAGTTCAGAGTAATTAAACAGCGAAATAATAAGTATTAAAATTCCCAAAAACCGGGAAAAGGTGCCCAAAATCAAATGTATAAAAAAAATAAATAAATAAAATGTTTGTTTTATTTGGAAGTTTTTAAATAAGAATGCTCTCAACCGTTCGAGTAGTCTCCAGCACGTCCAAGCGATAATCTCTAGTCCTTAACCTGAAATTCAAACCAGCATACACACAAAGTCAGCTTGAGCTGAGTGAGTTCAAGTTTTAAATAAGCAACAATCATAAAACATTTCAATGGTTATAGGTATAAAACAGTACAGATAATAATAGGCAAATGAATAAATAAGTAATAACCAAATAATACATTCTCGGTCAAATACGCGCACGAGTCTCCCCCACGAGATTTAAGAACCCACCACATGATTTAAGAACCAGAATAGTATAGTTGACCCGCACACGGTACGACATAAGCAAATGACACGGGATTTAAGAACCCGTTTTAATGATGATTATGCAACGGGCCTCCCCCCATAGGATTTTAGAACCCGCCACGGGATTTAAGAACCCGAGTAGTATAGTTAACCCGGCCACAATCACCATGCACACACATGCACCACGGGTCTCCCCCCACGGGATTTAAGAACCCGAGTAGTATAGTTGACCCGGCCACATGCACCGTACACCCACACAAAGTAGGCATACTCACATAAATCTTAGTCACAAAGAACTAATTAATATCAACAATCGTAGGCCATAAGGTAACATATATATATGTCCGTTCAAAATATGAACTAAAGTAAGTAGGTCTACTCGTATTCAATTAGTACCAGTCCTAAGAACATATATAACCATTAAGGAATTTATGACCAAAACGAGTTCGAAATATCCTAAGGCATAGAATATAGTCCACACCTAGTTCCATAGAGGTACAAATAATAATAAGGCTCCCACATCAATAAGCCTACTCACGTATATCTTAATCATATGGAACTAAATAACATTAACAATCGTAGGCAATAGAGTAATATATATATATATATATATATATATATATATAAATCATCCCAAGATGTATAATAATGCAAGTAAGTCAACGCATGATCATTTAAACAGTTTAACGAGTAAAAACCGAAGTAGGTGTGTATGTTAGCCCAAAACATAAAAAGCTAAAAGGGGCATCATGAACTCACCTGACACGAGCCACGCAAATACCAACGAGTTAGAGAACCTCTAAGCGAATCCACAAATCACAAGCCTGCCAGATTGCACACAAAGATTACTAACTAAATTGTACCGACTCGTTTATCCTACGAGGCGTTCTGACAAGATTTGAGGGACCTAAAGCCTCAACCATACCAATACCAATTACATCAGCCCTCGAGGCCATTTATTTACCAAAACCACCCTTAGTTAATTCCGGGGACAATGGATTTCCAAACTACACCCGAAAGTTGTTAATTGTATCGAATATGCGCGTTAACGAGCGGTTTATGTACTTAGCATCCAACTCAGCCCCTTGTAGACCAAATTTAGTATAATTACAGCCAACAAGTCCATATGACACTATACGAGTTGAATGGGTCAAAAATTCGCTTGAACAACGCATAAACTACCAATTAAACGCGAATTTGTGTTGTACCGACCCGTTTGAGCAACCGACAACCAATTCAGCTCCATTAACATAAAAATTAAGTTTTTCACAGCCTGTATGACATACCGAGGCTACCCAATCTGAATTGATTGTTAATCCCCTCAAATAACGCGCTAAACGCAATAATCAACAAACTAGAAAACCGAAATCCTAGTTTTCAATCTATCGACACTTGACTGACTAAATGAGCTTCATTGCTCACGATACTAAAGTATGACATATATGACATATCTAGGAAGATTACGTAACAAACACTTCATTTAAAACATCCCCGAAAGGTACTCGATTGGACAACCACTAATTAAGCCTAAAACGAACGAATTGATCAATATCGAGTATAATGAGTAGCTTTAGCATGCAAAGATGTATTTTATTACATAGGAAAATCATGGGAATAAATTTTGAAATTTTTACCAGTGTTGCATAAATGTCTTATATTTCTAAAAATATTTTTATTATATTTTTCCAATGCACACAAAAATCATAAAAATTCCCCCAACATAGAAAGGTACGTGCAGCTATTTCAGTGTGCAACAAAATGATTTTATTTGTTTAAAAATCATTACCAAACCAAATTAAACGATTCAAATTGGGTAGTAATTCTAACTCAAAATATGAAGTTCCAGAAGTAGAAACAACTAATTTTGACTTGTCAAAAAAGTGTTATGATGTCGGGAAAACAGACCAGAATACGACTCCCCGCATCAGTTTCGGCGTTTTTATAAAATCATTCAAATCTCGTCCAAAAGTTACAAATTATACCTTTCTGGAAACTAGACTCGAAGTAGAATATCATGGAAACAAGAATCGATCAAAAACAATCAATTTTCATCGACTTACAGAGCAAAAAATAAATGACTACGATTCTTTCAGCAACTGTTATAATCAAAACTCAAACCTTAAGATGCTTATGACATCTCTAGGGTTCAATAAAGGGTTTAATAAGAAGTTCCTTGATGTAGTTCTAACCTGGTATTATATGGAGATGGCTTGTTAATGGCTTGAATAGTAAAAAATTCGGATGGGGGTGGCTGGACCAACTGCCGATCGCAAGGAAGCTAGACAAGGAAGGAGGCGTAGGTTATACTAGTTTAGGGATATAACAATTCTGGCCCTTCTTGTTAGGAAATTGAGATGACTTCTTCCCAAAAAATGATTAATTGAAAATTTAGGATGTATCCTGAGGACCCTCAAAAAAAAAGATTTAAATCCCGATTGCTATACAAGCCCTATAACTCACATGATGTTAAACAAAAATTAGCGGGTGCTACATACAAATCTAGTCCTTCATATTATAAGAGGCGATGTCTAGAAAATTTTTAAAACGTACAAAATGCTCCTAAATTAGAAAGATGAAACCCCGCCTTTTAACAAACTTTTATAAACGATCAAGATGATTTAACAAAATTTCCGGGCGTTACAAGTCCACCCTCCTTACAATGGGATTCGTCCCCGAATCCCGTTGCAATAGGAACGGACGAGGATGAAGACGAAACCTAATTAATCACACAAGAGGGCAATAGAGGTAAATGCAAAGCACCGATGATCGCTGCGCTCATGATGATTCTGATTTGGAGCATGAAGGTCGTGATGGTGATGCGGGTGGTAATGATGATGGTGGTGATGTTGATCAGGGTCCGAGTAGTTCCGATGCTCGTAAAAGGAAAGGCAAAGCACCGATGATCGAGAAAGATACGAAACCAAAGAAGCAGAGGGTAAGACGGGGATCTGGTATTCAGATACCAAATCAGCCTTCGATTCCTAATTTTATACCGTCTCTACCTATTGCTGTTCCTGCTTCTGTGATTCCTACTTCTTCACTGATTCGATGCCTACTTCTCCAGTTTCTTCTACTATTACACTGGTGACGACTACTTCTGTTGATCCAAGATTTGGGGTTATACCACAGACAGTCTTATCAACTATGTCGAGCCCGCAGGTTCAGATAATGGCACCAGCTAGTCCTTCTATGATGATGCATCGGCCAATGACATTCAAATCATCCTCAGGGCCCGTTACAACCTGGTCCCCCGAACTTCTTCTAAATGTCACCTCAAGGACATATGTTCTAGCTTCTGAATCAGATCCACTTACAATAAAATCAGATGGCTGTGGACAGGTGTAACATTCATTACTTTTCAAACCCGAAAAAAAGCCAACCCATTTTAAAATTTTCGGTTTTGTTTATAAAGATATATATATCCCAAGTTTCGTTTAATAATTTTATGTTTATTGATTTTCATTGAATTCGTTAAGTCGACCCGATTTCTTATTTACGTGAATACTCGCTTATCGTTAATCTGATATACACGATTATTGTTCGTTTGTTTAATTATTCATTTTATTCAATTATAGAAACTCCAAGATTAAAGTTTAAACCTTTAAAGATTAAACAGATTTGCAAACTATACTGGAATAATACAAATATTATCCAAGTTCATAATTCATTATTTCGGTTTTAACACATTTCGAGGTTCAAGATACAACATGTGAATTGTACCTTAATTATTGGTTTTAAAACCATTTCTAAAGATCAAAGGTCCGTTTGGTAATTTAAACTTAAAATAATATATTTTCATAATCAAATCACCCAGCCCCCCCCCCACCCCACCCCGTTTTCACGATAGCAAGTCCGACCGCCGGTAAACGGCGTCGGAGAGGCTCATTACCCCCACAAATCTCGCTCCCTAATCAATATTATTCGCGCATTGACCTTGGAACATAATGGAAATCACTAATATATGATTTTATTGCATTATTACATCTTGAAACTAACGAATTTTAGCCGTAATACTCGCCGGATAATTGGCCAGTCGTATTTACACCAATTAACGACAATGCGACACAATTACTAGTATAAATAGGACCCATAACTAAAGCTAAACTCGTCCACAACCATCAATTTATCTAACAAACACTCGATAATACACCATTGATTCATTACAATGCGTTTTCCCGGCCATCCGCAGTCACCGTCAACCTAAAATATTTACAAGTAATACTTATTTGGTTTTGTTTCATTGTTCATCGTTAATTAAAACCCCTAAGTTAATTTCAACAAACATGGAACAAAATAGGAGAATTGAAACCTAGGGTTTTATTGTGACGATGATGAATAATAAGAATTATAATGTATATAGTTTTGTTTACATTCTAAACTCAAATATGAAGCTGGAGTAGTTGGTTAAGACTTTAGACTGTAAGGGTGTACACTCGGGTCATGGCTAAATTTTAAATATTTTATTTTTAAATCTTTTCCTTTTACATTAAATCAAGTTTAATACATTAAAAATCAAATAAAATCTTTTAATTTAAATAAATTAATAATAAATTAATTTTGTCAATTCTCTTTCAAAATTTCATATTCGTTATGCTTAGACCCGTTAATATAATATTATATTTTATTATTATTATTGCATTTCGTTAATATTAATAAAACACTAACGTAATCGTTTAAAGATAAAATCTCGTCAAAATTCGTACTTTGTTAATATAACTAAATTCCCCTATTAAATAATAAATTTTTAGTGGAAATAATATTTAAATAATATATTTGTTAAACCGTCAATATTAGTTTCGTTTAACTTTAAACCTTAGTCCGTTAGCTTTAAAAATCGTTAGTTTGTAATTCGTTAACTTTAATTCAATGACAATTTTTTAATCGTTCAAGATAAAATTTCCATTTAAAATCCGGTCAATGTAAAATCGTAACTCTTATATTAGTATTATGTTATAATATTAAATACTAAACATCGTTAAAATTTCATTAAACTTAAATATATTATTATAATATGAAAGCCATAAAATGCTAATAGAACACATTAACATAATGCGTATTTCTAAAATCAAATTGTTTTGTATTTATAATCCCATTAGTTAGATTTTGTTTTTATTTTAATTATAGTTCAAGAAGTTCAAACGCTTCGCGTTCTTTAACGCACTTTTGGTTGCATTGGTTTCGTTATTGTGCTTTCGATTTAAATTTCAAGTTATCTTCGATTTCGATGTGAGTTTCTCACACCCCCTTTTTAAACGTTTTCATATTTTGGGGTTAGCATATATATCCTATCCAACACAACTGATTTTCTTATTCGTTTACAAAACTGTGATTCATAACATGGACTTGTGTTTTTACGTGCTTACTTGATTATTTGCTCAACTCATGGTTGCTTCAATAAGTATGACCATACGCCCCCCTTTGCACTCAGGACCATTTTGTTATGAGTGGAAAAGGGACCCCCGATCCGAGTACGTTAGTTGTTACCGACTGGAAAGGACATTGCATGCGAAGTAGTTATATTTTCAGAAGTTTCATGGAATTGCATGATTTTTACGTACTTATACAAAACTTGTGTGAACTCCCCAACTATTAAGTTAATTGACCGTATTTATATATATGCTACAGGTACCGTTAGTAGAAGATGGCACACGGAGAAGACACTAGACTTAGGTTACCTAAACAAACGGACAAAGTGATTATTGTATTTATATTTTCCTTGTATTCCTTATTGCAAACTTGTGTATTTGACTTGTAAATTAATTAATGATAATATTGTCACTTAATAGTTTGACATGTGATTTGAACAATCTGTACGTCACACTCGGGCGCTTCCGCTTTAGATAGGGTGTTACAGATTGGTATCAGAGTCGTGAGTATAAGATAGGACGCTAGACGTTGTGCCCTTGTTATTTATAGCTTATTTGTTTATTTGTTTAGGGTTGCATGATTAGAAATTATGTGGGCCCTATGCGATTGTTCGAATGCACATGTTATATTACTACTACTGATTCTTTACGCCTCATGTACACTAGTGCACACACACAAGTCCAAGGCTTAGGCCTAAAACAAGTTTTCTCAAAAGCAATTTCAAGCAAATTAAAAATTTGGTGTTTCATCTTCTTAAAGACGGTTCTATGTGACGGGTTCGTAGTAACTGTAAGGGGGGACGTGCTTATTACCCGAACTCTTGACACCAAGGTTCATGAAACCTATGGATAAACAATGCGCCCAAATCCAATCAGACGTGGACCTGGTTGCTTACCTGAGAGTTCGAGAAGGGCATGAAACCTATTAAGCCAAATCGTTCCACACCAAACGCCATAGGAATCGCAAATTTATGCTTTCAAACATGACCATGTTCTCTTGTGAAAATAATATGGTTGCACTCCTATATATGTCTCACAAGTCATGGTGGTTCATGTGACGTGTGATTCCGACCCTTAATGTTTTATAATGTGTTTTAACTAAAAGTCCGACAAGTCGTGGTGATACACGAATACCCAGCTTTTAGTTCAATTTGATTACGTTTTTTTCTATTTTTATTGGAACATACAATTTATTATAATTCATACAACGTGTGATTCCGAATACTCAGTTGTTTATATTGCGATATTAAAAGTCATTGGGTTATGTGAATAGTTGAATTTCAATTCGCTTCCTTTATTTATATATTCATTACTATTTTGAAAATTTGAAAAGTCATGGTGATACATGAATAGTCGATTTTCTATTCGTTTTCTTTATTTATAAATACTCATTATTTCGTATGTTTTGAATTGAAAGCACGAAAAGTCATGGTGATACATGAATTGTTGATTTCAATTCGTTTTCTTTATACAAATTAATTATTATTACGGTTTTAATTGAAAATTCGAAAAGTTATTAACACTCATTTTCAATTCGATTTCACTACATATATTATATTTACGTTAAATTCATATTTTATTTCAAAAGTTGACAAAATTTTCATATGTTTATTCAAACATTAATTAGATTATTATTGAAATGCGTAAACTCACGTAAATTCTTCACGCTTCATAGCATGACTTCTTGTTTTCCTCAACCCATGAAACGACAACCCAGATCATCAACCAATTGACCAACGCAATCCCGACCATGATAACCCAATTTCATCACTAACCACAGCAAAACGTTTAAACATTAAAGCTAGGCCTAAGTCAATCCAAAACCTAACATAACTCTTGGATACTCAAACCTTACCAAACAAAGATTTTCACACAAGAACCCACCCTTTTGTGTAACACGTACCATTCCACCACTCCACTACCGCAATGTCGAAATACTCCACATTATGATAATTTCAGCCACCTAATCAACTCTTGCCACGAAACTACACATATTCAACACCACCCATCTATTTCCGCGGCCTGTTACCTAACCACTTACCTTACCGTATGCTCGTACTTCAAGCCTGCTACAATTGTAACGAGTCGAACACACCTGCAATACTCTGGAAAAAAACCAACTTGATTCCACCGTGCAATACCTTACCCTGCATCCCTTGCCCACTTAAAGTTTATTCGATTTCCGATGTCAATGCTTAATTTTTTTTTCTCTTTCAAACTCATCAAGCATGCCTACAATTTTGCATACTTTTTCAGGTTTATCTCTTTCAAACACCTATTATGTGAAGTTTCAAATCTTGATTATTTTAAATAGTCAATTAATTAATATATATATTCATATATTCATAATATATTTTGTTATACGAAGTATATTCAAGATAATTTTTCTCTAAAAGAACTTTACGGCAATCCAAAGGGTTCATTTTTTTTATCACCACTATGTACTATCCATACCTTTATTATTACTATTATCACCATTAATAATAATAATAATAGTAATAATAATATCATTATTACTATTATTATTATTAGTATTCCAATAAAACCCTTAAAATAAAAAAAATTTCTTTAAACAATTCCTAAGCCCATAAGGCTATCCAATATAAACGTTTTATCTTCAACAAATTATTTTAATTGATGATTTCCACATGATGTTTTTCATAGGGCGCCGCCCAATAGAAAATCTCTTACATTAAATTTATACGAAGTTTCCAAGCTTTGGCATTAGCTAAGGATATTTTTTTTATCATGCAAACAGTTATTATAATTTTTCCTTAAACATCATGTTTTTTCAATCGATTTTCACAAACTTGAACAAATTTCAACAATCCTTTCTTTTCCCTACCCTTGCCAACACCAACGAATTTCGAATTAATAAATCATGACACCGCTCCCATAACAACTTTCATACCACAAACCACCATCGAGAAAGACGAACGTCGCAAACTACCTTTTGTTTTTCTCTCTTCATATGTATTGTTTTAATAAATATTATCCTGTTTGGGCATTTTCAAGAAAGTTCTTATGTACCAATTTCCTTTCAAATGTTGTTTATGAAGTTAATATCGAGTTTGGTTATTTGTTAATTAGTGAACTATTTTCATGCATAGTGCATTTTTAATCGGTTTACTTTGTTATTTCAATCTTGTAGTCTATAACCGATTTCCCATAAACATAATCATTTGGTGGAAGTTGGGATTATGAAAATGTTTATACACATGTTGAGTTTATTATTGTTACACGAACAGTTTTAATTATTTTGTTCCATTTCCATTCAATGTTTTATTTGAATCAATTTTATTATTATTGACCTTAATGTTTTACCAATATGAGACTAATGCCTTAATTCGAACTTGAAGTTTTGATTATTTTGTTCTCAATGTTTTATCAATTTGAGACCAAGGTTTACTTTGATCTTGAAGTTGCAATTATTTATTTTGTTGTTATTAACCTCAAATGTTTCCCTTATTGTAACGCCTCAAACACCGGGTACCCCACAGTTAGTAATCATTCGAAACACTCGTAAAAATAATTAAACTTAAAAACAATTCACCTCATTAAAATAACCATTTCAGAGTATAATTCAGCGGAAAACATAAATAATAAAATAAGCTCCCAAAATCAATTTAAATAAATGTTAAAAAGAAAACATTTATTATTATTGAAACATCCGACTAAGTATGCTCTCCACCGTCCAAGTAGCTTCGTGCACATCCAAGCGGTAATGTATCCATCTCCTAACCTGAAACTCACACTAACATGCACACAAATTCAGCTTGAGCTGAGTGAGTTCAAGTTTTTTTAAATAACATCTGTTGGTGCATTTTGTGACCGTCGCTATGCAATTCTGATAAGCGGAAACGAAGAACGAAGTTAGAACAATTTCGCCGTAGGCGAAGTTGTAACAACTTCTGCCGTAGGCGAAGTTGTAACAACTTCTGCCATAGGCTTCGCCTACTGGCCCAAGCCCAAGCCCGCGAAGTTGTTTCGATATATATATACGTGTCTTGTTTAGGTTTGAGAATCCAGAAAATTAGAGTATTGTGTGTCCAGTTCAAGTAGCTAGAAAGAAACCGAGAGGGAGAGTCGTGTGGGACGGCCTGAGGTAGAGCTCACCTCGGGTCGGCCGTCATTTGTGTTTGTTCGTGTGTTTATGTATGTGTAACCGTGTTCTTCGTCTTCTACACCAATAAACGAGTCTAGGAGGATTCCGCACTCCTAGACATCGTGCGGATCTCGTATCGATCGGCGATGCCCCGCGGGGACTTACAAGTGGTATCAGAGCCTTAGGCTCTTATGCTATGGTTCGAGATCTGCGTTTTGGTGTTTCTGGCACGTTTCTGATGCGTTTCTGGCCGAACAGCTGCCGAAGGCGAAGTTATGGGGTTCAGGCGAAGTTGTCGCTTAAATTTTAGGGTTTAGGCGAAGATATAAGGTTAAGCGAAGTTATTCACAACTTCGCCTACCTCACAAGTTCGCTTGTCTCAGGCGAAGTTATCTGTCAGGCGAAGTTTTGGATAGGCGAAGTTATGGACAGGCGAAGTTAAGGAGGAGCGAAGTTGACTTTAGGCGAAGTTAAAAAAAAAAAAAAGTGTTTGGAGTTTTCGTCTGTATGGCCAGGTGTACACGATTATTGTGAGACCGAAGACGTTGTTCCGTCAACGAGTGAAACTTGTTATCTCTTGGTCTTACGTGCGAACAAATACGTGTCAACTCTGGATATGGAGTTGAGTTTGTGAATGGGATATTGATTGAAACTGGATATTGACACATATTTGGGTGTTTGTGGGCAATGAAATTGTTGTTGTTCGAGGTTGACCAACTAAAGAAAGTCAAATTGAACTGAAGGTTTTTGTCATTACTGGATTGCGGTCAGAGCATATTATTTGTGTTATTTTCAAAGCGTTCGAGAATTGGATCCTGAAACGTGATGCTTATTTATTAAATTGAAAATTCTGGAACAAGTTGGATTTAATCGGGAATTAAAGTGTTTATGTTCTTGATCGTTATCCCTGGTGATTGAAGATGCTTCGGATTAAGTAATGGTCATGTGTGTTAGATTCTGTCAAGGTGGTTTTGTGATGAAATTGATCACTTGATGTTGAGTAGTTGAAGATTAAACCTTATCGTATGCCGACGTGTTGGTGAAGTTGTGGAGGGAGCCCAACTTCACGTGTTGGTGAAGTCAGAAGGACTCACGTGATTGGTTGAGATGATTAATTAGGCACGGGGATGCATGCATTTCAAAGACCTCAACCTATATAGTCGGAGAAGCTTACACTGAAGGGGAGATCTGATATGGAAGACGCTGGGTGATTGGTAGATTTGTGAAGCTACAAGACAGTCCAGACACGGCTGGTTGAAGAACAAACAGAAGATCATCAGTTAAGAGGGAGTCTGTTGGTGCATGTTTTGTAACAGATGATCTTTTGTGTTTGTTAGAATTGAGAGCAACGGTCAAAGGGGAGTCTGTTGGTGCATTTTGTGACCTTCGCTATGCAATTCTGATCAGCGGAAACGAAGAACGAAGTTAGAACAATTTCGCCGTAGGCGAAGTTGTAACAACTTCTGCCGTAGGCGAAGTTGTAACAACTTCTGCCGTAGGCGAAGTTGTAACAACTTCACTTCGCCTACTGGCCCAAGCCCAAGCCCGAGAAGTTGTTTCGATATATATATACGTGTCTTGTTTTGGTTTGAGAATCCAGAAAATTAGAGTATTGTGTGTCCAGTTCAAGTAGCTAGAGAGAAACCGAGAGGGAGAGTCGTGTAGGACGGCCCGAGGTAGAGCTCACCTCGGGTCGGCCGTCATTTGTGTTTGTTCGTTTGTTTATGTATGTGTAACCGTGTTCTTCGTCTTCTACACCAATAAACGAGTCTAGGAGGATTCCGCACTCCTAGACATCGTGCGGTTCTCGTATCGATCGGCGACGCCCCGCGGGGACTTACAAGTATAATAATAATCATAATAGTCATTCCATGAGTTTTAAAATAAAAGGGATATAACAGTTAGGCCAATTAAACGGGATAAAATAGTTAGGCCATCATCAACAATAAGTAATCATCCTTATATATATATACATATATATAAACATCCCTATAATTAAATATAAACATCCTTATAATTATATATAATCGTCCTTATAATTATATATAAACATCCTTATAATTATATATGAAAGCATCCTTATAATTATATACCTACATATATATCATCCAAATAATAACATCAGGGTCGAGCAAACGTACAACCCAAACACGTAACATCAACGCATGCAAACACAAAGTAGGAAAACACTTAGGTGTGCATGCTAGCCCAAAATTTAAAAAGAGTTAAAAAAGGCATCATGAACTCACCTGAAATCGATCGAACACCTGCAACAAGCTAGGAAATCCCTAAGTGCACACTCACAAGTAAGGGCCTGTAAATAGTACACAACGCGTTACTAAACTAGACCGTAAGAACACTCTTGCCTAATGGGCCGTTCAAGCCCAACACTTTGGCCCAAGGACCAACACTTGGCCCAAGGCCCAACAACTTGGCCCAAGGCCCAACCCAAACCCAATTACTTTACCTCAGCCCCTAAAACCTTTCAACTAACCAAATCCACCGGTTAAGCCTAAAACGAACTTATCGATTAATAACGAGTAAAATGTGTAGATTTTAGCGTACGAAGATTCATTTAATTACATAGGATAATATTTGAAATAAATTATTAAATTTTTACCAGACCTTAATAAATTTCTTAGATTTATAAAAATATTTTTATTATATTTTTCTATTGGACACAAAAATTATTAAAATTCCTCCAACACAGCAAGGTACGTGCAGCTATTTCAGTGCGCAACAAAATGGTTTTATTTTTATAAAATTCATTACGGAACCAAATTAAAGGATTCCAATTGGGTTTGCTTCCTAACTCAAAATAATAACTTCCAGAAGTGGAACCAACCAATTTGGACCTGTCGAAAAAAGGTTATGACATCGGGAAGACATACCAGAATCCGTCATCCCGCATCAGCTTTGACACTCGATTTTATAAATTCATAAAAACCATTCAAATCTCATCCAAAAATTACGTATTATACCTTTCTGGAAACTAGACTCAAAGTAGAACATCATTGAATCAAGAATCGATCAAAAAATGAAATACCATGCGTTACAGACCCTACAATAAATGTATACGAATCTGTCAGCAAACTGTTATCATCAAAACTCAACCTTAACGACCAATAAGTGCGTTAATATGATCAATTAAGGTGTAAAAGACATGGGGAATCATAAAACCGACCTTGAATTGAAGTTTTCACGGCCGAAACTTGGCTGGGCAGAAGAAAAACGAGCAGGGGGGTTTTCTCGGCCGATCGCTGCTGCAAGGGGGGGCTAGGGTTAAGTTAAATGTTTTATGATATAAATAAAATAGTTACATCCAAGTCCCTCCAAATTGAAGTGTAAGGCAAAGTGGAAGGAAATTTAAATGGTTTAACATACCGAGATGACGCAAAGGCTTCCGAGAAACGTCGGATAAATCCCGAGAATTATCCATACTCTACAAGCTTTAATTCTTGAAACCGGAATTAGCGGGCGTTACAAGTCCACGCCCCTTACAATGGGATTCGTCCCCGAATCCCGATGCGACAGGAACAACTGCGGATAGTGCCTCCTCATCTCGTCTTCGGACTCCTAAGTAGCCTCGGAACCCCTACGGTGCCTCCAATGCACCTTCACCTGCCTAACCACCTTATTCCTCAGACGCCTCTCCAGACGGTCAAGGATGGCAATCGGTTGCTCGACGTAGTTCAGCTTACCATCGAGCTCAATATCATCAAGAGGCACATGGGCCCCTTCATCCACTAAGCATTTCCTCATATGGGACACGTGAAAAGTAGGATGAATCCCCGCGAGCTCCTCGGGCGATTCCAGCCTATACGTTACCTCACCAACTCGGGCCAAAATACGGAACGGGCCAATAAACCTCGGACTGAGCTTCCCCCTCCTACAAAAACGAATAATGCCCTTCCAGGGAGAAACTTTTAACATAACCCGATCCCCAGCCTTGAACACAATGGGCCTTCGCCTTTTGTCCGCATAGGACTTTTGACGATCCTGAGCGGCCTTCATAAACGCCTTGATTTTATCGAGCTCCTCAGTCGTGGCTTCAACTACGCAACTGTTTCTGTCTAATGGAACCCCAGCAGACTAGAGTCCTACACCTCCTACAATACAGCATCTCAAACGGTGGCATCCCATCGTGGCGCGATAACTGTTATTATACGAAAACTCTACCAACGGTACGTGACGGTCCCAACTACCACCAAAGTCGATTACACAAGCCCGCAACATATCCTCGAGAGTCTGAATGGTCCTCTCGGACTGACCATCCGTCTGCGGGTGATAAGCAGTACTGATAAGGAGTTTGGTGCCCATCTCCTCGTGAAACCTTTTCCAAAACCTGGAAGTGAAACACGTATCCCTATCCGAAACATTAGATACCGAAACCCCGTGCCTAGAGACGATCTCACGAATAAACACAACGGCCAGCTGCTCAGAATTAAAAGTCTCTCGAATCGGCAAGAAGTGAGCGCTCTTGGTCAGTCTATCCCCGATTACCCAAATGGTGTCATAATTACCCCTAGGAGTACGAGGCAGTTTAGTCACGAAATCCATAGTAAGATGCTCCCATTTCCACTCAGGTGTTTCCAACGGCTGAAGTTTCCCAAACGGCTTCTGATGCTCGGCCTTAACTTGCAGACATGTCAAACACTTACTTACATACTGAGCCACCTCAAACTTCATCACAGGCCACCAATAATTCTTTTTCAAGTCTTGGTACATCTTGGTCGCGCCCGGATGAATGGAATAGCACGACTTGTGCGCCTCATCTAAAATTTTACCTCTGAAACCTCCATACCTCGGTACCCATAAACGCCCATCCTTATACTTCACCCCATCACCGACGTCTTCCAACAACTTTTCCTGACCCCAAATACGCTCTGACATAATTCATTCCACCTGCAACGCTTCATTCTGGACGTTGGCTATTTGTTTCAAATGTCGGGTTTAAGGATAAGCTGGTAAGATTTTACACGAATCGGCTTCGGTCTCTCCTTCCGGCTCAACGCGTCAGCCACCACGTTAGCCTTACCTGGATAGTACATAATCTCCAAATCATAATCCTTAATCAACTCCAACCATCGACGCTGGCGCTTATTCAGTTCCTTTTGTTCGAATAAATATTTTAAGCTCTTATGATCGGTATATATAACGCAAGGAACACCGTACAAATAATGTTTCCACAACTTGAGCACAAACACCACCGCCGCCAGCTCCAAATCGTGGGTAGGATAATTTGCCTCATGAGGCTTCAAATGCCGTGAGGCATAAGCGATGACTCGACCTCGCTGTATCAAAGCACACCCAAGCCTGTGATAAGAGGCATCAGAATAAACCACCAGATCATCGGTGCCATCAGGTAGAGCTAAAATCGGGGCATGCATTAACCTGCTCTTCAACTCAAGAAAAGCCTCCTCCTACTCAGTACCCCAAACGAACTTAACACTCTTCTTAGTCAACTTGGTCAGCGAAGAAGCAATTTTCAAAAAGTCGAGAATAAAGCGGCGATAATACCCCGCCAAGCCTAGAAAGCTACGGATTTCAGATGGAGACTTAGGAGACTCCCAATCATTCACGTCATCCACCTTTGTAGGATCAACCAAAATACCCCTCGAGTTAATAACATGACCCAAGAACTGAACCTCACGCAACCAGAAGGAACACTTAGAAAATTTTGCATACAACTTGTTCTTTCGCAGAGCTTCCAAAACTTCCGAGAGATGACCAGCGTGATCGGATTCGCTTTTCGATTACACAAGGATGTCATCGATGAATACAATAACAGAGCGATCGAGCATCGGTCTACACACCCGGTTCATAAGATCCATGAACGCAGCCGGTGCGTTGGTCAAACCGAAAGACATCACGAGGAATTCGTAGTGCGCATAACGAGTGCGGAAGGCAGTCTTAGGAATATCTTCAACTGATGATACTCGGATCTATGGTAGATTTTTGAGAACCAACTAGCTCCTTGGAGCTGATCAAATAAGTCATCAATCCTTGGGAGCGGGTACCGATTTTTAACGGTGAGCTTATTCAACTCATGATAGTCAATGCACATCCGCATGCTACCGTCCTTCTTCTTAACGAACAAGACCGGGCACCCCAAGGCGAGATGCTCGGTCGAATGAAGCCCTTGTCAAGCAAGTCTTCCAACTGGGCCATAAGATCTTTCATCTCATTCGGTGCTAGACGATAAGTCGAGCAACGGGTTTTGCGCCCGGCACAAGATCTATCAGGAACTCGACCTCGCGGTCCGGCGGCACATCTGACAAATCATCTGGAATTACATCCGGGAAATCTCGAACGATAGGAACATCACCGACGGTAGCCCTAGACACGGAAACAAATTTTCCTACGGCGACCTCAACCTCATACACATAGACTACGCGCTCGGGTGATTTATTCAACGAGGAACAGAAAGCGGTAGGCACAAAACTTCTACTGGCACCCGAATCAAATAAGACTGACGCCGGTAATTCATCAAGTAGAAAGGTATCTGGGATAACATCACGCTCCTACTTAGCTAAACAGTTGCTCATACATTCTTGAAGGAGCGAGGAATTTAAGCGGTCAAGTACCAAGGAACCCAGAGTGACAGTATGCTACGCCTCAGCTAAACAATTACGCGCAAAGCGTTCGAGAGGATGGGAAACGAACAAGAGAATTTAGGGAATAAGATAAACTTTAACGCTAACGACTCGAGAGTTAGCCAAATCATATCCCTACAAAGACAGAACCCTAACATAGTCAGACACAAGTGGTATTTAAAACATGGACGGTAAGGGTAAACTGCTAATAACGTTGATCAAGTGTTATTAGTCGTTTACTTCACCGGCCCGTTCTAAGCACCCCCTGCCCCTACCCACATTAGCATTCTATCTAACACTTTACAATTAATCACATACTGGAAACTTTCAAATTCAAAGGAATGACTAAATATTTTAAAGCTACCTCTTGGCGTGCAGCTACTCGCGGTGGGCATACTGGTTTCTTTCTTACAGTTCGAGTCCAAGCATTCGAGGATGCTCGGATCCCTCGAACCATGGCTCTAATACCAACTTGTAAGGCCCCGAACACCAGGTACCCCACAGTTAATAATCATTCAAAATACTCGTAAAAATAATTAAACTTAAAAACAATTCACCTCATTAAAATAACCATTTCAGAGTATAATTCAGCGGAAAACATAAATAATAAAATAAGCTCCCAAAACCAATTTAAATAAATGTTAAAAAGAAAATATTTATTATTATTGAAACATCCGACTAAGTATGCTCTCCACCGTCCAAGTAGCTTCGTACACATCCAAGCGGTAATGTATCCATCTTCTAACCTAAAACTCACCATAACTTGCACACAAATTCAGCTTGAGCTGAGTGAGTTCAAGTTTTTATAAATAACATCTATAATAATAATCATAATAGTCATTCCATGAGTTTTAAAATAAAAGCGATATAACAGTTAGGCCAAATAAACGGGATAAAACAGTTAGGCCATCATCAACAATAAGTAATCATCCTTATATATGTATATACATATATATAAACATCCCTATAATTAAATATAAACATCCTTATAATTATATATAATCGTCCTTATAATTATATATAAACATCCTTATAATTATATATGAAAGCATCCTTATAATTATATACCTACATATATATCATCAAAGTAATAACATCAGGGTCGAGCAAACGTACAACCCAAACACGTAACATTAGGGTCGAGCAAACGTACAACCCAAACACGTAACATCAACGCATGCAAACACAAAGTAGGCATGCGAAACATCAGTAGTAAAACGACTACAACATCGCCAAATATAGGCCAAACAATAATGTATATACATATATATATTTTTTTAACATCCCAAGGCCTACCATTTACTAGCAAGCCTATATAAAATCGTTTAAAACATTTCATCAATTAAGAAAACACTTAGGTGTGCATGCTAGCCCAAAATTTAAAAAGAGTTAAAAAGGGCATCATGAACTCACCTGAAATCAATCGAACACCTGCAACGAGCTAGGAAATCCCAAAGTGCACACTCACAAGTAAGGGCCTGTAAATAGTACACAACGCGTTACTAAACTAGACCGTAAGAACACTCTTGCCTAATGGGCCGTTCAAGCCCAACACTTTGGCCCAAGGCCCAACCCAAACCCAATTACTTTACCTCAGCCCCTAAAACCTTTCAACTAACCAAATCCACCGGTTAAGCCTAAAACGAACTTATCGATTAATAACGAGTAAAATGTGTAGATTTTAGCTTACGAAGATGCATTTAATTACATAGGATAACATTTGAAATAAATTATTATATTTTTACCAGACCTTAATAAATGTCTTAGGTTTATAAAAATATTTTTATTATATTTTTCTATTGGACACTAAAATTATAAAAATTCCTTCAACACAGCAAGGTACGTGCAGCTATTTCAGTGCGCAACAAAATGGTTTTATTTTTATAAAATTCATTACCGAACCAAATTAAACGTTTCCAATTGGGTTTGGTTCCTAACTCAAAATACTAACTTCCAGAAGTGGAACAACGAATTTGGACGTGTCGAAAAAAGGTTATGACGTCGGGAAGACAGACCAGAATCCGTCATCCCGCATCAGCTTTGACACTCGATTTTATAAATTCATAAAAACCATTCAAATCTCATCCAAAAATTACGTATTATACCTTTCTGGAAACTAGACTCAAATTAGAACATCATGAAATCAAGAATCGATCAAAAACAATGAATTACCATCGCGTTACAGACCCTACAATAAACGTATACGAATCTGTCAGCAAACTGTTATCATCAAAACTCAACCTTAACGACCAATAAGTGCGTTAATATGATCAATTAAGGTGTAAAAGACATGGGGAATCATAAAACCGACCTTGAATTGAAGTTTTCATGGCCGAAACTTGGCTAGGCAGAAGAAAAACAAACAGGGGGGTTTTCTCGGCCGATCGCTGCTGCAAGGGGGGGCTAGGGTTAGGTTAAATGTTTTATGATATAAATAAAATAGTTACATCCAAGTCCCTCCAAATTTAAGTGTAAGGCAAAGTGGATGGAAAGTTAAATGATTTAACGTACCGAGATGACGCAAAGGTTTCCGAGAAACGTCGGATAAATCCCAAGAATTATACCTACTCTACAAGCTTTAATTCTTGAAACCGGAATTAGCGGGCGTTACACTTATGCACATTGATATTTTCTTTATTGAAAATTTTCATTTTTAATGAGTTATTATTAACTCCAAGATCTTACTCGATTCTATTATTAAAGTTTCGTTTATTCTCGAACCCAATGCTTTACCGACTTACGTATTTGTATTTGTTGGCTCCGTGTCACATTTATTTACTCTGTTATTTTCGACTCCAATGTTTCTTTTAATTATATTGGTGTTGACTTTAACGTTTTCACTCATCATCATCATCATCATCATCATCATCATCATCATCATTATTATTATTTTAGGTTACTCAAGAATCTCGCTTATTTCATTAGAACTTCAATAGCATTGTTATTTCGTTTTCATTTGTTTTGACCTAATGTTTTCACATATCCTTGACCTAAAGGACTTGTTTATATATATTTTTCAATCCTTATAGTTTATTACTCTTGATTTAAAAGATTCCATATAAGAATCTATTTTATCTTAAAACCCACACAATGGGACGAATTATATGGACCATCTGACGATAAAGGTAATTATGGGTCGGCATGCAATTATCCAAGTCCTCGCATGGAAGAAGTAATATGCACGTTGTGTGAAATAACTCGAAACCTGGAATGACTTTGAAAGACGGGACAAATGAAGAATGATGAGGGCATGATGGATTCACTGCTGGTACAACCTATATATAAATGTCCTTGCCATATTCCCATTTGTGGCGCCTTTCGGGTCATTCAAAGATCGGCGTTATTGTTTTTATATAATTATGTATATATAAAATTGTTCAAACTTATTAACAACTCCTTGTATTAGTTACTTTCTTTTAAAAATTTTATTTTTATTTTTATTTTAATTTCGAGACGAAATTTCTAAAAGTTGTGAATCCTGTAACATTCGTTGCTTTTCAAACCCGAAAAAAACCGACCCATTTTAAAATTTTCGATTTTGTTATAAAGATATATATATATATATATATATATATATATATATATATATATATATATATATATATATATATATATCCCAAGTTTCGTTTAATAACTTTATGTTTGTTGATTTTCATTGAATTCGTTAAGTCCACCCGATTTCTTATTTACGCGAATACTTTCTTATCATTAATATGATATTCATGATTATTTACGATTATTGTTCGTTTGTTTAATTATTCATTTTGTTCAATCTTCGAAACTCCAGGATTAAAGTTTAAAGCTTTAAAGATTAAACAGATTTGCAAACTATAAGGGAATAATACAAATATTATCCAAGTTCATAATTCATTATTTCGGTTTTAACACATTTCGAGGTTCAGGATACAACATGTGAATTGTACTTTAATTATTGGTCATAAACCATTCCTAAAGATCAAGGGTCCATTTGGTAATTATAAGTTATACTTCAAACTAAAATTTCTTGAAAATGCAAGGACCAAATATGTAATTTAAACTTAAAATAATATATTTTAATAATCAAATCACCCACCGCCCCCCAACCCACCCCGTTTTCACGACAGCAAGTCCGGTTGCCGGTAAACGGCGCCAGCGAGGCTCATTACCACCACAAATCTCGCTCCCTAATCAATATTATTCGCGTATTAACATTGGACCATAACGGAAATCACTAATATACGATTTTATTACGTCATTACATCTTGAAACTAACGAATTTTAGCCGTAATACTCGCCGGATAATCGGCCAATCGTATTTACACCAATTAACGACTATGCGACACAATTCCTAGTATAAACAGGACCCATAACTAAAGCTAAACTCGTCCACAACCATCAATTTATTTAACAAACACTCAATAATACGCCACTGATTCATTACAGTCCGTTTTTCCGGCCATCCGCTGTCGCCGTTAACCTAAAATATTTACAGGTAATACTTATTTGGCTTTGTTTCGTTATTCATCGTTAATTAAAATCCTTATGTTAATTTCAACAAATATGGAACGAAATTGGAGAATTGAAACAAATGGTTTTATGGTGATGATGATAATGAATAAGAATTATTAACCATCAAAGAAATTCACAAAGACACATATGAAACGATTGAATAAAAGTAAATTAAAAATAAGCATGCATATTCATCTTATTAACCATCAAAAAGTTGATTACAATAATATTAGTCCAGCACAAATAACCAATGAACCGATAAACAATCCAAACTCAACAAATATTCATTCAAAACCTAGGTAACTAGTAATGTTAGCCAATAATCATACTCAAAAACATAAAATAAATTGGTTCAACTGAATTCATAATAAAAATAATAAATTCAGACCAAAGGAACTGTGTTCAGATGAGTAGACATTAGACACGATCCCTCTGTATGCTCGAACCAACCCGTGCTTGCTTCCTTATTAGTGCAGCTGCCCTCTTCCAATGATTGAGTGACCTTCCTTTATCAGCAGCCGTGACCTCCCCCACTAATTCAGTCGTAGGGTTTTTTTTTCTCCTGTTTTCGTGACCCTCTTTATATAAAATGCCGACAAAAAGAATAATCATGTAGCCATAAGACTTTATTTAATTACTAGAGCCCACCGATGAATAGTCCACGTAAAACTTTATTTAACCCAAGACTTATTATAAGTTGAACCCACATGAGCTCATTAAAGCCTGTATTGTATGAACAATATCTTACTTTTGTTTCTTTAATCACACACAATTTAATTGCATGTCATTCTTCATATTTTTTGTAGCTGTCACCAACAAAACAAAACATAACATAACATCGGCGTGCGTACTGATATTATATTAGGATCTGTAACGCCCGTAAATTTCGTTTATCGGCTCGATCGTTTATAAATGTTGGTCAAAAAGGGGGGTTTCATCTTTCTAATTTAGAGCCTTGTAATACGTTTTAAAAGTCCGTTTGTCCATCCTTTTTCCCAAAACATCCCCTCTTACGACTTAAAGTATTATATTAGTATGTCGCACCCGACATTTTTGTTTATCAGCATGCACGTTGTAGAGTTTGTATATTTATCAGGTTTGAACCGGCTTACTTCGGGGACATCCTTGTCATACCCGTAAGTTGAATTAATTGACTTTCCACACAAGATGCTACACACTTAATACTGGAGGGACTAGAGTGTAATTTATTTTATATCATAATATTAAAAAAAAAAAAAAACCCTAACCCTAACTCTATTCCCAGCAGCCGATCGGCCTCAAGACCCCCCCCCCCCTGCTCGTTTTTCTTCTGCCCAGCCAAGTTTCAGCCGTGAAAACTTCAATTCAAGGTCGGTTTTATGATTCCCCATGTCTTTTACACCTTAATTGATCATATTAACGCGCATATTGGTCGTTAAGGTTGAGGTTTGATGATAACAGTTTGCTGACAGATTCGTATGCGTTTATTGTAGGGTCTGTAACGCGATGATAACCCATTGTTTTTGATCGATTCTTGATTCCATTATGTTCTACTTTGAGTCTAGTTTCCAGAAAGGTATAATACGTAATTTTTGGACGAGATTTGAATGGTCTTTATGAATTTATAAAATCGAGTGTCAAAGCTGATGCGGGATGACGGATTCTGGTCAGTCTTCCCGACGTCATAACCTTTTTTCGATAGGTCCAAATTGGTTGGTTCCACTTCTGGAAGTTAGTATTTTGAGTTAGGAACCAAACTCAATTGGAATCGTTTAATTTGGTTCGGTAATGAATTTTATAAAAACAAATCCATTTTGTTGCGCACAGAAATAGCTGCACGTACCTTGCTGTGTTGGAGGAATTTTTATAATTTTTGGTCCAATAGAAAAATATAATAAAAATATTTTTATAAACCTAAGAAATTTATTAAAGTCTGGTAAAAATTTAATAATTTATTTCAAATGTTATCCTATGTAATTAAATGCATCTTCGCATGCTAAAATCTACACGTTTTACTCGTTATTAATCGATAAGTTCGTTTTATGCTTAACCGGTGGATTTGGTTAGTTGAAAGGTTTTAGGGGCCGAGGTAAGGTAATTGGGTATGGGTTGGGCCTTGGGCCAAGTTTTTGGGCCTTGGGCTAAGTGTTGGGCTTTGGGCCAAGGTGTTGAGCCTTGGGCCAACGTGTTGGGCCTTGGGCCAAAGTGTTGGGCTTGAACGGCCAATTAGGCAAGAGTGTTCTTACGGTCTAGTTTAGTAACGCGTTGTGTATAATTTACAGGCCCTTGCTTGGGATTGTGCACATAGGGATTTCCTAGCTCGTTGCAGGTGTTTGATTGATTCATGTGAGTTCATGATGCCCCTTTTTAATCTTTTTACGTTTTGGGCTAGCATACACACCGTATTACAATTTTACCCGATTTTACTTGTTACAACTATTTGGATGGTATTACATAGCCTCTTTCGTATATGTGGATTTATGAAAATATGTGTGATTTATATTTTATGTCTTAGGATGTTTTAGACTCGTTTAAGGTCATATATCCCTTAAGGTTATACATTTTACTTGGGCTCTAAGCCTCGAGGTTGCTATTAGGCTTAGTATTGAATGCCTAGATTATCCATTATTTATGGTTTGTATGTGGTGATATTGTTGGTTGGATGTTTGAATTAGATGTTTGTATGTGTGTATGTGAATGTGTATGTGATGGTAAACTGTGACCGGGTCAAATATATTACTCGAGGAGGACCCGGGGTGAGGAGGCCCGTGTTGCATGTTTATGACGCAGCTGGGACAAATATATTACTTGGGGAAGACCCGGGGTGAGGAGGCCCGCCGTTCTATAAACCGTGGTCGGGTTAAATATATTACTTGGGGAAGACCCGGGGTGAGGAGGCCCGTATCACGTGTTTGGTATGTTAAACCGCGACCGAGTCATATATATTACTTGGGGATAACCCGGGGTGAGGAGGCTCGTGTTGCGTGATTTTGTTTTATTAAACTGTGACCAAGTCAAATATATTACTTGGGGATGACCCGGGGTGAGGAGGCTCGTGTTGCGTGATTTTGTTTTATTAAACTGTGACCGAGTCAAATATATTACTTGGGGATGACCCGGGGTGTGGAGGCTCATGTTGCGTGATTTTGTTTTATTAAACTGTGACCAAGTCAAATATATTACTTGGGGATGACCCGGGGTGAGGAGGATCGTGTTGCATGATTTTAACGGATTTGTTAAATCGTGGCTGGGTCAAATATATTACTCGGGGAAGACTCGGGGTGAGGAGGCCCGTGCTGCGTGAAAAGATGTTTAATGTTTTATTTACTTATGATTTGTTTAAGGAAAGCTATTTTGTGATTTTATGGACCCATGATTTTCCCCTACATTCCATACTCATGGAATTTAAATATTTAATGAATGTCGCTTATGAAAACTTGAACTCACTCAGCTCAAGCTGACTTTGTGTGTATGTTAGATTGACTTTCAGGTTAAGAAGTGGATGCTACCCGCTTGGACGTGCTGGATGCTACTCGGGAGGTTGAAGGCATTTCTGGTCTAGGATTTCAAATAAAACGGATATTTTATTTACATTCGATTTTGTACACTTGTACCCGTGTTTGGGACTTTTAATACTTAAACTTTTTCCGTTGTTATTTACTCTGAACTGGTTTTAAATACAAAGAATCATTTGGTTTTAAATTTTTGTAAAATTGTGGATGTGATTACCAACTGTAGGATTCCCGGGATTCGTGGTCTTACAAGTTGGTATCAGAGCCATGGTTCGAGGGATCCGAGCATTCTCGAATGCTTGGACTCGAACTGTAAAAGAAAAGACTAGAAATGCCAACCGCGAGTAGCTGCACGTCAAGAGGTAATTTTAATTGTTAGTCATTCTTATAAGTTTTAGAGTTTCATTATGTTTATAATTGATTACGTGTTAGATGGTATGCTAATATGGTTAGGGGTAGGGGTGCTTAGGATTGGCGGGTAAAGTAAACAATTAATAACACCTGATCAACGTTATTAGTAGTTTACCGTTACCTAACATGTTCTAAACGCTACCTGTGCTTGACTGTGTTAGGGTTCTGTCTTTGTAGGGATAGGATATGGCTAATGCTCGTGTCATTAGCGTTAAAGTTCCTCTCGCTCCTTAAATTCTCCCGTTCATTTCTTATCCTCTCGAACGCTTTGCGTGTAATTGTTTAGCTGAGGCTTAGCATACTATCACTCTAGGTTTCCTTACTACTTGTTGAGCTTTAAGCTTCGTTTCTGTTTGACTCAGGTGCTAGTAAAGGTTTTGTCGCTATCGTCCTCTTGTGCGATTAGATGATTAGGTTTCGTCTCCATCCGCATCCGTTCCTGTTGCGTGGGGATTCAGGGACGAATCCCATTGTAAGGAGGGTGGACTTGTAACGCCCGTAAATTTCGTTAATCGGCTCGATCGTTTATAAATATTGGTCAAAAAGCCGGGGTTTCATCTTTCTAATTTAGAGCCTTGTAATACGTTTTAAAAGTCCGTTTTTCCATCCTATTTCCCAAAACATCCCCTCTTACGACTTAAATTATTATATTAGTATGTAGCACCCGACATTTTCGTTTATCGGCATGCACGTTGTAGAGTTGGTATATTTATCGGGTTTGAACCGGCTTACTTCGGGGACCTCCTTGTCATACCCGTAAGTTAAATTAATTGACTTTCCACACAAGTTGCTACACACTTCATACTGGAGGGACTAGAGTGTAATTTATTTTATATCATAATATTAAAAAACAGAAAAACCTTAACCCTAACTCTATTCCCAGCAGCCGATCGGCCTCAAGACCCCCCCTGCTCGTTTTTCTTCTGCCCAACCAAGTTTCAGCCGTGAAAACTTCAATTCAATGTCGGTTTTATGATTCCCCATGTCTTTTACACCTTAATTGATCATATTAACGCGCTTATTGGTCGTTAAGGTTGAGTTTTGATGATAACAGTTTGATGACAGATTCGT
The DNA here is from genome assembly GCF_021521415.1 of Bidens hawaiensis. Classification (NCBI taxonomy): domain Eukaryota; kingdom Viridiplantae; phylum Streptophyta; class Magnoliopsida; order Asterales; family Asteraceae; genus Bidens; species Bidens hawaiensis. Next base: position 313,905 of record NW_027492247.1, on the reverse strand, counting down.
ATTCGTTTATTGTAGGGTCTGTAACTCGATGATAATCCATTGTTTTTGATCGATTCTTGATTCCATGATGGTCTACTTTGAGTCTAGTTTCCAGAAGGGTATAATACGTAATTTTTGGACGAGATTTGAATGGTTTTTATGAATTTATAAAATCTAGTCTCAAAGCTGATGCGGGATGACGGATTCTGGTTTGTCTTCCCGACGTCATAACCTTTTTTCGACAGGTCCAAATTGGTTGGTTCCACTTCTGGAAGTTAGTACTTTTAGTTAGGAACCAAACCCAATTATAATCATTTAATTTGGTTCGGTAACGAATTTTATAAAAATAAAACCATTTTGTTGCGCACTGAAATAGCTGCACGTACCTTGCTGTGTTGGAGGAATTTTTATAATTTTTGGTCCAATAGAAAAATATAATAAAAATATTTTTATAAACCTAAGACATTTTTTAAAGTCTGGTAAAAATTTAATAATTTATTTCAAAGGTTATCCTATGTAATTAAATGCATCTTCGCATGCTAAAATCTACACGTTTTACTCGTTATTAATCGATAAGTTCGTTTTATGCTTAACCGGTGGATTTGGTTAGTTGAAAGGTTTTAGGGGCTGAGGTATGGTAATTGGGTATGGGTTGGGCCTTGGGCCAAGTTTTTGGGCCTTGGGCTAAGTGTTGGGCCTTGGGCCAAGGTGTTGGGCCTTGGGCCAAAGTGTTGGGCTTGAACGGCCCATTAGGCATGAGTGTTCTTACGGTCTAGTTTAGTAACGCGTTGTGTATAATTTACAGGCCCTTGCTTGTGATTGTGCACTTAGGGATTTCTTAGCTCGTTGCAGGTGTTCGATTGATTCAGGTGAGTTCATGATGCCTCTTTATAATCTTTTTACTTTTGGGCTATCATACACACCGTATTACAATTTTACCCGATTTTACTTGTTACAACTATTTGGATGGTATTACATCGCCTCTTTCGTATATGTGGATTTATGAAAATATGTGTGATTTATATTTTATGCCTTAGGATATTTTAGACTCGTTTAAGGTCATATATCCCTTAAGGTTATACATTTTACTTGGGCTCTAAGCCTCGAAGTTGCTATTAGGCTTAGTATTGAATGCCTAGATTATCCATTATTTATGGATTGTATGTGGTGATATTGTTGTTTGGATGTTTGAATTAGATGTTTGTATGTGTGTATGTGAATGTGTATGTGATGGTAAACTATGACCGGGTCAAATATATTACTCGAGGAGGACCCGGGGTGAGGAGGCCCGTGTTGCATGTTTATGACACGGCTGGGTCAAATATATTACTTAGGGAAGACCAGAGGTGAGGAGGCCAGCCATTCTATAAACTGTGGTCGGGTCAAATATATTACTTGGGGAAGACCCGGGGTGAGGAGGCCCGTATCACATGTTTGGTATGTTAAACTGTGACCGAGTCAAATATATTACTTGGGGATGACCCGGGGTGAGGAGGCTCGTGTTGCGTGATTTTGTTTTATTAAACTGTGACCGAGTCAAATATATTACTTAGGGATGACCCGGGGTGAGGAGGCTCGTGTTGCGTGATTTTGTTTTATTAAACTGTGACCGAGTCAAAATATATTATTTTGCGTGATTTTAACGGTTTTGTTAAATCGCGGCTTGGTCAAATATATCACTCGAGGAAGACCCGGGGTGAGGAGGCCCGTGCTGCGTGAAAAGATATTTAATGTTTTATTTACTTATGATTTGGTTAAGGAAAGCTATTTTGTGATTTTATGGACCCATGATTTTCCCCTACATTCCATACTCATGGAATTTAAATATTTAATGAATGTCGCTTATGAAAACTTGAACTCACTCAGCTCAAGCTGACTTTGTGTGTATGTTACATTGACTTTCAGGTTAAGAAGTGGATGCTACCGCTTGGACGTGCTGGATGCTACTCGGGAGGTTGAAGGCATTTCTGGTTAAGGATTTCAAATAAAACGGATATTTTATTTACATTCGATTTTGTACACTTGTACCCGTGTTTGGGACTTTTAATACTTAAACTTTTTCCGTTGTTATTTACTCTGAACTGGTTTTAAATAAAAAGAATCGTTTGGTTTTAAATTTTTGTAAAATTGTGGATGTGATTACCAACTGAAGGATTCCCGAGGTTCGGGGTCTTACAGGATCCAAATAAAATGATCTCACATTTAAGTATATTTTTATGTGGTCCTTTTAAATAAATTGTACATAACAATAACAATAATAATATAGTAGAAATGCTCAAGTTTGGTTAAAGTATTCAATTTTAGCTCTTTTAATCATGATACCATTAAAATCCAAATATAAGCTAATTAGAAGTAATATTAAATATAAACTAGCTCAAGAACAACTCAAAAGTTTAGGATATGCTTATAATATTTATATAGAATTTAGCCCATATAAACTATCATCCCCTCATTTTTTTTGTACCATTCTTATTCTTTTTTGAAATTCAAATAAGAGTTTATCTTCTCTTCATCCTCTCTCTCTCTCTCTCTCTCTCTCTCTCTCTCTCTCTCTCATCTCCATCTTCATTTTTCTTAATATCATTATTCATCTATTTTGTCAAAAATTAAAGTAATCAAGTGGTTGTGTAACACTAGTTGTACTATCTTTAAAGTTTATTTTATTCTTATTCATATTCTTCATTTACATGGTTGCATAGCCATCATATATTCATGTCAAGGATCCCACCTAATATATACACCATTGCTGTGTGTTGCAGAGAAGACAAATAACTAAAGGTTGGAAGTTGATCTTCAATGGTCACACCTTAATTAAGTTCTTACATTCCTTGTAACTTTATGTATTAATTTGATTTTACTTGATACAATAACCATAACTGTTTGATGATAGATCTTCTTTATATGATGATTAATGACTTATAATTTATTTTCATCAAAAAATCTTTTCAAAATGTCAATGACAACTAATTGTAATGATTCAGAATTGACAGAATTCTCGGTCAACAAAGGTCGAGCCATAACTTTGTCATACAAAACTGAGATGGTGCTAGACCAAATCCTATCACTAAATTCTTGGAGTTGTGGTTCTAATGACGTTTTATTTGCATTTTATTTCATTTGTATGAGTTCATAGTGGTTAAACTAAAATTAGTGCGCAGATCTATACCCTTTTAGAAGAATGGATGTTTTAGCCAATCTTGAGTCTGAATCTACCCAGACTTTCTAAATGAAAGTTATTCCTAACACATTGATTAGTTTTTCAGGTTTTTTTATAATCTATCTATTCTATGACAGATAGATTGCCCAACGTATAAAATAAAAGTACTCAGTACGCAATACACCGACTGTAAGCAAACAGAAAGACATACACAATCCTAATAATAATATAGAATATTAGACCTACAATCTCCCTCTAGGATTGAGTATGTCGAGGAACCTTCGTCAAGTTCTTTGCTTCGTCTTTATTTATTGAAATTTAGTACTTGTCTTGATCCAGGAGCTTGAACGAGATTGGATTTTGGACAATTCTTTGTTTCCATTCTTGTAGACCTGAATTTCAATTTTATTTTCTGGGAATGATCGGTAACAACAGATTTTAGAAACATCAGATGCAGGAGGCTCGACATGTAAGCCTTTTTTGTTGACTTTCATGAGCCGACTGGTTTCTTTCCTTATCTTCAGACACGATCAGTTCATTTTTAGGTAAAATCACCAACTTTCACATTCTTGTCTTCATTTAAGCGCTTAAGCAACTGCAACTTCAATCTCTGTAGCCCAGCAGACTTGATCTTGATCTACATGTCCATGTACAAATGTACAAAACTTAGAACAAATAAGATTTGTTCACAAACCCTCTCGAGGGTCAAATAAGAATTTTCTTTCTAAAATATGCCCTTGGTTTGAAGTGTTTGTAGAATAACTTTAAAGGTTTCATTTTATCTTGACTTTTCATAAAATTACAATTTCAATCCCTCAACTTGTAAATGATTTGTTTAAGTCCTAGATTTCCAACAAACTGTGCACGAACGACCTTGACAATAAAACACGTGATTTTGATTACAACAAGGTTTAATAACATACATATAAACACAATAAAACTTAAAATCTTTTTGGCATTTTCATATATTTTAAAAGTACGAAAATATATACATAATATTTTGAAGTTGGAAAATAGAATAAAACAAAAGAAAAAAACAAAAATAAAAATAAGATAGGAGTAAAGAAAAAAAAAATATTATATATCAAAAGAAAATTTTTAAAAGATAGAAGTAAATATGAAATATTTACAAAATTTTCTAACGATTTTAATATTTTTTGCGAGAAAGATCGCACTTCTATTTCAATATTATTGTGCCAAGAACCCAAAGTCGATTGTAGATATGTTTTGTCCACTTTTTAACTTAGCAAGTATGTAGATGTCAATGTAATATGTTAAGGTATGAATTAGGCACAGTGCTTGTGTGGTCCCCATTTAATCCGACAAATTACAAACTCCATCATACCTCAGGCACTTTCACATGTCACCTCAACTTGACTTAAATCTTTCTTATTTGATCACAGTACACTTATTGCCACTTTGGGCACTTTACTATGTACACATTGTTGATACACGACTTGAGCGTCTCGGTCTTTATTATATTGTTATTATATATTTTATTGATGTAAGGGGTGTTTTGGTAAATAACCCATTCGCTACATTGTAAGACCATTCATTACCTCGTAACGAATGAGTCACATTCGTCCTAATGTAAGCCACATTCATTAACCTAGATTAACAAATGTGACACACGAATGTGGGGGCCATTCGGAAGATAATGTATAACGAATGAGTGTGTTCATTCGTTATTTGTTAATGTAACAAATAACTCCATTCGTTAAGGGATAACGAATGGGTCATCTTCTATATATACCTCGTTATCTATTGTTAACGTAACATAGCATTTTTGAGATTTATCTGTGTACTGTTACGCTGCCCAATTTCTCTCAGATTACATGATGTGTTGTAAAACACTCGTATTTTCCGCACGTTTTATCTACGTATTATATTATATTTTATATGTTTTAACTCGTTTTAGATAGGTTTTACATAATTTTATTCATATTGTAGGTTTTGGGTGAAAGGAAGAGAGAAACCGAGATTTTGGAGTAGTTTACGAGCCTTTTACGCATACGTTTTCAACTAAAAACTCAAGGCCCGGTCCGTTACATCATGGAAAAGCCCAAGCCTCATATTATAACATAACATAAAAAAGAAAAAAAAAACCCTAAGCTACAGCAGTAGCTGCGATCGGCCAGCAGCAGGGGAGAGCAAGGGAGGAAAAACTTTTTTCGGCTTAGGGTTTGAAGGTTTTGTCGGCTAGGGAAGGAAGAAGAAGGCAAGGAAAAGTCTCGGGATTATTCACCATCGATTTTACAGCCAAGGAGCAGCCCGGAATCACTCCATATCCTTCCATCTTTTACATTGTTCATCATATTATTTCACTTGTTCAATTGACTACATAGTTTTACAATTGTGTTAGAGATTGACTTGTTATGATTGTTATTGATTGTTGGATGATTGTTAAGATGGTTGTTATGAGTTTTATGATGTGTTTATTAATTGTTCATTGTTGTCCAAAAATGATTCTCGGCTAAACTTGTTAGTTCTACCTAGGAATGATGATTCTTGTTAGTGTTTGATAGGTTTTATGGATTATTTGATTGATAGACTTGAATTGTTATTGTAAAGTTTGATTTAGACACGAAATAGGTTGTGTTTAAAGGCTGGAAATTTTAGTGATTCATTGCATAAACCCCGTGTGTTGATTGATTAGTTTTGTATTGATTGATCGGTGCATTGTTTGATTCTAGACTTTGTGTTTAGGGTTTGTTTGTGTTAGGTACCACCGTAGGGTTTTGCTGCGTGATTATTTGAATTAAGTACAGCGGTTAAACACCTTCTTTGTGACCGGGAGGTGATAAGAAGTTAGGGTTGTCTCATTGCCTTTGCATGCTAGAATAAGGATTGCGCGAGAGCGAGTTCGTTTCTTGTCAAGTTTAGGTGTTTGAGTGACTAGTTGATCTATTTTAGATTAAGTTGAATTGTTCCTCTATCCTTGGTTGTGTAGTATTCATTGCCATTAGGGTCAAGTGTTGGTGAGACCGAGAGGTGATCTAGCATTAGGACACGTTAGCAATTGTTTCCCGATTTGGTCGTTTTAACCGATTTTGAATAGTTAGGGTTTATTGAGTGAGACCAAGAGATAATCCAGTGAGCCCGTGCGATCCTTAGTCGTGTCATCTTTAGGGACCGGTGTCTTGAAGTCATCCAATCCATTAGCTTGTTAGGCCTACAATTTGATTCAGACCTAGGTAGACGTTTTTCTCCATCCTAAGTTAACACAGTTAGTTTTCCGTTAAGTTTTCTATTTTTGGTAAGTTTTGTCAGTCAGTTAGGTTAGTTCAGTTTAGTTAAAAGAAATCAAAAATCAATTAAATATTATTCTGAGGTAGGTTTTGTCTAGGGTTAGTAATCGTTAGCGTCTTACGTGTCCACGTGTTCGATACTCGGACTTCCTAGGTCTATACTACTTGCGATCGGTGGTTGTTTGTGGTTTTAGGATTTTCATTTCAATATAAAAGCTTAGTTGTGAGGGTCATTATTATAGGGTTATTAGACACACACCAAGTTTTTGGCGCCGTTGCCGGGGACACGGTTTTAGGCGTTTTAAGAGCAATCAGAGTTAGGACTTACCTTTTGTGCTACTTGTAATTATTTTTGTTTTATTTTACTTATTTGTTAGAATAGTTTAGATAATCTTATTTCTAATTATAGTTTTTATGCGACAAACTCGATCTCGTGGACCACCCGACACTGAGGCATTCCCCGAGCCAGAGAGAGAGTTTCGTGAGAGAGATCGTCCCGTTTCACCCTCCTCCACTTCTTCATCCGTTGACCCCGACGATAGGGATAGAATCATGGGTGAGATCCCGCATCGCACCACCCGCCATTGGAGTTGCTACGAACTGGTAGATCCCGTCGAACATTCTAAATACCATTGCTCATTCTGCTCAGTTTCACGGGTTGCTTCATGAGAACCCGCACTCTCATCTCACCCGCATCGTGCGTATCTGCGACACTTTCCATCTTGCTGGCGTTTCCGAAGACGCCGTTAAGCTCCGCGTCTTTCCGTTTTCACTCGCTGATCAAGCGAGTCTGTGGCTCGAGTCCCTCCCACAGGGCTCTATAGCTACTTGGGCTGCCATGCATTATTGAAAAATACGATCCTACGGCTAAGGCCGCTCGTTTGCATAACCAGATACATTCTTTTCAGATGGAGGACACTGAGAGTTTTTACGAGACCTGGGAGCGATTCAAGAATCTATTAGCGTTGTGCCCGAACCACGGCTTGCAATATTGGGTGGTAGTCGAGAAATTTTATAATGGAGTGACGTACGCGACGCAGAGTATGCTCGACAAGGCGGGGGGAAGAAATCTGTTGACGACTAAGGACCCTGATGAATGTATCGCTTTTTTCAATGGACTAGGTATGAGTGGATACGTCGATTCTATCTGACGAGGCATGCATTCGGTGGACACGACCACTGCACTGACGGAACAGGTCGAGGCGTTGGCGAAGATGGTGAAGGATATGCAGACGAAGAGCAAGTTGTGTGAGATCTGCAAAGGGGGGCATGATACCGTTCAGTGCCCAGTCAGTTCGTAAGAGGAGGCCGTAGACTTCATAGGAAATCCAAACCGAAACCCAAATTCTTTCAATTCTTATAATTCGGGATGGAGAGGCAATCAGAACTCCAACTGGAGGAGCGGCAACCAGCCCGGTTTTCAGCAACGCCAGAGTTTATTTCAGGATGCCGGTGAGGGAGCGAGTAGTAGGGAGTAGAAGCCTACTTTGGAGGAGATGATGGCGCAACAAACACAGATGTTGTCGTAGCTTATGACGCGTGAGGATTCCCGACACAAGGAGACACTGGAGAAGCTTCGAGAGCATGAGCAGTTCATGAGGAATCAAGGAGCGTCGATTCAGAGTCTCGAGCGGCAGATGGGGGAGATAGACAGTCGATTGAACGAGAGGCCGCAGGTTTCACTACCGAGTAACACCGAGCAGAACCCGAGGGGATTCGCTAAAGCTGTGACAACGAGAAGCGATGCAGGGGCTCGAGCGGAGCCCGGGATTCAGCAGAGAGGAGTCGTCGAGGAGCCTGCAGTAGTCGTAGATGAGCAAGTGGATGAGGAGATTCAGATGGAGTCTCCACCGGCCCAGGTGCATCAGAGAAGAAGCCCAGGGAGTTCAGCACAGGCCGAGAGACAGCAGCAACCGAGCGAGCCACCCAGAGTCTACAAGCCTAGAGTACCATACCCCGGGAGACTCCGCAGAGACAGAGATGAGGAGCAGAATTCCAAATTTCTTGATCTTTTAAAGCAGCTTCACCTTAACATTCCATTCCTTGAGGCACTGACTCAGATGCCTAAACACGTGAAGTTCCTTAAGGATATCCTTTCGAATAAGGAGAAGCTTGCTGAGGTCGCTTCCATCCTATTGAGTGCTAGTTGTTCTGCTGTCTTACAGAGGAAATTACCAGAAAAGATGGCCAATCCAGGAAGTTTCACGATTCGCTGCATCTTGAGTGATGATACGGTTATTCATGCGCTGGCCGATCTCGGTGCCAGTATTAATCTCATGCCGTATTCCGTGTATCGCAAGCTGGGTTTAGGCGAACCGAGGCCTACGAGGATGAGTATCCAGCTTGCTGATCGTTCTGTGAAATACCCTCGAGGGGTGGTCGAGAACATGCTGGTTTGTGTCGACAAGTTCATCTTCCCGGTGGACTTTGTCATTCTGGACATGACGACGATGATAGCGTACCACTGATTTTAGGCCGACCATTCCTTGCCACTGCACAGGCGTTGATCGACGTCTGCGAGGGTAAGTTGATTTTGAGAGTTGGGGATGAGAACGTCACCTTTGACGTGCGACAATCACTGAAACACCCCAAGTCTGCTGCTGACTCCCTATACTTTATCGATACCATCATGGAACATGTAGGGGAGTTTTTCAACGAGATCTGTGGAGGATCTGCCTCCGACACTGAGATTCTGGATACGGACATTCCGAAGATTGAGATGGTTGCCATGACCGATCAGTCAACGGAAGATGATGCCGAGTCACATCACCCTGAGTCTGAAGTGTCTGCTGGGATCGTACGTGACGATCCGATGGACCGACCTTCTGTCGAGAGCCCCCCTCCTTCCTTAGAGCTTAAGGATTTACCTGCCCATCTGGAGTACACGTTTTTGGACGAGGAGAGGAAGTTGCCGGTTATTGTCGCATCTACTTTGACGGAGGTCGAGAGAGAGAGACTGTTGAGGGTGCTTCGAGAGCACAAGGAGGCCATTGCATGGAAGATTATCGACATCAAGGGTAACAACCCTTCGTTTTGCACACAAAAAATCCTCATCGAGGATAATTATAGGACTGTCGTTCAGCCGCAGCGGCGGCTTAATCCGAAGATGCAGGAGGTCGTGAAGAAGGAGATCATCAAACTCCTTGATGTGGGGATCATTTTCCCCATTTCTTACAGTTTGTGAGTTAGTCCAGTCCAAGTGGTTCCCAAAAAGGGTGGCATGACTGTCGTCACCAATGAGAGGAACGAGCTCATTCACACTAGGACTGTGACCGGTTGGAGAGTCTGCATCGATTACCGCAGACTGAATGATGCCACGAGGAAAGACCACTTTCCTCTACCTTTCATTGATCAGATGTTGGAGCGTTTGGCAGGTCAGCAGTACTATTGCTTCTTAGATGGTTTCTTTGGGTACTTTCAGATTCATATTGCTCCCGATGACCAGGAGAAAACCACGTTTACCTGCCCATACGGTACGTTTGCCTATCGACGTATGCCGTTCGGACTGTGTAACGCTCCAGCTACATTTCAGAGGTGCATGGTGGCTATATTTCATGACATGATCGAGGACTCCATGGAGGTGTTCATGGACGATTTTTCTGTATTTGGGAGCTCTTTCGATCGGTGTCTCTCCAACCTTGAGAGGATGTTGGCCCGATGCGTTGACACCAACCTAGTTTTTAACTGGGAGAAGTGTCACTTCATGGTTCGCGAGGGCATCATTTTGGGGCATCGTATTTTGAGTGCGGGGATAGAGGTCGACCGAGCGAAGGTCGATACCATCTCTAATCTTCCCCCGCCCACTTCCGTGAGATCCAACCAGAGTTTTCTGGGTTATGCTGGGTTCTATCGCCGGTTCTTTAAAGATTTTTCTAAGATTGCGAGACCCATGACCAAACTCTTGGAGAAGGATGCCCCGTTTGTGTTTTTTGAGCAGTGTGTCGAGGCGTTTGATCTTTTAAAAGACAAACTCGTTAACGCCCCGATCATGATTGCTCCTGACTGATCGCTTCCTTTTGAGTTGATGTGTGATGCGAGCGACTTCGCCGTCGGAGCGATTCTTGGACAGCGGAAGGATAAACACTTCCATTCGATTTACTATGCTAGCCGGACCCTGAATGGTGCACAGGAGAGTTACACCACCACCGAGAAAGAGCTTTTAGCTGTGGTGTTTGCATTTGACAAATTCAGGTCCTATCTTGTTCTGTCCAAGACGATTATGTACACGGATCAATCTGCCATTCGTTATCTCTTTAGCAAACAGGATGCTAAGCCACGTCTTATCCGATGGATCCTGTTGCTTCAAGAGTTTGATATTGAGATCCGTGATAAAAAGGGGGCCGGGAATGTGGCGGCCAATCATCTTTCGCGTCTTGAGGGAACTGAGTTAGGAGAGCCGGGGGTCAGGATTATTGACCACTTTCCTACAGAGAGTCTTATGTTTGTTTCGGCTCAGGATGAGGGTTTCCCATGGTTCGCCAACTTCGCGAACTATCTTGCGGACGGGTACTACCCGAAGATGTCTTACCAGCAAAAAAAAGAAATTCTTTGCTGATGTTAAGTTTTACCTGTGGGACGACCCGTTTCTCTTTCGTATTGGTGCTGACCAGTTGATCAGGAGGTGTGTTGAAGTTAAGGAGGGATGGCAGATTCTGAGCCATTGCCATGTTGGACCGATAGGAGGTCACCACAGTGCGAGTTTGACGGCGAAGAAGTTGTTTGATTTTGGTTTTTATTGACCTTCGATTTTTAAAGATGTGCACGCGTTTGTAAGGAGTTGTGATCGTTGCCAGCTAGTCGGTAACATTTCTTTGCGAAATGAAATGCCCCATTATGCTATTCAGGTTTGTGAGGTTTTCGATGTGTGGGGCATTGATTTCATGGGACTGTTTCCATCTTCGCGTGGGAACAAGTATATACTCGTGGCGGTTGATTATGTCTCGAAGTGGGTTGAGGCCAAGGCCTTACCCACTAATGATGCCCGTGTTGTACTCTGGTTTCTCAAGAGCCTTTTTGCTCGTTTTGGTGTCCCGAATGCGTTGATCAGTGATAGAAGGACTCACTTCTGCAATATGCAGATGGAGAAGGCGTAGCGTCGCTATGGGGTCACCCATCGGCTTGCGACCACCTACCACCCACATACTAGTGGGCAGGTAGAAGTGAGTAATCGGGGGATCAAACGTATTCTTGAGAAAATGGTTGGTTCGAATCGTCGGGATTGGTCCGACAAGTTAGATGATGCATTGTGGGCCTTCCATACAGCCTACAAAACTCCGACCGCTTCCACACCGTTTCGGATGATTTATGGGAAGGCCTGCAACCTGCCTGTCGAGTTGGAGCACCGTGCCTCTTGGGCCCTACAGAGGGTCAATCTTGATATGTCCATCACAGAGGCCACTCGGTTCCACCAGTTGCACGAGTTAGAGGAGCTGAGAGATCACGCCTACTCCCAGTCGTTCAGGTATAAGGAGCGAACGAAGGAACTGCATGATAGGAAGTTGAAGGGTAACAAGCAGTTCAAGTGTGGGATTTAGTTTTATTGTATAACTCCCGGTTGAGGTTATTCCCGGGAAAGTTGAGATCCCAATGGTCGGGACCGTTCACGGTCACTGAGGTCTTCCCGTACGGCACTGTTGAAATAGAGGATAAAGGTGGGAAGTTTAAGGTGAACGGTCATAGACTGAAGCACTACATTGGCGAGCCGGTGACTGACCAGACGATCGAGATATTCTACCTTGACGCGCTCTCCGAGACTAAGACGCAATGGATGCACACTCGGGAGACTGCCCGAGTTGTAGAGTTTGTATTTATGTATTTGTGTGATGCTATCCGTTTTCTTTGTTTTTTCTATTTCAGGTTGTTCCAAGATGAAACCGCTCGTACTCAATCTCCATTCGAGTCGGTCGATTTAAGGAGTATCCTATAAAAAAAAATAAAAAATAAAAAAAAGAGCATAAAAACCAAAAACACAAAAATATGTTTATTTCTTTATGTTTTTGTTTTCCGTATTGTACGCCGCTACATGCGAGCGAGTTTGAGTTTTGCAGGTTATATTATGCGCATAGTAGCTATGGTGGCGTTTTGGAATAGGTTCTCCCGAGGTTGCGGCCGCGAATGAAATGCTATACGGTCGTTTGGATACTACTCAGCTATTGAAGATTCTGCACACAAACCAGAGAAGTAACCCGTTCTTTGTTTTAGTCTTGTATACTTTATTTTTATTTTATGTTTTATTTTTATTTTATTTTATTTTATTTCTTTTCCTTATACTCATCGAGGACGATTTCGTTCTAAGTGTGGAGATGGGGTTTATTTTACTTAGTTGTAGAAAAAAAAAATTTAAAAATAAATAAAAAATAATAATAATAATAAAATATATATAATAAAAATGAATAAATAAAAAAATAAAAAATAAAAAAAAAAATTTAAAATAGTCCCTTGAAATTTGTTATCTCTACGTTAAACAGGAGATGATATTATTACCGAGTAGTGGTTATTTTATAACTTCTTGGTGTTTTCAAAAAATATATATATAATAAATAAGAACAGTGCCCATTAGACCTGCACGTAATGTATGAAAACCGAACGGTTTAAACTCAGTAATCGTGTGTCGGTAGGCTCAGCCTTTGAGAATGAAAGGGCGGTTTGGTTGTTGACCTAATTGAACCTTTTAATTGGCCTGACTATAGTGGGAAATATCTTAGGGGTTTTGTTTGTTTAACTAAGCTCATGACAGGACTGGAATGAAAAGCCGGGTCATACTCAAGCCTCGAGTCACATGATCGTCTGTATATATTAGTTGTTTTATCTTTTGTATTTTGTTTATGTTCATGCAAAGCCATTTAATATGAGTATCAAAAAAAAATTGCAAAATGCCAAAAGGAAGAAAAAGAAATAAAAGAGATGCAGTTGTAATTGTGTGCACTTGAAAGAGAGCTAGAGATTATATTTTGTATATGAATGAAATGTTTAATCATGTGGCAAAAGGTTTTAAGTCAAGTTGGGGTGGCTCGGCTCGGTAAAACCATAATGGAATCGGTGAAGTGGCAGCAGGGCTTTTAGTTGTGGGTTCCACTTAGTCATTACACACACAAACACACAGTGACATACTTCGTCCTAATCGTATTCCTAACATGAACATCACGTCGTCATCATCGATCTAGATCCTAAAGACAGGCTTCCTCAAGTGGTATCAGAGCTCGAGGATCGGATCTTCGTAATTGTTCTGTTCGTAATTGTATAGTTTCATATCTGTATTGATCAATTGAAACAAGAATTGATTAATTCATTGGTTAAAACCTTTCAGGCGAAACAGAGTATATTGATTGGGCGAATTTGAACCAGTTTATTGTAATTCGAGTTAGAGTTAAGGTAATTGGATTGGAAATAGAGGATTGAGTGAGTTTTGATAGTGTATTGGACTGATTTGTGTATTGATTTCGATTGTACGTTAATGGCGGTTAACGTAATAGTTTGAAAAGATCGATTAAGGTCAGGTTTAAATTGGAATGGAGTTTGGATAGGTTCGTTGTATTTCGGAATTGAGTTCCGAGTGTGTTAATATAGGTTTTAGGTTAATTCGAACGGACTTAGACAGATTTGGACTGAGTTTGAATGTCAGACATTGTTGAATCTTTGAAGACTGATTTGTTAAGTTCTAAAGATTGATTCGTTAAGTTTTGAAGACTGACTCGTTAGAAAAATAACTTATCAATCGTTATTTTGGTTCATTCGTCATAATCTGATTCGCTAAAACCATCATTCGTTAAAACACTATTGACATTAGTTAATGCCACATCGTTCGTTCCTCATTCGTTAACTAGAACATATTACTCACTCTTTAACCAAATCACATTCCCTATTTCTCATTCGTTACCTTTACACCATTCGTAAGAGTTTTCATTTGTGAAACCTCATTCATTGAAACAGTTGTCATTCGTGAACACTAGACATTCGTATATTCCAAGTTTCACATTTTGACAAGTTAAGTCCTTTGACCTTCTGATTTTATCAATCATGGCTTCACTGAATCAAGCCTCGTACTATGCACTTGCTTCTCAGAACGTCTTGATGCAGCAAATGCTAACGATGGACAACAAGATTGGATCTCACAACAAGTGTCCCAAACTACTTAAATTGTCGGAATTCGCACGTTGGGAACCGAGATTCCGAGTTCAACTTGGATCCGTTCATCCAAGCAATTTGAAACATCTTGATGTTGTCTATAAAGCACCACTAGTAGGAAGTGAGTCACTTGGCTTTACAGAAAAAGCATTTAATATGTATGAAGCAAATGAGATCAAGGAGGCTGAGAGCGAAACAAAAGCATATTCGAATCTTACTATGGCATTACCTGAACACATCTTTCATTAATTTAGCCATATTAAGATGTGTGCTTCATTGTTTGCTTCCCTAAAAACCAGAAGTTAGGGAATACACTTGATAGTAAGAAGACGTTAGTGAAATTTTAATTCAGAAATTTTACACTTCTTAAGAATGAGACGGTGGAAGAAATGATTAACCGTTTTTGTCATCTGGTTGTTGAAATGTCAATGGTTAAATTAGAACCAATTGAAGTGGACAAGATCGACACGTTGAAGAATCCGTTTCCTCCATCGTATTCTACATTCTTACTTGTGCTTAAAGAGAATGGTTATTTCAAAAATAAGAACTTACCGCTGAAGAGTTCATTAACAAGTTGGAAGAAAGAGAGTACGATATGAAGTATCAAAATTCTCTTAAGGATAATCAAAATCCTGCTCTCTATGGGGGTTCTCTACCTGCAAGCACCACTTCGGATTCTGTTCCGATCACTGCATTCTACACTCAGATTTCTCAAGAAGGGTCTCCTAATTGTAATGCCACTCCTAATGTATGTTTCTTGGCGTCAGGTGCCAACACGAGTTCAGGGTCAACTCAATCGACCTCTTCGCCTAATGTAAATTTGAAAGAAGCGGAGCAGTACGTTTTTATGTGTTTTCATGAAATCTTACGAACAATTGGTTGGGAGTAAGATTGCTACAAGTGAGCTAACAGATGAAGATTATGACCAGATTGACCCTGATGACTTAGAGCTAATGGACTTGAAATGGAACATGGCAATGATCGTGCGTAAGGTAAAATGGTTCATGCAATGAACTGGAAAGGTTCTACCTACTTTGAACAAGAGGGTTAGGTTCGATAAATTAAAGGTTAAGTGTTACAACTGTGGTGACTTTGGTCACTTCCCAAAGAGTGTGATAAGCCGAAGAAAGAATATTCGGGACCTCGCAACACTGATAGATCTTCTGGGAAAAGTTCGAATGTACCCGAGAAGAAGAAACCATTAGAGGGGGATCAAATTAAGGCGGCTAGCTAACAAGTCATAGTTGTGAATGAGGGGCTAGATTGGTCACAACGGTTGTTGGGGAACCAAGCCAATCTTGTTGTAGTAGAACCAGTGGATCATATTGAAGATGCAAGTGGCGATAACTTAACAGAGGAAAGTGACTTTTCAGAATCGGAGACAGATTCTGATAACTCATCTGCTAAACAAGTCGATTCTTTTGCCTGCATGGAAAAGATTGAAGAGGTTTAACTCTTCATTTAAATTATTCATGAATGAATCACATGAAACAGTAACTACCCAAGTCTTTACTGAGTGTGAGAGTTGTGGTGAACTCAAGTGTAAAGTTGAGTTCGCTTTACAACAAAATACACAACTCATGAACGAGCTTTCCATGGTGAAGGATTGCTTTAGACAAAAATCCAAATTGTTGGATCAGTCTACTCTTAAAATCAAGAATTTGTCTGAAAGCAATCATGATCTGAAAGCGGAAGTTAACTGTAAACTTGTGATTGTTGAGCAACACTTTCAGGAGATTCTCAAGCTCCGAACTAATATTACTAAATTAGAGAATAAAATTTTAGAGCTGAAAAATAAACTTGAAAAATTTAGAGACTCTTCATTTCTCTTAAATTAAATAATTGAGATAATAATTCACATAAAAAGAATGGTAAAGATGGTTTGGGATATGTGGAAATTCCGCCTCCTTTCAAAGGAGACTACACGAGTATTCCTGAGGTTGTTGAAAAATCTACGACTTCAGAAAAGCCCGTTGTTGCTGAAAGTGTTGAAACAACAAAACCGATGACTCAAGAACCTGTTCATATCAAAAGCAATTCAGTCTTTACTGAAAATGAGATTGATGGTTCTATTGAGGAATTAATCAAACCAGAAGTGATTGCGAAAAACGATAATATTCCTTCTAACAATCATATTCTGTGTGAACCTGAGGAATTCGAACAAGCCGTTTATGGTTCGAAATCCTCGGATGATTCCTTGAACAGACCTAAGCTATCATTTAAAGTAAAGAAATCAAACAAACCCAAAGTGTCTGATAAGGATTTGATGGGATTCATTAATACTCAAAGTGAGTCAACCAAAGGAAAGGTTTTTAAATTAAAAGGCTTATCGAAAGTATTTTCGGAAAAAGAAGTTCCCTTGAATCTTCTTAAGCCTGAAATGATCGAAAGCTTTTTTAATGATGACACATCAAAAGTTACCAAACTTGAACAAGAATTTCTGAAATCTAAATCAACTAATGTTCAAGTGAAACCTATTGTAACTGATTTTAAACCAATAAAACTTGTAAAATTATCAGGATTGGAAAGTTCATCAAATACCACCAATCTTGAATTTTATAAATATAAAAAGGGTTTAACAGAAAAGGTTTCAAATTCTGTAACTGTTGAGAAACCAAAGATTGATGTTCATCAACCGAAGCCAGAAAACAAGACTTGTGTTCAATAACATAAAACTTTAGACAATCGTTTATGTTTTATGTGGGGTGAAACCGGTCATGTAGCTAAGAAATGTAAAGCTAAAGTTGACAATAACAATTCAGCAACTAAAATGAACACTTCGGTTGTTAATATGACACGTCAATCTAAGGAAACTATAGTTGATGATTCGTTTATAATGTATTCGAACATCAACCCGAGGAAAGTTGTTCGGGTTGATGCTCTTAAAGTATCTAACAAATTTATTGACCTTATTCAACCTATTTGTAAAAACACTGATTCGGTAGTAATTCGTGATGGATACTTAAAGAAGAAAATCAAGAAACCCGCCACGTACTCTCAAATGCCGAATTCAAGTGTTAAATTAAATTTATCTCCAAAATTCTCAAAAGAAGAGCCCAAGACTGAGGCTTGGGCTGCCTTTTTGAACTAATCATTTTTTACTTTGTGCTCAGAGTTCATCCAAGTCTATGTCAGGAGACAATTTTAGACAGTGGATGTTCTCGGCATATTACCGGCAACCTCAATCTTCACAACAATGTCAAGGATATTCAAGGAGGGTATGTTGAGTTTGCGGGTAGTAATGGTGGAATGATTATGAAAGAAGGAGAGGTCTCAAATGGTAGAATTACATTTGAGCGGGTTAATTATTGTGAAAAGGTAGACCACAATCTGTTGAGTGTTTCACAGATATGTGACAAGAAGTACACTCTATTTTCACAGATAAGGAATGTGTTATCCTTCGACCGGGATACACGATTCCTGAAGATATGGTTGTCATGCGATCTCCTAGATCACATGATATTTATGTCCTCGACATGAGTACTAACTTAAACGTTTCAACTTCTGAAACATGTTTTGTCTCCAAGGCAACAGAGAAAGACTCGATTCTATGGCATTAACGCATAGGACATATCCACGTTCGCAAAATGAATCATTTAATTGCGAATGATTTGGTGGATGGGCTGTCCCTCAAGAATTTCAAGCTGAATGATAACTGCGTTGCTTGCAAGAAGGGGAAACAAAAGAATAAGTCACACCCAAGCAAATCGATTAACTCGGTTATAACACCACTAGAACGACTTCACATGGATTTGTTTGGTCCAGTGAACCGTGCCAGTATTGCGGGTGATTCATATTGTTTAGTGATGACCTATGACTTCACTCGGTACTCGTGGGTCTTATTTATGGGTTCTAAAGATCAGACACCTGTTTTGATTCAGAATCTTAACACTAAGATCAAATCACTTTACAAATTGAAAGTGAGACGAATTCAAAGTGATAACGGTTCTGAATTTAAAAACAATGTGTTGGATTTCTTTTGTATTCAAGATGGAATACATCAGGAATTCAGCACGCCGTATGTCCATTAACAAAACGGCATGTCTGAACGGAAGAATCAAACATTAATTGAAGCGGCTAGGACGATGCAAGCAGACTCTAAGCTTTCCGTTCAATTCTGGATCGACGCTATGAATACTGCTTGTTACACATTGAATTGCGTCCTAACGGTTAAGAAGTTCAAGAAAACGAGTTATGAACTTCTGAATAACCAAAAGCCGAACCTAAAGTATTTGGAACCATTCAGGTGTCCATGCACGGTATTGAAGAGAGATGCCAGGAAATGTGATGAAAAGGCATTTGAAGGTTATTTTCTTGGATATGATTCTCCCAAGAAGCGTATCTTCAAAATTTCTTTGGGGTGTGTAGAGGAATGGTCCAATGTGGATTGTCAAAGCTACACTACACCTCCAGCCGGCAAAGGACCTGATTGGATGATCGACTATGACGGTTTATTTAATTCGTTCACACCAGTCATTGACGAGATATCAGAAGATTTGGTACGATCTTTTTGGAGGAACAATGTCTTCAGATGCCAAGTTCTTCTACTTTTGATGTGAACGAGACTCCTAACGTATCAGAAACATCAAATGATGGATCTGACTCTTCCAATGAAGCTGATTTCGTCGGCTCTTCTTCAACTCCTTTTGATGAAGCTCAAGAAACACACGAGCCAATTCAAATTGAGGATGTATCGCGACTGTCTCCTTAGACACAGCCGAAGAAAATATCACCAATCTTGGTGATAATGTATCTATACCTGCGAATCCTTCTTTAAGGATTCACATGAACCATTCGCATGAAAAAATTATTGGTGATGTTAATGAAGGTGTTCAAACTAGACACCAGTTGGCTAACGTATACGATGACAATGTTGATTGTAACGTATCTTTTACAGATGATCTGGTTTTGTGTGCACATGCGGATTTGCATTCAACAGAGATTCTGAATGTTGCACGATACACTTGCTCCTTATCTCAGATCGAACCGACAAGTGTCACAATGGCACTCAAGGAATCATCTTGGGTTGAGGCTATGCAGGAGGTGCTGCAGCAGTTTGTACGATTGGGTGTATGGGACCTTATTGATAAACCCGACAGAGTAAAAAGGGCGCTACCGACCAAGTGGATTTATAAGTGCAAGAAACACGACCGCGGGGTAATTGTGTGAAACAAAGCACGTTTGGTCGTATTGGGGTATAATCAACAGAAAGGCATTGACTACACGGAAGTGTAAGCTCAAGTAGCATGACTGGAAGAGATACGCATATTTTTAGCCTATGCAGTCTAAAAGAACTTCAAGGTTTATCAGATGGATGTTAAATCGGCATTCTTGAACAGGGAAATTCACAAAGATGTTTACGTGAAGCAGCCTCCCGCTTTTGAAGATCCTGACTATCCCGAGCGTGTTTATCGTTTAAACAAGGCTCTATATGGTTTACACTAGGCCCTGAGAGCCTCGTACAGCACGTTGGCTAACCATTTGATCGATAGTGGCTTCAAAAGGGGGACTGTTGATTGTACACTATTTTACAAGAATGTTGGTTACGATTTGCTCCTCATCCAGATTTACGTTGATGATATCATATTTGGTTCAACGAACGACAGCTTATGCAAAGAGTTCGAGACAACAATGCAGACAAAATTCGAGATGAGTTCGATGGGGGAGATGAGCTTCTTTTTGGGACTGCAAATTCACCAGTCTGAGATCGGGATTTTTATCCATCCGAAGAAATACATGAACGTTGTCATGAGTCGATTCAAGATATCTGTAGGAAAAATCCCTTCAACACCTCTTCCCGTGGGTCACAATTTGTCACCGGATGAATTGGAGGATACCGTTGATCCGACCCTGTATCGAGCCATAATCGGTTTACTTATGTATTTGACTACATCTCGTCCTAATATAATGTTTGATGTTTGTTTATGTGCCATGTATTAATCAAGTCCTCGAGTGACTCATCTAGCAGCGGTTAAGTGTATCATACATTATCTGAGAGGAAATCCGGACATCGGGTTGTGGTACCCCAAGGATGATAAGTTTGATTTAACGGCTTATACCAACTCTGAATATGGAGGATGCAAGATAAATTTCAAGTCTACAACAGCGGGTTATCAATTTTTAGTAAACCAGCTTGTTTCCCGGCAGTGTAAGAAGCAGACAACGGTCTCTACTTCAACAGCCGAAGCGGAGTATGTGGCAGCCTCGAGTTGCTGTTCACAAGTACTCTAGATCCAGCAACATCTGCGGGATTACGGTTTAAATTTTCTTACTAATCCCAATTTTATTGACAATTCGGCCGCTATTTCAATAACCAAAAATCCGGTTCAACATTCAAAAACTAAACATATTGAAATCCGTTATCACTTCATACATGATTGTTTTGAAAAGAAATTAATCGATATAGGAAAACTTCACACGGATAAAAATTCAAAAGGCTGACCTTTATACCAAGGCTTTCGAAAAAACACGTTTTCAATATTTTCTTGGTATAAATGGCTTAAAAACTTTAACTGAAATTCAAAAGCTCGGTTAGATCATTTTATTTTCATTTTTCTTGTTTTATTTTCTATTTTTAGTTTTGGGGGGGGGGGAGAAAAATATAAAATACAATAATATTGTAGCTTTTGTTTATACAGATAAAATTTAAAAACTCCAAAAACATTCAAATATTAAAAATCCAAAAACATTGAAAAATGCTCCTTAAAATTGAATCTTGAAGCAAAAAGGAAAAATGATAGTACATTGGTCATTTGATCACAAGTCCAGTAAAAAGTAAGTAATAAAAGACTATGCGCTTAATTGTATCGATGTATTGGTAGGTATTTAAACAAACAAGTAAGGACTAGTAAGTAATATAAACATAAAGATTGCTGAATAAAAGAAATGTTGGTTTCTAGACAAAGTCTTGATAATGAAGACAGAAATGTAATAATCTGGTCATACTCAAGCCTTTTAATCAATTTGAAAACAATTTTAAATAAAAAAACTTCTAGTTCGTGGTTAATTCTTCAAAGATGTATGGTCTTGTGGCCTTAAATCATGTATTGATGGGATGCTTTAAGGTTGCCGACACCATTAGGTCATGCAGTTTTACATCTGGTATTCATTTCTATGAATACTAAACAATGCTTGAAAAAGCAAACCCGCAGTGTATCTGCTTAAGTCTCTAAACTTGATCACTTAATGTACTTTGTGTACAAAATTAATTACAGACTTGATCAAACCACGCTGTTAGTCATACATTGTCCCCTTGCTCGCGTCTTATTACCATTAAGACACGGACCACAAGGGACACAATGTATGTAAACCGACAGATGAAATCGTGCATACTCATCCATGGGAACGGACCTTATGGTATTTCTTGAAAACGGGGGTATATCTTGTAGTGAGGATTACGTGCTAGATTTCTTTAAAACAATACATTTTTTAATCAAATTGGTTCTAAGGTTTAAGTCAAGTTGGGGTGATTTGGAGAAAATCAAATTACGCTTGAATCAAGATTAGAGCCAATAAGCTTATGATATTTGTGCCTAATTGAAAAAATAAAACATATCACCGAAAGTTCTGAAACATTTGTTTGAAGATTTAGGTGGACCACAATACCAGTAATCGACTTAACACCAGTCATAATAAAAACCAAAAATAAAACTGTGATGGAAGGAAATTTTGATCAATATCATTCCCTGCTCGACTCTCAAAAATATGTACTGCTTTCTTAGTTGTAAATTTTTTACTACTTTACATTTACAGCATTTTATTTGTGTATGAAAATGTTACAAAAAATTCATTTTTCTGCTTTATTTTTTATTTACTGAGCTGGCGAATTATTACAAAAAGAAAAATTTTTTACCCAAAATTTAAGTTAATTCATGCTTAACGTATTTTTAACGTAAATATCCGCTTGAGTTAAACATTACCGATCTTTGATTGATCGGGTTTAAGGTATTGGATTAAAACCCTAATTAGTTTTTAATTGATTTTTATTTAATTCATTTTTAAAACCCTAATTGGTTTTTAAATGATTATTTAATCAATGAGATATTATCTCATTCGTTAAATGTAACTGGTAATTCGTTAAGATGGTATTAACGAATGACATGCCATTCATTGTTTATTCATAATGAATGACCACATTCGTTATGGAAGAGACATTCACTTCCGCTGATATAACGAATGGGAGCCATTCGTATACTATTCTAACGAATGAAAGATTTAATGTATCATTCGTTAAGTGTTCAACGAATGTAAAGCTGATTTGTTAAATCTTTAACGAATAAGATTTTTAAATTAACAAATGAGGACATTTGTTATTTCAAATTTAACGAATCTCCTCGATTGGCGTGAAATTATTGAAGGGTTTATAATCCCGAAGCGACGAATGGACCTTTCATTCGTCCAAACACTATTTCATCGTTTCCTAAACAAAACTCTATCAAAACTCCATTAAAAATCTTTATCTTCATTTCAGATTGAGTAACTGATATATCGTAAATCTGCAAGTAATGGCGATTACAATGATACAAAGATATCGTTATATCATCTGGGAGTTGGGGATTAATTGGTCGATTAGTAAACTGATATGAACGGACCTAATAACTAATAAAATACTGAATGTTTTGATAAATTAGGGTTACCTGTTCATCGTTTAATGTATTAAACTTGTTTCCGATATAGTTGATTGGGTTTAATCGATGACATTAACATAAATCAATCAATTCAGAAACGATGTTTATCGTCTTTGACTTATTGATAGTCAAGGATCTTTAGCGTTTGACTCATGTTGGTCAAAATTGCATTACGTATATCAGATTCGTTATAAACATAACGAATAACTAAGTCATTCGTTATGATAGTGAATATAGTTATTCGTTTAATAGTGAATAAGTTATCTTTCGTTTATTATAACGAATGGATTGCTGATTCGTTCTTTTTAACGAATGTTAAAATTAATGTAATAAAAATGTTAACGAATAGGGTTATTCGTTAAACATAAACACAGACGAATGAGTTCATTCGTTCAAGTTTATAATAACGAATGTCTAAGTTATTCGTTAGATAAAAAGATATTTTATTAATATTTTACTAATAGCTTATTTTTTTAACAGTATGGCTGACGAGATCATTCATAATCCGGTTCCCGAACAAAAACCAGAGGTTCTTTCCGAACAACAACCCAAGGTTCAAGCTCAAGATCAAGAAGCTGCACCTGAAGAAGCTCCAGTTTTATTATCGTGGGATAAAAATCACAACATTTGTGCGTTTTTACACGATAGCTTCGAAGATACACCGATTTTTGGAGGAATCATCAGTTTTCTATTCCGATCCAGAATTTACAAGGCGATCTCCACACAGACTATGGTTTACCAAAGTATCATTCGTGCCTTTTGGGTTACCGCTTGCTTCAACGAGAAAGAGAATCGGATTGAAGCGACTATTCAAGATAAGCAGGTTGTCGTACATGTGGGTGTGATTAGAGATGTGTTGGGATTTCGGGATACGACAGAGGATTGGTGTGAGTTTGATAAGGGGTAGATCCGTGGTTTGTTTAGGAGGAGTCGGTACAAGGGGGATTTGGATAGGTCAATGTATAATAAGGCAAACTTGTGCAAGCAGTACAAGTATCTAATGCATGTGCTAATTCATTGCCTTGGTGGTAGAAAGGGTGGTTATGACGAATGTCATGTTATGCTGCAATCGGCATTTGTTGCGTTGGTGCTCAACAAGCCGTTTAATTTCTCTGAACTGGTTTTCTATCATTTTAAGGAGAATCTCACGAGTTGACACAAGTTCTTGATGTATCCGAGATTCCTTCAGCTTATCATTAATGATCTCCAGCCTACATTAGTTAAAGACCCAACTTATCTGATGAAGTTGGAACACATGAACGCTGAAACTATGAGGCGTTTACGTACATACAGGAACCAAAGGGTTCAAGATTGGTCATCTTGCCAATATAGACTACGAGGCGCCATCTCACAATCGTTGGGCTCATGACGATTCAGATTCAGAGTGTGAGGGTGAGGGTGGTGATGGTGGTACAGGTGGTAATGATGGTGGTGATGGTGGTCAGGGGTCGAGTGCCGAATTAACTTATGCTCAGAAGCGTAAGAGGAAAGGTAAGGAGCCGATGATAGAGAAAGGAGAAAAACCGAAGAAACAGAGGGTGAGATGGGGTTCGGGAATTGAGATTCCAAGCCAATCGTTTGTATCTACTAGACCATCTGCACCTACTTCTATTCCTATTTCTCCTACTCCTCTAGTTATTTCAAGATCTCCAGTTGTTACAAGATCTCCAACACCGGTACAGATGTCAGTATCTCCGGTGCCTCCTACGATGACATTGGTGACGACAGCAATGCCGGATTACAGAAAGTACTTGCTCGTATGCCAAGTCCTCGTCCTCCCACTCTGACTACGCCTGCAAGTCCAGCTGTGTTGCCAAGACCTGAGCGCTCATTCATGGCATTCATGGTCCTCAGGGTCCTACGCAACCAGTTCATCCGAACTTCTATGGCATGTCTCCAAACGCACAGATGTTTCATTTGCTGAACTTACTACATTTACAGCAAACTCAGATGCAAGCGGATCGGGTCTCTCAAGAACAAATGCAGCGGAATATGTACAGGCATATTCAGTTTATTCAGAAAGAGAACAGGGAATTGAAGGCCCTGGTTACTACTCAGGGGGGAGAGATAGGATAAGCAAGATGAGATCATTCTTCAACTTACGTGCAAAGAAGACAAATTGAAGAAGTTGAAGAATGATGATGATGATCCGGATTTGGGTGGTGTAGGTGACCAGCAACCGAGCGGTAGTGTTGGTACATGATGTCAGTAGTTCAGTGTCTTGTGTCTGTAATCGAGTCGTTTGGATTTGAGTTTGTATGTAAGCGAAGTTACTAACAAGTTCGCTGATATGGGCGAACTTGTTAGACAAGCGAAGTTAGTGACAACTTCGCCTGAACATGCCAGGCGAAGTTGTCGTGATTTATATGTCCTAGGTTACGGCTAAGAGATTAGAATTCAACGAGTTCATTATTCAGAAAACGAGTTAGAGAGAGTCTGTATTTGGTGATCTTTGTATCACGTGTTTACGGTTGCAATATAACGTGTTTGTGTTTATTGTAACGTGTTTAATCGTTTTGTCTTCTACGCTCGTAACGTCTTACGTAGGGATTCCGCACCTACGTAGAACGAGATATATCGTGTAGATCCGGCTGGGAACCTACAATTGGTATCAGAGCTTTTGCTCGATTGTGTGGTTCGGGATTATCACGCGGGTGTAGAAATCGTTCCGTTCGACTATTCGCGGGACGAGTTTTCTGAGTTTTTGTGTTATACTCACCTCCTACAATCATAAACAACCCATAACACCTTCACAAACCTCGTAAAATCCAGAAATCTAACCTGCATATTCATCGTGTTCATCAGGCGAAGTTGCCGTCACTGTTCGTAGGGTTTCAGCGAAGATATAAGGTTAAGCGAAGTTATCCACAACTTCGCCTACCTTTTCAAGTTCGCTTATCTCAAGCGAAGTTACCCACAACTTCGCCTACTTCACAAGTTCGCATGTTGACAAGAAAGTTAAGTTCGCTGGTTTTTGAAATAATGATACTGTTTGACCTTAAAACTTCTTTATATAGGGTCAAAATTTGACAGGCGAAGTTATGGATAACTTCGCCTATTGCAGGCGAAGTTATGGATAAGTTCGCCTATATATGAAAATTTTCAAAACAAACCCCTATAATTTGAACAATTTGCAATTAAGTTTTAGAACAACCTTTAAAGAATTAAATGATACGATTAAGACCAAGTAACCAGGTATAAAATCAAACAACTACATAAGCAGAAAAATTTTAAAAAATAAAATACACGGGATCAAATTTCAGTCTCGATAGGGACTACCATGTTTTAGAAAAGATCCGAACAGGAATCATACTAACTACGTGACTGTCACACAGATCCGTGTTTAGCTGTATTATGACATAAAGAAACAAGTTGTAAGCAGGTAAATAACTTAGAATGGTTTTCATCGTTTCTGTGATACGGGTTAGGTTCAATTAAGCTCAAAATTTTAAATGGGCAACAACTCAGAGATTATGAAACCTCCTATCTATTCTCAAAGCGTATTTGGCTTTCCCCAAGTCACCCCGAGTTGACCTCGACCCGTAGTGTCTGATTAAATAGTAAGTACTCTTCGATCTTTAGATTTTCCTTCCCGTTCTCTTTCTTACACCTTGATTGAGAAGTATAAATATTATGAACTCAAGAATGTCTCAATTTTTTTTTTTTTTTTTTTATGTATTTACACAACTTCAGATAAACTACTGCAAGTCCCGAATCTGGATCACTGCAGTTTCTTGACACGCTATCTTCACGGGAATCAGAACACTCACGGGCTCGTGTATGACTGGGTAATCGCTTTTCTGCCTATCATTTGGAAAGATATATATGGAGACATGCACAACTCATAAGAAGTTTCCACATAAAATCGAGTAGATTTAGTTAGTATCACTTCTACTTTTACGCACCATAAAAAGCGACCATGACATACAATGACTGTTCTAAAGTCTTTTAGGCCTTATAACTTCACTAGTTAAGCACACAGAATCAGTATATCTATCACTTTCCAAGGTTAGATCAATTTTCTGTTAAACATAGTAAAGGTACTTCTTACGAAGTAGTAGACTTGAAAAATAATTTCATCTCCCGAAAGAAAAAAAATTTTTAACCTCAATCGCCCCGATCAAATTGAAGTTTTCAGGTAAACGGCTGTCCCGAAGATCCAATGGATCAGCTGGACCGACCACATACAAGTATGTGTCCTTCTAACTAAGTATGATCGACTAATTTTAAGCGAAAGAATGAAAACACATCATAAACCGCCCCGGTCACTTTCAGTCATCTGGTTAATAGCTATCCTCATATTCTTCAAGTAGAAATGAGGACCAAACATATCCGAAGACATGTCCTTCAAACTGAGGCAACCGACATACTTCTAAGCGATAATTACGTTTTTTTTTTTTTTTTTTTTTTTTAAAAAAACAAAAACGTAAAGCATGGTTACTCGGGATTGATCATCCCATTCAGCTCAACAAGGTTTTGAAATCTAGTTTTGTCAAACGCTTTCGTAAACAAGTCAGCGAAATTATCTAGCGTATCAACCTTTTCGAGCTCAATCAGTTTCTTCTCAGCACAATCCCGTATAAAAGGATGACGTATGTCAATGTGTTTAGTTTTACTGTGCTTAACGGGATTGTTAGTTACTGAGATAGCAGCAGTGTTATCAATGCAAATAGGAGTAAGAGTAAAATTCAGACCATAATCGAGCAACTGTTGTTGAATCCAAAGAACCTGGGAGCAGCAGTTGGATGCTGCCATGTATTCTGCTTCACAGGTTGAAATTGCGACTGAGGTCTGCTTCTTGCATTGCCAGGACACTAGTCTGCCACCAAGAAACTGACATCCACCAGTTGTAGACTTCCGACTCTGATTGCACCCTCCATAATCAGAATCTGTGTAGGCGACCAACTCCAAGTCTCCTCCTCTCGTGTACCACAACCCCAGCTTAGGCTTGCCTTTGAGATACCGTAGAATCCTCTTCGCACCCTTTAAGTGAGATTCCTTTGGGTTTGCCTGATAGCGAGCACAAAGACAAACAGCAAACATTATATCAGGCCTAGAAGCAGTTAAGTACATTAAAGAACCTATTATAGCCCGATATTGGGTTGGGTCCACGTCTGCATCGTTGTCTGACTCAGCACCCAATTTGTGGTTGACGCAAACTGGAGTATCGTATGGAGTGCTGTCCTCCATCTTGAAACGTTTGAGAACATCATGGACATACTTCGTCTGATGAATGAACATACCATCTTTCTTCTGATCAACCTGCAGTCCTAAAAAGAAAGTTAGTTCACCCATAGCACTCATTTCAAATCTCTTCTTCATGACGGCCTCAAACTCATGACACATGGCGACCTTTGATGCAGCAAAGATAATGTCGTCCACGTAGACTTGCACCAGTAGAAAGTCGCTCCCTTTTCTCTTGAAGAACAATGTGCTATCAATCTTACCTCTTTCAAACTCATTCTCAAGCAAGTAGTCGGATAACGTTTTGTACCAGGCACGAGGTGCCTGATGTAGTCCATACAGTGCTTTACTTAGCTTGTACACGTGATTGGGAAAGTCAGGGTCAGGAAAACCCGGAGGTTGCTCAACGTACACAACCTCATCGACTTTACCATTTAGGAACGCACTCTTCGCATCTAACTGAAAAACCTTCATCTCCTTATGAGCAGCAAATGCCAAAAACAAACGAATGGCCTCCAATCTTGCCACAGGAGCAAACACCTCATTGTAATCAATCCCCTCTTGCTGATTAAAGCCTTTAACAACCAGCCTCGCCTTGTTCCTGATAACAATCCCTTTCTCATCTCTCTTGCATTTGAAGACCCATTTTGTGCCAATCGCATGCACATTCCTTGGTTTTGCAACCAAGTTCCATACCTCCATCTTCTTAAACTGGGCTAATTCTTCTTGCATGGCTTCGACCCACGAGCTGTCCTTGAGAGCCATTTGATAGTTCTTTGGTTCAATCTGGCTGATAAAGCAGGTGTACAAGCATTCGTTGATTATGCCTGATTCTTTAATGCTTGTGTAAACACAGGTGTGCTCATTCAAGCTTTGTCTTGTTTGTACACCATCGGACAGATCACCTATCACATTTTCCAGATGATGATTTTTGTGAATTCTCGTAGTCGGAACCGAACTGACATTCAGATTATCTTCCAAGTTCGAAGATAGCTCATCAATGTGTGATTGATGTTGAGAGTGAAACGGATTGATGAATTCCTCTTTAGTAGAGGCAGCAGGGGTATTGACAGCATTTGACGAGGAAGGCTGACATTCATCATACTGTGGTCGTTGCACCAAAGTGTCTTCCTCATCGCATATCATCTTCCTAGCAATTCTTTCCTCAACTTCTGCAAAATCCAAATAAGGCATGTTAAAAGATTTAAAAAGTCTATCATAGTCGAAAACCGCGGCGGGTCCCGTGCTTGGTTTTGGTGATTTGTAACTTGTGATATCAGTGTTACACACCACCTCAACCTTGCTGGTCGATGTATTAAAGACCCGTCTGTTGGGAGTCCCAACAACGTATCCGACTAAGATTCCTTCGTCGGCTACTTCACCAAATTTAGAATTGGTCTTTAATATCGAACACGGTGACCCGAATGGTTCAAGACCACTCAAGTTGGGCTTTCTCCCATGCATAAGTTCATAACAGGTTTTATTTAATCTTTTAACAGTTAACACTCTATTAAGGATATAACAGGCTGTTGCAACTGCTTCAGCCCAGAACACCACGAGAAGTTTCGAATCAGCCAGCATGGTTCTGGCTCCTTCAATTAAAGTTCTGTTCTTCCTCTCAGCCACTCCATTTTGTTGCGGTGTATACGGAGCGCTGTACTGGTGTTCAATCCCCTTCTGTAAGCAGAAGATCTCCATCTCATAGTTCTTGAACTCAGTCCCATTGTCACTTCTGATGTACTTAACCCTTTTTCCCATGATATTCTCAACCTTGGTAATCAAATTCTTTACCATCTGAACAGTTTCATCCTTTGACTTCAGGAATAAATCAAATGTAGATCTTCGAGTGCGAGAAGCAAACCTGAGCTCCGTCCTCGCCATACTCCACTATTTGGGTACTTAATCAACCCAGGGTATGTGCTTGCTCGAGGAGACGAGTTTCGGGACCCGGCACCACAACAGGCAGGAGCACCTCAAGCTATACCTGCTGCTCCTGTTGTGTCACCGGAGGAGAACGTTGACCTTGACGCAGAGTTTGGCGGTCAAGGATTTTTTGACATGGACAGGGTTGATCCAGAGGAGTATGTGCAAGTCTCAGTTGAGCGGGTGTCGACTGTGAATGTTACTAGGATAGCTGCTACGGTGGCTGGTTCTAATGAGGCAAGAAGGATTTTGGTAACACATGAACGGACTCATGGGAAGAGAAAGAGAACTGATGATGACAGCGAGTCAGATTACGAGGAAGAGGTACAACAGTTAATACGCAGATCAAGAAGGGAACGGATAGGTGCAGGTTCTGGAGCTGGTGAGAGCTCGAGGGTGGTACGTTTCACTCCACCCGCACTATCCGGTATGACAATGGTTCCCTCATCATTACAGGTTACAAGGCCAAGCGCCACGGACGTTCCCGTGGTGGCTACCTCATCTGCCTTTGGCCTCCCACCAACTTCATTCCAACTACCGACTCCGGAGATCGTTTCGTTGCCGCCGCCGACTGTTACTCCAACGGAGGTCGTGGCACACTTTATTGAGTCGACGGTTGTGGCCACTGCAGGGTTATCGGTGACGATACCACCTGCGGTTACGTCTTTGCCTACTTCTGAGGTCTCGGTTACATCGGAAATCCCTCCTCAGTACACTCAAGATATATCACATCTGAGGTTTGATTTCGATGCAACTTTATCAGACTCAGAACGAATAGCAGCACTTGAACGGGTCGTGGCAGAGCAATCAAGGATAAATCTTATCCAGACCCAGGCTATTCAACGCCTAGTTGCAGAGAATCAGATGCATTCGTCCCTGCTGGTAGAACATGGAAAAATCATAGATGCTCTGAAGGAGTTCTTGGCATCTCAGGGGGAGACGAGCAGTAAAGGCGATGAGTTGAGGACGAAGAAGCGCAATGATAGAGACGATGATCCCAATGCGTCGAAAGATGCAGGTGGTGAGTTGCCAAGAACTGTACAAGCTCTTGGAACTTCCACAACTCAGGGGGAGTCGACAACTGCAGCTGGTGGTGATGATGTGGTGGTAGTGGAGGTTGAGGAGATGGATGATGACTATATAGGTGATGATGATGTATTACCGGTGGATGAGATAGAGAAAATTGGTGAAGAGATAGTTATTGATAATGATATTGAAGAGTGAGAGATAGTAGAGGAGAATGTGGAGCATGAGATACCGCAAGTCGAGAACGCAGATATGAGTCAAGAGATTGGAATGATGAGACTGAATGGGAAGAGCAGCCTAGATGGAAAGAAGGCTATGCTCAGTGGTTCGTCAAAACGAAGAAACCAGCGGTCCCTACAATGTTTAAGAAGAGTTACAACCTTAGAGGCTATGCTAAAGCGAGAAAGGGGATTATTTGCTGGATATACGATGAGCAGTTGAGGCTCTTTGTTATTAAGAGGTATGATGGTGTTCAGTACTTCAAAAGACTTTTAAGATCATTGAATACATTGCCAGAATGTGAGGTGAAAGACTTAGCCAGATTGGGATTGATAAACCGAAGTGATGATAATATGGCTAGAGTCATCGGGAAGATTGTTTGGAAGGAAAGTATAAAAGAGAAGAAGTTTGAGCTGTTGAAACCACAAAAGGGAAAACTTATCGAAGACAAAGATCGTGGATTGAGAGCAGATGGTAAACCTTGGATGATTATGAAGTATAAGCCGATCCGGTGCCTTAAAGAAGCGCCGATGAAACAGATGCCCAAGGATGTGCTCAAAGATCTAAAGTGGTGGTATGTTGATTGTGAAACAGCTGAAGCAGTGATGGAAGACGAAGATGAACAAGAGCTGCTAAGAGTTTATGATCCGATGCATCTAGTGAACTTGTCGCAAGCTGATCTGCAGGTGCTGAATGAGAAGAAAATCTTTTATATTCCTGCTTGGAAAGACAAAGCGAAGAAATATCAAAGAATTGTATCAGTTTGTGTACGCGAAGGAGTTCATGCTTGAAGATGAAGATGCAAGGTCGTTGAAGATTACAAGACACGTGTTTGAAGATAAAGAGTTGAAGCTACTGCCAAGGGGGAGTCTGTTGGTACATGATGTCAGTAGTTCAGTGTCTAGTGTCTGTAATCGAGTCGTTTGGATTTGAGTTTGTATGTAAGCGAAGTTACTAACAAGTTCGCTAATATGGGCGAACTTGTTAGACAAGCGAAGTTAGTGACAACTTCGCCTGAACATGCCAGGCGAAGTTGTCGTGATATATATGTCCTAGGTTACGGCTTAGAGATTAGAATTCAACGAGTTCATTATTCAGAAAACGAGTTAGAGAGAGTCTGTATTTGGTGATCTTTGTATCACGTGTTTACGGTTGCAATATAACGTGTTTGTGTTTATTGTAACGTGTTTAATCGTTTTGTCTTCTACGCTCGTAACGTCTTACATAGGGATTCCGCACCTACGTAGAACGAGATATCTCGTGTAGATCCGGCTGGGAACCTACAGGTAGTAACACACTGACGGTGTGAAATCAAGCTGGGTTAAGTGCTGGTGGAAGTGGTGAGGGAAATAATATGCAGATCATTCCTTACAAAGACTACACGAGAGCAAAGCTGATTGATGTAATTCCGTCCAATATGATTTTGTTTGTGGGGATGATCGGGATTGTGTATAGCATGGTTAATGCGGATGAGATCGAAGAGGGTGAATTTGTTGATCATTCACTTACTAAAGAACAAATTTCCCTACTTCTGGATCTAAATGAAGATGAGGTGGAGGAATTAGGGAAGACTGTTGAGGTGGAGATTGAGTTTGAGGAAAGTAATAATCCAGGCATTCCACGTGGGAATGTGCCTGAGTATAAGGAGGTAAAAGTTGAAGATGTGACTGCTGAGGAGTATCCCGATATGTACGCGTCGACAAATTCAGATTCGGGTATTCCATTTTTCACGACTGAGTATTTTGAAGCAGCAGAACAATGTCTACAAGAAGAAAGGGATAGGTGGAATAAGGAAGCTGAGACAAGTCACCTGACAGCCAAAGAAAAGAAGAGAAAACGTGCTTTGGATGGTATGTTTGGACACGATGTCAAGCGCATGAATAAGATGATCGAGACCTTCCGATATAACGAGAAGGAGGAAGTCAGACAAGAGAAGGTCCGAGCATCGGCATACCAAATGAAGAAGTACAAGCGTTCGAAAGATGTGAAAGGTAATTTGGTCGTGTGGCAATACGATGCTGATCTTAAAGTATATATTGTCAAGTGGGAGCACATTATTTATTACTTTAAGCATATTCGCGATATATTGACTATGCCAAGATGGGATGTGAGAACCTTAGCCAACCAATCGTTTGTTAATCGGGGTAAAGACCAATGTGCTTCATGGTTCTATGATCGTCTCCTGCATGAAACCCGTTATGGTTTCAAACTCTTCAAGCTGCAGGTGCCGAGACAAGTATATCGACGAGATTGATACTCGCACCAACTGGAGGAAAATGATCTTGCAAGTCAAACCGCCAAAGACGATGAAGAGGGAACCAATGAAGATATTCCCTCAAAGTCTATTCACCACGTTCAACCGATGGTATTATGATAATCTGATGGGTGAAGCGGTTATAGTATTGGGTACTGGGTCAAACACGAGGTTCATACGTGTTATTGATCGGATGTGGCTTGTTAACTTATCGGAGTCTAATAACGA
Organism: Bidens hawaiensis; assembly: GCF_021521415.1. Classification (NCBI taxonomy): domain Eukaryota; kingdom Viridiplantae; phylum Streptophyta; class Magnoliopsida; order Asterales; family Asteraceae; genus Bidens; species Bidens hawaiensis. Next base: position 279,936 of record NW_027492247.1, on the reverse strand, counting down.
TGCGTTATTTCACAATCAGATCCGATTCGCTAGTGTAAGCGACTATGATCTTGCAATGCAATTTCAACATGTTGTTCGCGTTTGTTATGCATTCAAGATTCACAGTTGCACTGACTGGAAGACAAAGATGTTCCAGAAGTGAAGAATAAAGAGCTCGAGACGAGGAGGAGTTTGTTGATACACGACTTGAGCGTCTCAGTCTTTATTATATTGTTATTATATGTTTTATTAATGTAAAGGGTATTTTGGTAAATAACCCATTCGCTCCATTGTAAGACCATTCGTTACACCCGTAACGAATGAGTCACATTTGTCCTAATGTAAGCCACATTCGTTAACCTAGATTAACGAATGTGACACACGAATGTGGGGGCCATTCGGATGATAATGTATAACGAATGAGTCTGTTAGTTCGTTAGTTGTTAATGTAACGAACGACTCCATTCGTTAAGTGATAACTTAACGAATGGGTCATCGTCTATGTATACCTCATTATCTGTTGTTAACGTAACGAAGCATTTTTGAGATTTATCTGTATACTGTTACGCTGCCCAATTTCTCTTAGATTACACACACAAACACGCAGTGACATACTTCGTCCTAATAGTATTTCTAGCATGAACATCACGTGGTCATCATCGATCTAGATCCTAAAAACAGGCTTTCTCACACATTACTCTATCTAGAAAAATTAAAATAAAACAGAAGTTTATGGCCTTAAAAATCAGGTCAAATAATACCATATTATCACGTAAAGAAAGTCCAAGGTTGAACAAAAGAGAGAAAATAAACCCTTAACAATCAAAAGTTAAGGCTTGAATAAAAATAAAGGATGAAATAAATTAGAAGTTAAAAATCCTAAGACAGACTTCTAAGAAAGTCCATGGTTTTGCTTGACACGATAAAGCAAAATTGACACTTGATTTTATAAGACAACTGTCATCAGGTAAAGAGAGGCTTGGGTATGACAGGTTATTTATGTTTCTGCCTTCATTGATATGACTTTTATTGGAGTCGGAAACCGCTTCATGAATGTGTACCACTAGCATAGGCGAGAGTTTAAGTTTGTATCACTCTGACAGTTACTCATTTGCCAAGCCTATCTACACATCAAGCAATGATCTTGTTGGCTTTTGATCTACCATTTTCATGTGCTAGGATCATTAAAGACAATTTCTTAACATTTTCCAAAGATCGGATCAATTTCTCAACATTTTATAATTTTTAAATTATCCAAATCCCTCTAAATGGGAAAACGTTTTTGAATCAATTTTTTATTTTCTTAAAAGAAAATAAAATCTTTTGGCAATTTAAGTGACTCAATTATGCTTTTCATTACAAGAAAACTAAAAATATTTACCACTGAGTTAAGCATAACTCATTTTCTCCCTCTAAAATTGTGACATATTTAAAAATATTTACAATTTTACATACAAAAAGATACAATCGGTTGTTTTAATAAAAATTGATCATGTAGAGAGATTCAACTAGAAATTCGAATCGAGCATGATTGATGGCTTTAGTGAAAAGGTCAGAAAAGTTGTTGCCAGATGGACTATCTTAAATATGCATTATCACATTATATAACAAAGTTGAAGAGATTCAAACCGAAACCCAGCAGCTGATGCTAGATCCATCACTTGAAAGAAGTAGTTGGACGAGGTGAGTCTGAGAAAGGCTCGTCAAGTTGGGGTCGACTCATTCGAAGATGGTTGGCGTTGTTGAATCACAAAGTACCGTTTGAAACATTTCTCGTTCTTTGAAGTTTGTCCCCCCATGTCGTTTACGAAAGAATCGTATCCGTCATGAAATTGTTTAGCATCAAATAACAAGTGTTCGTCTCCCATAATATGCCGGGTGCAATCACTATCTAAGTATCAAATACTATTGATATAGTCCTCCTTGATTGGCCCTACATGCACTAAGCGTTTAAATAGACATGGGTTCGCGATACATTTTTGTCCCGGGAAGGTCAATCGTAAACTAACCAAACTTGAATTTATCTCTTGAAAACAATTTATTTCTTGGTGAAGCCTCACTTGATGAAGAATAGTCCTTAGGAATCCAAGTAAAAAACTTGTTCCTTGGTTTTGGCAATTTTGGACTTTTCATTTCTTGTTTTTAGAACTTTTTTTAGTGAATCCTCAGACTTTACATTCTTAGGATCCTTCTTGATTTATCCTTCTTGGTTTTCCAAAAAGGTTTATTTTTGCGTTTTACTTTATTAACTTTGGATCTCGCATCCACTTCACCGGGTTCACTATCAACTTGATCAGTCCTTGAATCTGGGCCAACAAAAGCTCCTTTTTGGGACTGATTAAGTTGCCTTTGAATATCAAGTCGTTGCTTGAACCTCTGCTTGCAATGTCTTGCAAGGTGAGAAGAATGACCACAAACAAAACTAAACTTTCTACTAGGAGCGTCATAGAGCTCATCAGAACTATAATATAGTTGGTACGATGGGAAAGGTGATCCTTGGAAAGGAACATGATTATAAAAACCCATTAGGCCTTTGACCCTGATCATCAAAAACATTGGTGTAATATGGATCAACAGAATTTTGTTGATAATGACCATAGTAGTTGTTATCAGAGAAGTTGTATGACTGAGGATTTATTAATTGCTTGGTTGTTTAAGAAAATGATCGTTTACTTGGTGGAGCATATTTACACGAAGTGCATGCCTTTTTATTTTCAAAAACTCTGCTTTTACTTGAATTATCCTCAGGTTCACAACTTGATGATGAACAACTTAGTATGATCACCTCAATAGGCCTTCTCTCATTGACACAATTTATAACAAAAGTTTCATCATGAACACTTTCACAATCACAACTCATGTTCGTTTCCACCGACTCACTTTCTTTTACACAACATGCTGAACTGGATGAATCACTACCAAAACTAACTGCCATTGGGATTGGATCAACAGTTTTGGGAATTGGAGGAACAAATATCTTTGGTTTTGGTACATGACCAACTCCATAGATCATTTCGTCCTCTAGTGGGGTATTGAAACTAAAGTGGAGTAGAATCATATAATTATCATTAAAAGGTGGAGGTATGGCAGCATACTCATAACCCAACCCAGTCTTTTGTGTCACCCCCATTTGTGCTCCAATGATGCCTATTGAATTCTCCTTTTACATTTCCTTTTGGCTTTCCCTCATATCTAGAATTCCTTCAAACTCAGGAACTTAAGACATTTTTTTAACTTAAAAAATTTGACTCGAATGTTTTTTTTTTCTAGTTAAAAGTTTTGACTCAAAAATTCAACTCAAAAATTCTAACTCGAATTATTTTTCGACTTAAAAAATTTGATTCAAAAGTTCAACTCGAATTTTTTTACGACTTTAAAAATTCGTCTCAAAAGTTCGACTTGATTTTTTTTTTTTTTGAAGAAGTAACACCTAAACTACCACTAAAGTCAAAAAATACTTTAGTCTAAAAACCACTAAATCGACCTATATCTGAGTTTTTCAAACGAATCTGAATCCGGACATAAAAAACTCAAGACACCAAAAACATAGATTTGATGATTTCATGTATTTCTAAGGTGTAAAGTACTCCAAAAGAAGTTGGTAAACCAAAAAACAGCCTCAAATTCAGAAAAACTAAGAACGAAATCCGAAAAGTATGATCCGAAAACCACAAAAGTCGAGCCGAAAGCTCTGATGACAATTTTAGGTCCTATATAATGGATCTCACAAGTTTACTCAGATCAATCCATGTTGTTAGTTAGCGAAAATCACCAACAACACTCGGATCTCGAATCCTAGTCTTGCAAGCACAAAAGGAAGAGAGAAGTTTTTGTAGAAAGTTATTTTATTTCCAAGAGTTACGTATGAAAATGGGTGAAAATGACCCTTATATAGAGTCCCCATTTCTCCAATGTTTAGATTTCATGGGCCTAAGTGGACTTGCTCAATGGGCTTTTACCGTACAAAATAAACTTACTGAGTATGCAATTAACTAACTGTAAGCAAACAGAAAGACATACACAATCCTAATAATAATATAGAATATTAATCATACAATGTGTGTGTGTGTAGGGCATGGATATAATGAAAACCCTATTGACTTGTAAAAACCTTGGAAACCCAACATCAACCATTCATTCAATTAATTTATTTAAGTGCATGGCCAAGATTATTTGATGATAAGAAAAATTACTTTATATTATTTTTTTGTTGCTCAAGTACTATAATGGTATTATAGTAAGTTTGTGAGCCTCTATATCAGTTATCTCTCTAGTTTCTAACCACATGTTTTTATTATTTCGTTTCAAAATATTAAATTACTTCTCATATTTAAGGTTTTTGAAAGAGTTGTTGACTTTCTTCCAAACTCTCTTTTCCCTTTTGTATTCATGTATTTTTTTAATATCTTCTTCAAGTGATTTTTGTATTTTCGTTTTACCTCCTTCATATTCATTTTCATTTTATTTTAAAGATGTGTTTTGTTACATAGTTTAAAGTAGAAAAACTAATGTTAAAAATTGATGTCAAATTACATATTTTAATAAAAATTTAAATATTTTTAGTTTAAAGTAGAAAAACTAATGTTAAAAATTGATGTCAAATTACATATTTTAATAAAAATTTAAATATTTTCAAGTTTATGTTAATTTACATATTTAACATAATTTAAAGTATGCTAATTTATATATTTAACATAATTTGTATATTTTAATAAAATTTGCATATTATTAAGTTTAAAATTTTATGTTAGTTTACATACTTAACATAATTTACATACTTTAATAAAATTTACATATCTTAAAGTTTAATTTTACATAATTTGAAGTGTGTTAATTTACATATTTAATATAATTTAGATATTTTAATAAAATTTGCATGCTTTAAAGTATAAAAATGTATGTTAATTTACGTACATTAATAAAATTTACATATTTAAATGTTTAATTTAAAATAGTTTACATAACGTAAATTATGTTAATTTACATAATTAAATAAAACTTACAAATTCTAAAGTTTAAAAATTCATGTTAATTTATATATTTAACATAATTTACTTATTTTAATAACAATTACATAATTTAAAGTTTTAAAATTTATGAAAATTTACATATTATGCATAATAAACATAATTTCCCAGAAAAAAAAAATAAACTCTACAAAAAAAAATTTTCAGAAAAAAAAACATAAACTCTACAAAATGGGGTATTGTAAGACAAAAATATGACTATAAAATTAAATTTGCATATTAAAAAATTTAGCATGAAGATTTAGTTGCTTGGAAGTTTGATGATTGAGTACCTTATAAAACAGAAGTAAAAAATTTGTAAAGTATTAAACATGAAAGTAAAAAATGTATGGTTGTAAAGTGATGATGTATACTAGTTTACAAAGTTTATCACTTTTTCTTCACTGTTATATTTTAATAATATAATTTATAGGAAAAAATAAATTGATTGATGACGTGAAGTACATCACCAAAATTGATGGTAGTAAAGTAGAATTCAATTTTCATTATACAAATATATCCTTAGAAAATATAAATAAAATAATTTAGTAAGTAAGAATGATATGAAAAAATGAGAACCACATATAGAGTTTCTAAAGTTTTTATAACTTAAAAAAAGTTTTTATTTTATATATATCTTATATATATATATAGGGTTAGGTTAGAATAAAAACACACTTTAGTTGTGAAAACTCTAAAAACATCATTCTCAATCACATGTTTTTAATTAAATATTAAATCTTGTGATTCACAATTAAAGTTAATAAAAAATGTTAAAGTTTATTTAAACTTTCTCTCTCATGAAAACATAAATAAAAATTAATAAAAAAATAGCAAAACAATTTTTTTATGTTTTCGATGTTTTGTATTAAATGTAACAACATATATTACGTGTAACAAAAAGAAAACGATGTTACATAGGGTTTTCATGAGTTTTCACAACTCAAGTGGGTTTTTATTTTTATATTTTACCTATATATATATATATGATGAGGTCATTCTAAAAAGACTATAATGTTTAAAAAATGTAGGAAAGAATATTGGTCATCGGATGAAGTGTTTTCAATTGTTAAGATGGAAAGTAGGACAAATTATAAGTATGTTATATTTTAATTGGAGTTATATTGGGCTATAATGGCAATATTGTCTACTGTGTTACAACTATATGAAGAAATGTTTCATACCATTTATAGCAATTTCTAAATAATATAGCCTTGATCCATTCAAGATTAAATAAAACTCTATCCACAAATTTAAATAAATTCAGCTTTTTTATTATCAATTAATCGAATTTCTAATCTAAACTATGAACTAAAACATAATCAAACATATTTATACTACATATAATACATAATGGGCAAATTAAGACACCTCTTTTTTAAGTAATTTACAACTTATAATGCATAATGCACACATTATATAGCATGTAAGATAAGGGCAAACTTGTCTATTAAAAAATATGCCTATAAATAGTTACAACATTACCCCCTCAACTTTACTCAACTTTTGTAAATTTAAGAAATAGTTACAACTTTGGACCTTCATCTTTACCAATGTATTTCTTTTAAATTTAATTTTTAACCAACTTCCCACCAACGATTTTCCAGCGGCCTTAACTTTTTCGTACGTTAATATTTTTTTAAGAAAATTACACCATAAAAATGAGCATTTTATTGTCTTTAATGTGGGTATGGTATTGATATAGTTTATTCCAATTAAAATTAGGATGTTACGTATGGGTGTTCAAAATTCGGTTTTAACAGCTTCTAAGCTAAGCAATAAGTCAAACCGTCGGTTCATATTTTTTCATTGAAAACTGAAACTGAATCATTGAAAATTCAAGCTGAATCGTTACTAATAATTTGGTTTCACACATTGAGCTTCAATAATAAGTTTACCAACCAGCCCGGTTTTATATGGCCAATTTTCAGTATAAAGGATAAACCAAACCGTTTGCTATAGTTTGAACATTCTGAAACCAGCTGACCAAAAGTGATGATTGGTTTAAACGTTTTTAAGGTTTTAAACGAACCTTGAACATCCGTAATTTTTACATAATTACTAGAATTTTCGTTCCCTGCCGCATCGCACGACCATCCGTCTATACTATATATAATGTAGCACTCATGGCAAATTAAGACACTATGTTTTTAAGTAATTTACAATATTCAAAGCTTTATGTACACCCTATAAAGCATGTAGCACAGGGGCAAAGTTGTCCACTACAAAATATGTTTTACGTAAATTCAATTTGTAGAAAATAATTACAAATTTGGCACTTAAACACTTTTGTAAATTTAAGAAATTGTTACAACTTTTACCCCTCATCTTTACTCATCTATTTGGCAGTTTTATATATTTTCTTATTTTTCTTCTATATCTCTAAATATATTACTTTTAAGGAAAAACCAGAGCTTACCGATGCATCGTACTTATGTTTGTTGACGTTTCCATATAAAAGTTATTCAATACCGAGGTACGGTTTATAATGTACAAGTCACTAAAACATTAATGTACAATTCAAATATGTAACTATAAATCAATAAAATGTTTAAACACATAAATATGCATTAAAGTACAACCCATGTTCTGTTTTAGTTTATAAATTTTGAAATTACAAATTCAGTCCTACATTTATACAACTCACATTACGAAAACAAAGCAATAAAATCAACTCAAATTAATGTTGTATGAGTTTGTAACGACTTCACAAAAAGTATGAAGACCAAACTTAAATCGTGGGCATAACCGTTAGCAATGGGTTTTCGTCGAAAACCGAAAACGACTGGTCAAAAGTTAATGAAAAAAATCAACCGTCAAATCAAGTCATTAACCAACGTGAATGGTTTTATGGTTTTAAATCAAACAAACGAACACCCATAAACTTGTTACATGTAAAGTAAAAACATAGCGACAAAGAAAAACAAAAAAAAAACAAAAACCAAAATAAAATACAAAAAAAAAACACATAGAATTCAAGAATTTAAACACGGTAGCAAGAAATATGCACAATATTTAAGAGCTAAGATGCGGTATGTTAAACATAATGAAGTAAGACACAATATGTTAAACGTGATGAACTAAAACGTTATAAAACACAGAACGGATAATATTAAGAACTAAAACATATTGAACAAAACATGAGCTAAAACACAAAAATTGTGAATTACATATGAACAAAAAATATAAGGTATTTCGTCATGGTATCTAAACAGTATGATATTGGTCTTTTAATATTTTTAGGGATCACTTATCATAGTGTTATTTGCATGCGAGTCAACTAATTTTATCCAAAAACTCCTGCATAAAGAAATAAAATTATGGTGCGATCTTGTAAAAATAAAAGTTGCATACGGATGGTTATTTTTTTTATATGGTAACTGTTATTCTAAAACTTTCACAGAATCATGAACAATAGAAATATGAATTGCTTTCACTATCTCATCAACAATTTTCATGTGGGCTTAATATATACTTGACTTATTTGGTATTTTGGTATCGTTGAAAAGCAATTCACAAATTTAGAACAATATAGTTAAAAAGGGAGTTTTTTTGGTTTTTTTGGGAAATAGGTGTGGGATCTTATAAAGCCTTCCTTGCGGTGCGCGCATATAATATATATATGTGTGAGCTCTCGGATGGGCAAAAGTAAAATTGCACTAATTTTGACGATATTTTACTAATCTCATGAAAATAACGTTAAAAGTGGTGGAAGGTTAATCAAGCATCATGTGGTGGCGTTGATAGCCGGAAGACAAGGATACATGCACCAATCAGCCGGTGTCCTGATGATTGAGTGTTATGTGTTTTATGTCCAAGGCTTGATGCAAAACTACTATCGAGCCGGAGGTCTCACCGGAAGCAGCCAGTGACGGATCCAGGAATTTTTTTCAGGTGGTGCACTACTTTATATGTTTCAATTTCATAAAATCGGTTATAAAAAATTTCAGGTCGGCTCGAGATTCGGGTCGGTTCGATGGTTCGGGCAAAGTTCATTACAAACTAACAAATTGAAAACTAACAAACTAACAAAAACCTACAAATTAAAATTTAACAATTAACAACATCAAGAACAATTAAATATCTAAAAAATGAATCTAAACTTACCTTTACAATGAAAGGAGTCTAGGAAGAGTAGCAAGGGTGAGTATGAGGAAGGAGAGAAACATCAACTTCAAAAAAAAAAAACAACTTGTTGCATGGAATCGAACCTGTGACCTTCTGTTTACGAAACCAGCAACTTACCAGCTAGCCCAACCAGTGTAGTGTAAATAAAGTGGTTCCTTCCTAATTTATAAGGTGGTTCCTCTAATATTTTCTATATATTGATACATTCTTATTTCGAAACTCGGGTGGTTCCGAGGAACCACCCTCGTACACTATAGATCCGCCCCTGGAAGCAGCCTCTCTATATCTATGGGATAGAGGTAAGGCTGTCTACATCTTACCCTACTCAGACCATACCATAACTTTGCTATTGGTGGGATATACCGGGTAAGATGATGATGACGACGATAATGATGATGATGAGGTGTGGGATCTTATCGGCTAGCTAATTGTGCAAGTGTAAGTAGCTTACCTTATTATTAACGGTTTGCACAAATTACTCTGCAAGCGTAACCAACAACAAAATATTTTAACCATTTTTACTTGTCTTCTCTTTATACTAATAGAATAATTGTCATATCAAGAGTATTATTACTATTATTATTACTATTACTATCGTCACTCTTTCATATTTTGGCTAAACTAGCAACTAGTATGAATTAGTCTGATAACAAATTGGTAGCACTTTGTGCTTAGTAAAAAAGAGCTTCTTGGATCTTTGGTTAAAAAGAAAGTGTAAGTTATTCTTTTTGTTTTCTGCAACAATTTGAATCTAGAATTATGTTGTATTGCAAGCTGCAACTATTTTAGACGGTGAAGCATGCTTAGCGAAGATGTTACATATGTGTGCTTAACTCATGTTGCTAGATTGATCTGGGTTTATGTTTGTTAATATGGGTGTGCACATTTTAATTCTGGTTCACTTGGTTTAGTTAAGCCAATGACAAAAGTGGGGTTTAAGTATAATATCGTCACTAATGGTAACATCTTGGATTTCGTATTTGATTTCGTATTCGTTTACTCGATACGGGAATGTAATTTGAATCTTTTGTATTTATAAAATATAAAATTTATGAGCATTTAAATTTATTAAACTTATTTTATACCCTTGTAACATTCAAACTCGTCAAACAATGCTTAAAAACTTTAAAATCACTTTAAAAATGGCCAAAAATGGTATTTTATAAACTTCGGGGGACCAAACTTGTCAATTTTGAAACATATTGAAGATCCTCCACACCACGCCACGCGGGGAGACCCCCCCCCCCCCTATTGTGGTCACGTGACATGGGGAGACATCTGCAGCAGATTGAGTTTGTTTTACTCGTTTATTCGTTTGTTAATGCAAAATCTTTCCAAAACCGACCCAAATCTCGAAAAAATTTAAGCCCCAAGATGAGTCATATAATATTATAACATGTCCAAGTTCATTCTCTAGATAAAAACGAATTTTGTTTGTTATTATACTCGATTTATCATTAATAGCTTATTTCGTTTCCTAATCAGGTGAATTACTTTATAAACAAGTTATAACCCATGATACTTAATCAAAAAACAACCCTAAACCCTAAATATATCTACAAATCAGCCACCATCTATGGAAATCTTTAAATTATTCTCGTCCATTGTCGTTTTATTCAAGTTTTTCAAAGCTTTAGTTTGACTTGGGTGTTCAAGACTCTTTGACCTCGTTTATCTCCTTATTCCTTAATCTTTTTTGGTAAGTTGTCTTCTGATAAAATGTGTATTTTCATCTAATTAACAAAATCATTCAATCAATTTCATTGATTGAGGGAGTTTTTATGGTCAATTTGATTCCGAGTAGCACAAACTATCCTAACAAATAAACTATCCTAACAATAAACAAAACAAAAATAATTACAAGTAGCACAAAAGGTAAGTCCTAACTCGGACTGCTCTCAAAACGCCTAAAACCGTCTCCACGGCAACGGCGCCAAAAACTTGATGTGCGTCGGATAACCCTCACAACTAAGCTTTAATATTAAAACGAAAATCCTAACCACACACAGCGGGCAAGTGTACCGGTCGCAAGTAGTATAAACCTAGGAAGTCCGAGTATCGAACACGTGGACACGTAAGAACGCTAATGATCACTAACCCTAGACAAGACCTACCTAAGAATAATATTTAATTGATTTTTTGATTTTTAATAACTTAACTGAACTAACTAGACTGACTGACAAAACTTACCAAAAATAGAAACTTAACGGGGAACTAACTGTGTTAACATCGGATGGAGAAAAACGTCTACTTAGGTTTGAATCAAACTGTAGGCCTAACAAGTAAATGGATTGGATGATATCAAGACACCGGCTCCTAAAGATGACACGACTAAGGATCGCTCGGGCTCACTGGATTACCTCTCGGTCTCACTCAACAAGCCTAAACTACTCAAAATCGGCTAAAACAACCAAACCGAGAAACAATCGTTAACGTCTTCTAATGTTGACTCACCTCTCGGTCTCACCAACACTCGACCCTAATGCTAATGAATACTACACAACCAATGATAGAAGAACAATTCAACTTAAACCATATAGATCAACTAGTCGCTAAAAACACCTAAACCTGACAAGAAACGAACTCGCTCTCGCGCAATTCTTATTCTAGCATGCAAAGGCAATGAGACAACCCTAACTTCTTATCACCTCTCGGTCTCTAAGAAGGTGCCTAACCTTTGTACTTTAACCAAATAATCACGCAACAAAACCCTACGGTTGTACCTACCGCAAATAAACCCTAAACACAAAGTCTATAATCAAACAATGCACCGATTAATCAACACAAAACTAATCAACCAACGCAAGGATTTTATGCAATGAATTATGATGTGCGTCGGATAACCCTATAATAATGACCCTTACAACTAAGCTTTAAATATAAAACGAAAATCCTAAAACCACACACAACCGGCAAGTGTACCGATCGCAAGTAGTAAAGACCTAGGAAGTCCGAGTATCTAACACGTGGACAAGTAAGGACGCTAATGATCACTAACCCTAGACAAGACCTACCTAAGAATAATATTTGTTTGATTTTTGATTTTTAATAACTCAGGACTAACTACACTGACCGACAAAAGTTACCTAAAATAGAAACTTAACGGGGAACTAACTGTGTTAACTTAGGATGGAGAAAAACGTCTACCTAGATTTGAATCAAATTGTAGGCCTAACAAGCTAATGGATTGAATGATATCTAGACACCAGTCCCTAAAGATGACATGACTAAGGATCGCTCGGGCTCACTGGATCACCTCTCGGTCTCACTCAATAAACCTAAACTACTCTAAATCGCCTAAAACGATCAAACCGGGAAACAATTGCTAACGCGTTCTAATGATGGATCACATCTCGGTCTCAACAACACTCGACCATAATGGCAATGAATACTACACAACCAAGGATAAAGGAACAATTCAAATTAAACCAAAATAGATCAACTAGTCGCTCAAAACACCTAAACCTGGAAAGAAACAAACTCCCTCTCGCTCAATTCTTATTCTAGCATGCGAAGGCAATGAGACGACCCTAACTTCCTATCACCTCTCGGTCTCAAAGAAGGTGTTAACCGCTGTACTTAATCCAAATAATCACGCAACAAAACCCTACGGTGGTACCTACCGTAAACAAACCCTAAACACAAAGTCTAGAATCAAACAATGCACCGATCAATCAACATAAAACTAATCAATCAACACACGGGGTTTATGCAATAAATTAACCAATATTTCCAGCCCTTAAACACAACCTATTTCATGTCTAAATCAAACTTTACTATAGCAATTAAGGTCTGTCAATCAAACAATCCATAAAACCTATCAAAACCTAACAATTAACATCAGCCCTAGGTAGAACTAACAAGATTAGCCGAGAATCATAATTGGACAGTAGCAAACACTCATTAAAATCATCATTAAACTCATACCAATCATCATAACAATCATGCAACAACCAATTCTAGTCATAAACAATTCAATCTTTCAATCAATTGCAAAACAAATTAACAATTGAACAAGAAAATTAAAGTGTATGAACTATGAAATAGATGAAAGGATATTAGGTATTCCGGGGCTGCTCTCGGCTGTAACCATTGATGTAAAACCTTCCCGACACTCGGTCCTTGCTTCTTCTTCCTTCCTTAGCCGCCAAGACACCAAAACCTAGCCCCCACCAAGCGTTTTCCTCTTTTTTCCTTGGCTGCTGTTCCGATCTGACCAGCTAGGTTTGTTTAGGATTTTTTTAATTTTTTATATATTATAATATAATGTAAGATTTGGGCCACCATGATGCATACGGGTTGGGCCTTGAGTTGTTTCTTGAAATGCTATGCGTAAAAGGCCCTTAACATGCTTGAAAAGCTCGGTTTCTTCTTCCTTGTAACCCATAACCTACAATATGAATAAACTTACGTAAAACCTATATAAAACGAGTTAAAACACATAAAATATAATATATATTACGTAGATAAAAGGTGCGGAAAATACGTGTGTTTTACAACACATCAAATATCCCCACAATTAAGACTTTTTCGTCCCTGAAAAAAATACTACACAGGATCATATCCGAGTTTAACCGACAACTCTTGGTTTTATTTATGCATTATTATTATTAATATATTTTTTTTTCTTTTTTAAAGTATTAGAACATGTGACCAGTGACCCAAATATCTCTTCCAAGTTTCACCTAATAAGCTAGATCAGGTCGATTGCCGGTATTGCTGTCCACTTTAAACCCATGCCCCTAATATTTACCGAGGCAAATAAGGCGTGACAATTCTATTAATTTGTATGTCTAAGTGGAACCCACACCTAAAAGCCCTGCTGCCACTTCACCAATTCCATTATGGTTTTACCGGGCCTAGCCACCCCAACTTGACTTAAACCTATTGCCACATGATTAAAACATTTCGACTTATATACAAACTATAAACTCTAGCTCTCTTTCAAGTGCACGCAATTACAAATGCATTCTTTCTTCTTTTTTTTCTGCCTTTTGGCTTTTTGCATTTTTTTTTTCAATAACATAATACATGGCTTTGCATGAATAGAAACAAATACAAAAGATAAAACAGCTAATATATACAGACGATCATGTGACTCGAGGCTTGAGTATGACCCGGCTTTTTTATTCCAGTCCTGTCACGAGCTTAGTTAAACAAACAAAACCCCTAAGGTGTTTCCTACTAAGGTCAGGTCATTTAAAAGGTTCAATTAGGTCAACAACCAAACCGCCCTTTCATTCTCAAAGGCTGAGCCTACCGACTCACGATTACTGAGTCTAAACCGTTCGGTTACCATACATTACGTGCGGGTCTAATGGGCACTGTTCTTATTTATTAAATATATATATATTAAAAACACCAAGAAGTTATAAAATAACCACTACTCGGTAATAATATCATCTCCTGTTTAACCTAGAGAGAACAAATTTCAAGGGACTATTTTTTTCAAAATTTTTCAAATTTTTATTTTTTATTTTTTTTTTAACTTTTTTATTTATTTTTTTTGTTTTCAAAAATTTTCCTACAACTAAGTAAAATAAACCCCATCCCCACACTTAGAACGAAATCGTCCTTGATGAGTACAAGGAAAAGAAATAAAATAAAATAAAAATAAAACAGAAAATAAAAATAAAGTATACAAGACTAAAACAAAGAACGGGTTACTCCCCTGGTTTGTGTGCAGAATCCTCAATAGCTGAGTAGTATCCATGCGACCGTATAACATTTCATTCGCGGCCGCAACGTCAGGAGAACCTGTTCCAAGGCGCCATCATAGTTACCATGCGCATAATATAACCTGCAGAAGCTCAAAATCGCTCGCATGTAGCGGCGTACAACACGGAAAACAAAAACAAATAAACATATTTTTGTGTTTTTGGTTTTTATACTTTTTTTTTATTTTTTTTTCTATAATGGAACACCCATTAAATCGACAGACTCGAATGGATATTGAGTACGAGCGGTTTCATCTTGGAACATCCTGAAATAGACAAAACAAATAAAACACATAGCACAAACATATAACAAAAAAAACACAAACTCTACAACTCGGGCAGTCTCCCGAGTGTGCATCTACACGTCTACATCTCGGAGAGTGGGTCAAGGTAGAATACCTCGACTGTCTGATCAGTCATCGGCTCACCAATGTAGTGCATCAGTCCATCACCGTTCACCATAAACGTCCCGCCTTTGTCCTTTATCTCAACCGTGCCATCCGGGAAAACCTCAGTCATCATAAACGGACCTGACCAACGGGATCTCAACTTTCCCGGGAATAACCTCAACCGGGAATTATACCATAAGACCATATCCCCACACCTAAACTGCTCAATACCCTATAACTTACGATCATGCAGTTCCTTCACCTGCTGCTTATAACAATCTGAATGCGCGTAAGTATGGTCTCGTAATCCCTCCAACTCAAGCAACTGATGAACACGATGATCTCTGGTAGATAACTCAGAATCAAAGGAAGACGAATCAATGTCAGCATCAGGGGGGTGTTCATTTAAGGCGGCCATCTCAACCTCCGGGGTCTCCCTATCTAGGATATGTGTGTCTGAGGCGGGGCCTCCACCGGGGTCACTGGAAAACTCCCCCACATGAGTCATGATCGTATCAATGAAGCATAGGGAGTCATCAGTCGATTTGGGATGCTTAGGTGACTGTCGAACGTCAAACGTGACGTTCTCATCCCCGACTCGAAGGATCAGTTTGCCATCGCGAACGTCGATTAACGCATGTGCGGTGGCAAGAAAAGGTCTACCCAGAATGAGTGGAACATTATCATCCTCATTCATGTCAAGAATAACGAAGTCCACCGGGAAAATGAACTTACCAATGCGAATGAGCATGTTCTCAACAATCCCACACGGATACTTCATAGAATGATCAGCAAGCTGGATACTCATCCTCGTAGGTCTCGGTCGATACACAGAATACGGCATGAGATTAATACTGGCACCAAGATCAGCCAGCGCATGAACCAACGTATCATCACTCAAGGTGCAGGGAATTGTGAAACTCCCTGGATCGGCCCTCTTCTCTGGTAACTTCCTCTGTAAGATAGCAGAACAACTAGCACTCAAAGGGAGGGAAGCTACCTCAGCTAACTTCTCCTTATTCGAAAGAATATCCTTAAGGAACTTCGCGTGTTTAGGCATCTGAGTGAGTGCCTTAAGGAATGGGATATTAAGGTAAAGCTGCTTCAAAAGATTAAGGAATTTGGAGTTCTGCTCCTCATCTCTATCTCTACGGACTCTCCCGGGGTATGGCAATCGGGGTTTGTAGACTCTCGGTAGCTCGCTCGGTGACTGCTGTCTCTCGGCCTATGCTGAACTCCCTGGGCTGCTCCTCTGATGCACCTGGGCCGGCGGAGACTCCATCTGAATCTCCTCATCCACCTGCTCCTTTCCATCGACTGCAGGCTCCTCGACAACTCCTCCTCTAGATCTCTGCTGAATCACGGGCTCATCTCGTGCCCCTGCACCGCTCCTCGTCGTCACAGCCTTCATGAATCCTCTCGGTTTCTGCTTGGTATTACTCGGTAGCGTACCCTACGACCTCTCATTTAATCGACTGGCTATCTCTCCCATCTGCCGCTCGAGATTCTGAATCGATGCTGCCTGATTCCTCATGAACTGCTCATGCTCGCGGAACCTCTCATGCGTCTCTTTGTGTCGGGAATCCTCTCGTGTCATGAGTTGTGACAACATCTGCCTCTGCTGCGCCATCATCTCCTCCAAAGTGGGCTTCTTTTCCCCACTGCTCGTTCCTTCGCCCGCATCCTGGAATAAACTCTGACGCTGCTGAAAACCGGACTGGCTGCCGCTCCTCCAATTGGAGTTCTGATTGCCTCTCCATCCCGAATTATAAGAATTGAAAGAATTTGGATTTCAGTTTGGATTTCCTATGAAGTCTACGGCCTCCTCCTGCGAACTGACTGGGCACTGAACGGTATCATGCCCACCTCTGCAGATCTCACACAACTTGCTCTTCGTCTGCATGTCCTTCACCATCTTCGCTAACGCCTCTACCTGTGCCGTGAGTGTGGTGGTGGTGTCCACCGAATGCATGCCTCGTGAGATGGAATCGACGGTCTTACCTCCTCTGGCGGGTGGTCTCTGGTATCCACTCATAGCTAGCCCATTGAACAAAGCGATACACTCATCGGGGTCCTTCGTTGTCAGCAAATTTCCTCCCGCAGCCGTGTCGAGCATACTCTGTGTCGCGTACGTCACTCCATTATAAAAATTCTCGACAACCGCCCAATCTTGCAAGTGGTGGTTCGGGCACAACGCTAATAGATCTTAAATCACTCCCAGGTCTCGTAGAAACTCTCGGTGTCCTCCATCTGAAAAGAATGTATCTAATTACGTAGACGAGCGGCCTTAGCCGGAGGATCATACTTCTCAAGAAATTGGGTCTGCATGGCAGCACAAGTAGCTATAGAGCCCTGTGGAAGGGACTCGAGCCACAGACTCGATTGACCAGCAAGTGAAAACGGAAAGACGAGGAGCTTAACGACGTCTTCGGAAACGCCCGCAAGACGGAAAGTGTCACAGATACGCACGATGCGAGTGAGATGAGAATGCGGGTTCTCGTGAAGCAACCTGTGAAACTGAGCAGAATGAGCAATGGTATTTAGAATGTTCGACGGGATCTGCCAGTTCGTAGAAACTCCAATGGCGGGTGGTGCGATGCTGGATCTCGCGCCAGCATTGGCCGGTTGGGCCCGGTCCGCAACTGTCCTCCTCGGTGGTGGAATGTCGCCCATGATCCTATCCCTATCGTCGGAGTCAACGGATGAAGAAGTGGATGAGGGTGAAACGGGACGACGTCTCTCACGAAACTCTCTCTCTCTGGCTCGGGAAATGCTTCCATGTCGGGTGGTCCTTGAGATCGAGTATGTCGCATAAAAACTATAATTAGAAATAAAAATAATTAAACTATTCTAACAAATAAGCAAAATAAAACAAAAATAATCACAAGTAGCACACAAGGTAAGTCCTAACTCGGATTGCTCTCAAAACGCCTAAAACCGTTTCCCTGGCAACGGCGCCAAAAACTTGATGTGCGTCGGATAACCCGGTAATAATGACCCTCACAACTAAGCTTTAAATATAAAACGAAAATCCTAAAACCACACACAACCGGCAAGTGTACCGATCGCAAGTAATATAGACCTAGGAAGTCCGAGTAGCGAACACGTGGACACGTAAGGACGCTAATGATCACTAACCCTAGACAAGACCTACCTAAGAATAATATTTGTTTGATTTTTGATTTTTAATAACTCAGGACTAACTACACTGACCGACAAAAGTTACCTAAAATAGAAACTTAACGGGGAACTATCTGTGTTAACTTAGGATGGAGAAAAACGTCTACCTAGATCTGAATCAAATTGTAGGCCTAACAAGCTAATGGATTGAATGATATCTAGACACCGGTCCCTAAAGATGACACGGCTAAGGATCGCTCGGGCTCACTGGATCACCTCTCGGTCTCACTCAATAAACCTAAACTACTCTAAATCGCCTAAAACGATCAAACCGGGAAACAATTGCTAACGCGTTCTAATGATGGATCACCTCTCGGTCTCAACAACACTCTACCCTAATGGCAATGAATACTACACAACCAAGGATAAAGGAACAATTCAAATTAAACCAAAATAGATCAACTAGTCGCTCAAAACACCTAAACCTGACAAGAAACAAACTCCCTCTCGCGCAATTCTTATTTTAGCATGCGAAGGCAATGAGACGACCCTAATTTCCTATCACCTCTCGGTCTCAAAGAAGGTGTTTAACCGTTGTACTTAATCCAAATAATCACGCAACAAAACCCTACGGTGGTACCTACCGTAAACAAACTCTAAACATAAAGTCTAGAATCAAACAATGCACCGATCAATCAACATAAAACTAATCAATCAACACACTGGGTTTATGCAATAAATTAACCAATATTTCCAGCCCTTAAACACAACCTATTTCATGTCTAAATCAAACTTTACTATAGCAATTAAGGTCTGTCAATCAAACAATCCATAAAACCTATCAAAACCTAACAATTAACATCAGCCCTAGGTAGAACTAACAAGATTAGCCGAGAATCATAATTGGACAGTAGCAAATACTCATTAAAATCATCATTAAACTCATACCAATCATCATAACAATCATGCAACAACCAATTCTAGTCATAAACAATTCAATCTTTCAATCAATTGCAAAACAAATTAACAATTGAACAAGAAAATTAAAGTGTATGAACTATGAAATAGATGAAAGGATATTAGGTATTCCGGGGCTGCTCTCGGCTGCAACCATTGATGTAAAACCTTCCCGACACTTGGTCCTTACTTCTTCTTCCTTCCTTAGCCGCCAAGACACCAAAACCTAGCCGCCACCAAGCTTTTTCCTCTTTTTTCCCTGGCTGCTGTTCCGATCGGACCAGCTAGTTCTGTTTAGGGTTTTTTTAATTTTTTATATATTATAATATAATGTAAGATTTGGGCCTCCATGATGCATACGGCCCGGGCCTTGAGTTGTTTCTTGAAATCCTATGCGTAAAAGGCCCTTAACATGCTCGAAAAGCTCGGTTTCGTCTTCCTTGTAACCCATAACCTACAATATGAATAAACTTATGTAAAACCTATATAAAACAAGTTAAAACACATAAAATATAATATATTACATAGATAAAAGGTGCGGAAAATACGTGTATTTTACAACACATCAAATTACCAAAATTTCTAGCCACTAAACATAACCTATTTCATGTCTAAATCAAACTTTACAATAACAATTAACATCTATCAATCACACAATCCAATAAACTCATCAAAACCTAACAATAATCTTCATTCCTTGGTAGAACCGACAAGATTAGCCTAGCATGTTGTTTGGACAGCAGCAAATACTCAATAAAAACATCTTATAACTCATACCAATCATCTTAATAATCATTCAATGATCAACAAATATCATAAACAAGTCAATCTCTAACACAATTGCAAAACTATGTATCAATTGAACAAGTAAAATAAGATGATGAATAATGTTATGAAAAGAAAGGATATGTATGAATTCCGGGCTGCTCTTGGCTGTAGAAACTGATGGAGAACGATCCTGAAACTTGGTTCTTGCTTCTTCTTCCTTCCCTAGCCGCCACAAGTCCAAACCCTAGCCTTGTAAAACTTTTTTCTCTTCTTTGTTCCCTGCTGTAGCTGCGATCGGAGCTGGCTCCAAGACTTAAGGTTTTTTTCTTTTTTTATATTATAATATAATAATAGGCTTGGGCTTCCATGATGCATATGGGCCGGGTTTTGAGTTGTTTCTTGAAATCTCATGCGTATAAGGCCTTTAAACTGCTCAAGAAGCTCGGTTTTTTCTTCCTTTAAACCTTTTGCCTACAAGATAATCAAAACTTTGTAAAACCTATATAAAACAAGTTAAAATACATGAAAAATAATACAATAACGTAGATAAAAGGCGCGGAAAATAAGTGTGTTTTACAACACATCATCGAGATTCGTTTATTTATTCGTATTTTATCAATTAGCTCACCAATCATTAAGGTGAGTAATCACTCCCTATTTTACCAATTTTCAAACCGTTTTGGGGACTTCATGCGTACCATATTATATTAAACATATTATGATCTCAATTCATTTATTTCATTTAAACTAGCAAATCGTGACTTATCGTGTTGAACGATTAAATGTTACTTGCTTATTTGCTTACTTGTTTATTTTATTGCATTCGGAGAGGTCCATCATAGCCACATTAAAGTGTGATCATACACCGTCTTAGTAGCCAAAGCCCGATTTGCTAGGAAATGGTCCACCGACACCTTATTTGTATTTGTTATGTCTTAGTAGCCAAAGTCCGATTCACTAGGCAATGGTTAACTGACACCTTTATTTGTATTTCTTTTGTCTTAGTAGCCTAAGCCCAATTCACTAGGCAATGGTCAAACGACACCAATTATTTGCTCATTATTTGTTAAATATTTAATTGTTGATACTCACAATATTGATTTACATATTTCTTACAAATTATATTATTAGTGTCAAAAATATGGTGATTTGACAAATATATCTATTTTGTACGCATATTGCAGGTTATTATTTGGATGGTTGAAATGTTTGAAGATCATTTAGAAAAGACTTTAGGTTATTAATGAAAAGACAAGATATTATTTTGATTGTCTTAGTTTTATTTGTAATTTCTTTTGAATACTGTGTACTTGATTTGAATTTAATAAAATAATTAGATATTATCACTAATATTGTATGTTAGTACCTTGTGAGCTGTGAACCAACAGTTTGCGCTCCAGAATTTCCACCGTAGGTTGGGGTGTGACACAAATTGTTTTTGTATATTGTTTTATTGCTAAATTATTAAAATCCATTTTGACTTTTTTCTTTTATTTTGAGAAGGCAGTTACAACGGTGTATCATCCCTAAGAAGTTTTTTCCTTTTTCTTTTGTTTGCTGATTTATTTTTTTTAGTAACTTTAGACCATGTGTATTACATGGGATGATTCAATTAATAAAAATATAAATAAAATTAAGCAATAAGTACATAACGCATGTAAAAAAATATATACTACTAATTATTGAAATTTTAAAACTATTTCCTAAATACCAGTTATGTCATTGAAATCAAAACTAGTGGAACCTATCAAATAAATCTAGAAAATACCATAATGTCTATAAATAATTTGCAAAATATGACTACAACCTATGATACTACATAGCAATCAATTTTTTTCCATATAAAACATTAAAAGGTACTTGTACACTTAAATACATGTTTTGGATTATTTTCGACTTGTTTCTTTTTAGTAAAAGAAGCAGCCTAACTTATTTTACCCATTAGGAATGAAACATAACCTAACTTCACAACATAAAAACAACGATAAAACCATTCAATTAAGATAAAACACATTCAAGATAAAAAAAATTAAGTACGAATCAATTCAACGAAATATAGAAAACCCCTAATTATCATATGAATCAAATAAAAACAAATGAAAACAAAATCAAATAAATATTGTTAAATTCCAAGAAACACTATAAGAACCTAAAATGAAACTATTTAAATCAAATTAAAGTTGGAACATTAGAGGTGTGTGAATAAAATCAAGATTAACCTAAGTCGTGTATTTTTTACAATATATCAAGTTATATGTTAAATGAAACATTACAATTATAATTTACATTTGAAATATACTTCTTTGTATACAATTTGACGTGGTATTGGTAATTTTCTCAAATTTATCAAAAAGTAGTAACTTGAGTCTATTTCTACTTTTTACTCTAAATAATGCAACATATAATTGATCATTAGTAAACATTAGACATTTCAAATACAAACTTACCATTTAAAATTATTGTCGTTGACTTTTATTTATAGTAATTTCCAAAACATACATATGTTGGAAATTGTTTTCTTTGAAATTTAAATGGAGTTCTCTTGTGTGAAGGTGTTAACCCAATTCTATGGATAGAAGTATGATGGCTAACGTTGCTATATATTCTTCTCTTTTATAACATGATTTCCATTTGATTTGACATAAGGTCTTGTTCCGTTATATAAACCATTTTATTTAACAATATTTTTTAATAACGCAACTGAAACACTGACCTTCAGAACTATCACCAAATTGATATTTAGATAATTTGTGGTTTGGAAAACTTGATATTCTTAGTTTATTTAAAAAATTAAAAGTATCATTCAATAACTTACGAGCATATTTTGTTGTAACACCTAGTTTGTAAACATAAATAGACCAATGTAATATATTTTAAATTAGTTTGTAATGTTTCTTTATAAACAATGTGGTTGATACCAGAGGTGTCTGTTGCATTCCGTTTTACGCTTCCGCAATGTGTTAGTCGGGTTGTGACATCGCGTCGACTTACCGCCTCAACACATCCGACCGACAATGCTTAGATTTTACCATTGCCCGGGTTTTACTTACCTGCCCCGACGCAACAAGTCGGGTAAAACACTAGTACTAACTAAAAAAGAAAAAAATAGACGAGGAAATTAAAAAGAACATTGCGCAGAAAGAGATTACGATGACATGAACGAAATAAAGCACGACCTATATGAGAGCTGAGTGATCACTTACCATTACCCACAACAATTTTATGCATACATTTTTGGAAGTTGTAACTTCAATCATGGCTGTTTCACGTACAATCATTGTAGGTATACTTGAGTTTCAATTAAGAAAGAAAAATAAAATAGAAAATTCCCTCACTTTTCTTCCTTTAATCACTTTCTTTATACTTGTTTATACTTAGTTTATTGATGATACAAATCATATAATGTTAGATCAGTTATTCGTTAATAATGAAAAAACATGATACATATTAAACCTATGAACCTGTTACACTAGGAAGAGTAGTAACTGCGGCAGAGTATGACGTGGTCGACATGCTTGTCATCTTGATCGAGTTCCCCTTTAGGATGTACAGTTAAGGATGGTGTTAGGGTTCGTAAGAGGAACCCGGTTTAGGAGAGAGAAGGCAAACAAACTTGTTATGTGTGTGTGATTAGGTTTTGATGTTAATTTATTCTCTCTATATATACACCCAAGAAGAAACCCTTTATTAGTTAATTAAGGGTAATATGGCCCATCAACAATTACCCAACTATTATATATGATAATGTATAATTAATTATTTTGATCTACTATAATATAAAAGATAATGATGACATACAAAATATATATAATTATATATTTAATCTTACATATTAACTTTTTGTGTATAAGACATTGTTAACGTAAAAAAAATGAAGGTTGTTCATGAAAACAATAACTTCAATTTTATGGAAAGTAAAAAAGCATTGTATATTTTGTTGAAAAAAAAGTAAAAAAAACTTTTAAAAATTAATTCCCGGTAAAGAATTATATGGCCAGTTCAAGTGACAGAATGCTAGTGATGGAAGACTTGAGGAGACCCAAGTTCGATTCTTGAAGCCAACCGGTTTTATCATAAATGGGATATCGACCCTGTTAAATGCCATTTGCATCCTGTGGGTTTTCCCGGTTTGAACGCCTTAGCCTTACCCTGAACCCGCGGGCCCGGTTCAGACAACGTAAGTGGTTAGGTGTGAGGTGTTGGGACTCTCGACATGCTCGGGGGTGCGATCCATCATATACGAAATTCGCCGTTAAAAAAAAAAGTGACAGAATGCTAATTACCCTTAATCTAACGGTGATCAAACGTTCATCATGTGTGATTCCCCAAAAATTACAATTAATGGATTCATTTCCACTCTTCTCTCCTTTTCATATGAAATTTTAATATTTCCCATATAATAAATTTAAATCCATGTACGTGTTAGTTCTAAAATGTAAGCTTTATGAAAATCTAAATGTGAAATTGTCAATATAGCATGTGATCAAAACAGTACAAGGACACAAGTTCATGCATGATAGAACATTGTCTTTTTCATTTACATAATAATAATCTAACAGTTTATTGGAACAACAATTAAACACGGGATTCAGCTACTATAGTGTATGAAGTTCATGGTTGAACATCATTGTTGAAGGAATTCCTCCTCGCAGCTTTTAGCACAGTCTTGTCTGCAACTATAAAATATGCAGCTCCTGCAACTGGATGCCATTTTATATCACAAGCTAATCATTACTTAGTTATTTATGTAGGCTACAGCATACACACAAAACACTACTAGAAAATTAACGAGGTAATTTGCTAGGCACATGTGACGCAATTTTTACACATATGTTAAGTATCGAAAAACCCTGGTGGAATATTTTCTTAACAAAATTAGTAGAAGTTTAGGATTTTTTGCACGCCGCATTTTTGTTATAAATGCGTAGCAATTTGCGGAAAAAAAAATACGTCGTTAAATTTATGTAGCAAAACCCCTTGTTTTCTAGTAGGGGAGGCAAAATGTTTATATGAAATAATTAAGGATTAATTTACATGTGGAAACAATGAGAGCTTGGGCTGTAGGGTTAAGATGAGCTCTTGCCCATGGAACCATTCTTGCACTTGCCACCTACAAAGACATACCACATATGCATCCATTCGGTTACTTGATTTAAATGTTTATAAAATGAATCTTTTCATACTAACAGTGGGGATGGCAGTGGCAATGGTGGCTAGCACAGAAGCTTTAGCTCCTGCAACTACTCCTTCTGTACAACCAACAAACAAAAGTTACATAACTTTAACAATTTGGATTTTACAAAACTAAATTATGCATAGATGAGCAATATTAATGTTGATTACCATGAGAGCAGCGCTTGGCTATGGCTAGCTTTTGATCCATTAACTAAGTGTAACTATAAAGATCCAATGAATTAATATTGTTTCTTGTGAAGGAGGTTGTCGTATATCTGGTGGAGATTGTAGGGTATGTATTTATAAGCGTTTAAAATTGTGGTGGGTGGCCAAACTCAAGTGGTGTTGGGTTCATGTTTTCAAGAAACAAGATTAAAGTTTGATGGTTTTGTTTCATTTTCACCGCGGTTTCAAGTCACTTGTTTCATAAAAACGAATATTGCTTTTTCTTTAGATCTCTTGTGTAATTTCTAGTGTCCTTTTTACATTTTCTTTTATTATTTTTTGTTTGGAAAAGTGCAACAGTAGATGATAATCTGTGATCCAATGGATTATGACTAAAGTATTCAACTAACTGCACGGTCTTGTATTACTCAAATTCGTTTAATCTATACATTCAAAATAAAATAATATGAAATAAAAGCTAATGTTGGATCTAATAGTATATACTTAAATCGAATTAATAAAACACAATGTAAATTGTTGTTTTGTTGTGAACTTGTGATATTTAAAACAAAATACAAATCACAGTTGTATATGTATATGCATATTTTTAACGGTCACAAGTGAAATTGGAAACTAAGAACCAAAACCCAACACCAACGACGCACAATTTGCTAAAAACAAGCGTGCTTTTCTTATTAATTAAAAACCCGAAAACTTCAATAGTTTTGTATCTCCTTGTTATCGGCTAAAAAGGAAATTTTTGGTAACATTTTGCTAGCGGTTTTGTCCACTTTAGCTATACACGGTAAATTATTTTATTTTATTTTTCTTTAATTTCTTTTATTTTTTTATCACTTTTATTTATAACCAAAAAATTATTAATTAATTAACCAACTTAATTATTTTATAAAAATTTATATTTTTGCACCTTTTTATTTAATTTATTTATATATTTTTTATTGAATAAGTTTTATATTTTTCTCAATGTTAATTTAAAGTCTTTAAAATTTTAGTAATTAATTAAGAAACTTAATTTTTTATGAAAAATATCTCTTTTAAACATTTTATAATTTATCTATTTTTATTTGTTTGATTAAGCTATTTGCTTTTATGATTTTTATTTTTTAATTTAGGAGTTATTTGAAGTTTAAAGTTTATTCATATACTCAATCTTGAGACCTTGTTATTGATCGAGCAAATGTTCATCGGATGCTTGTTTATTATATTTTGAATTGTTTGAATAAGTTATATATTTTTCTTAGCTTATTATTTGTTAATCGTTTGTTTCAACACCCAAATTTTCTTAATGAACACGTATGAATACAAAAACCTTGTTCGATTTGTTATAAAATTGTTATCAGCTAAAAAGGAAATTCTTGGTAACATTTTGCTAGCGGTTTTGTCCACTTCAGCTATACATGGTAATTTTTTTAAGTTTCTTTTTCTTTAATTTCTTTTATTTTTTTATCACTTTTATTTATAACCAAAAAATTATTAATTAATTAACCAACTTATTTATTTTATAAAAATTTATATTTTTGCACTTTTTTATTTAATTTATTTATATATTTTTTATTGAATAAGTTTTATATTTTTCTCAATTTTAATTTAAAGATTTCTTTCAAATTTAAGTAATTAATTAAGAAACTTATTTTTTTATGAAAATTATCTTTTTAACACTTTTTATAATTTATCTATTTTTATTTGTTTGATTAACCTATTTGCTTTTATGATTTTACAATTATCATAAGCATTGACGCAATTTTTTTTTAATTTAGGAGTTATTTGAAGTTTAAAGTTTATTCATATACTCAATCTTGAGACCTTGTTGTTGATCAATCAAATGTTCATCAGATGCTTGTTTATTATATTTTGGATTGTTTGAATAAGTTATATATTTTTCTTAGCTTATTATTTATTAATCATTTGTTTCTAACACCCAAATTTTCTTAATGAACACGTATGAATAAGAAAACTTTGTTCGATTTATTATAAAAATATTGATTAAATTATAACAAGTGTAAAAAATATATAGTTATTAAACAAAAGGCTGCTTAAGTTAATACATTTTTTTTTTAAAAAATTATTAATAAAAGTGAGAAAAGTATATAACTTATTCAAACATATAACAATCCAAAAAGAAATAAAATAATTAAAAAGAAAAAATGAAGAAATAAGAAGGAAAAAGAGAAAGGAAGAATGGAGAAATGTAAAGGAAGTAAAATTTCATCTCACATTGGTGGAGGAAAGAAAATGAAAGGCTTCCACCATGAAATAAATAGGAGTTCTAATTCTTGTCCTACATCGCTAGATTACAAAACTTGTAAGCTATTTATAAGGAAGAGAGCTCACATGATAATATTCTTGTAAACCAAATCACACCCAGTAGTCCTAGCGGAGGGTGCGAAGCACCCGACGCGCACGGGCACGGGCGACGTGCGAAGGGCGCTTTGATGGCGCACTTTGCACTTCGCATCGCTGCTTAAGGGCCGCCTTTGTATTTTTGCTCCATCGCTCGACGCGAAGGAGTATGCTAGATTCTTCGCGCGACGCAAAGTTGCGACGTAGAAGTTACGCAACGGTGACACGTTACATGACACATGTCGTGCCACGTGGCAAAGTTAGGGCTGACTCGACAACCCTACATCAACTTCGCGCGACGCGAAGATTCTCAATTTCAAGTATGAATAGGGAGGAAATCTGGACATCATAACTCGTCCAAAAATTTCATATTTTCTCATTTATATTTCTTAAGACTGGTATATACCCGAGTAGTTGTAACGGTACCTCTCTAATCGAAAGGAACTTATACACGAATCCAAAAGCTCTACCATAACAAGGTAAAACATTGTGCCATCGTGTAAAGTTTCACGTCTCGTGATTATCGTTATGATTATGGGTTTATACTAATATAGATATACTACATTGTGTTTAATTTAGGTGCTTAACACCAGAAGGCTTATTAAATATAAACTTGCAATGTGAGACATTCAAGTTTTTGCACAACTCACATTTGCGTGAGACAATTGATTCCAATACTGTCATGATGCTTTTCTAAACCCACTAAACTCATGACAGATAGTCCAAATATTTTCAACTATATTTTCAAAAGATTTAAACTACATTACAGTGATTAAGTCTCTGTAGACTTACGGGATGGTTACTACTGGTATTGTGGGGTTTTGTATACAAGGCTTGCCTACTGGGCTATTACACGTTACTTATTGAACAAGTGTTAGCCAATAAGTAATATGACCACAGTCACAGATACGACCGAGTGAAAAGTACCTTTCAGTAATTTGTAAGCAGGCAGATGTAAAAACATCTTAATGTTGTAACTGTAAAACGTATCATTTATAAATGAATGTACTCACAAGTATTTCCTGCTGATCAAATATTTTTAAACATGTTTCAGGTGACTTGTTAGAGACAAAGGAATGATGACTGCGGGCTTCCAGCTTAAATAAGTGGCTTGTCACAAGAATAAAGAAGCGTGTTTTGTAAATTAAGGTTTATCCCTATAAAACTTATGTTTGTATCAAAATATGTTTTTATCCTAGTTTATGAAATAAGAATTATGGTGTTTTTATAACTCTGATCAATTTTTCCTAACTACGATCTCTGATGAAATATTCCGCTACAAATTATTTTAATAAACACCGATACCACCACTCAATGTTCACGGCTCCCTTCCCGGGGTATAGGGATCTGGGGCTGTGACAGCTGAAGTGGTATCAGAGCCACTGGTTTAAGCAATATAGGTATTTTAACAATACCTAATTAAGTGTTAGGAAATAAATGTATTAACCTATGTGTTAATTCTATGGATAAAATTCTAACTATATATATATATATATATATAAATTATATGATTTTTCTTTTGGAGTTCCTTGTTTTATTGTTTTTGCATAACAACATTAGTGAGCTTATAGAGGCTTTTGAGAATATATCGGTCAATATGTAAGAGATGGAGACAGTAAACCTAGCAACTGAAGAAAATCCAAATGAACCAATGGTGTTTACTGCCCAGTCCTCAACCTCCACTCAACCAAAAAAAAAGAAAAAGGTATATGGATTGGAGAAAGGAAATGAGAAAACAAAGAAGAAAATTCATAACTCCAGTACCACAACCACAGCCACAACCTCAACCACCAACTAAACCACAACCCCCTCAAACACAACCCATTGCTGACCTTCCCATGGTAGAAAGACTAGGCCTATGCCTTGACCAATGTGAATTCTTCCAACATGTAGTTAATAACATGGGGGCAGGAACCTCAACCAACCCTGCTATACCAACCCAAGAAAACCCACTCCCCCCTAATGACCTCATAAACCAATCTCAGTTTGAAGAATGGTGGACAAACGACTAGTAATTTCACACGATGACGACTAATCCATAAGCACCATTCTAGCCTGAAACTGCCACCTACCCCACGATGACACCGGAGATGACAACACAACTCCGTCATTACGGGGAAGAGCTTGTTGAAAGCACCAACCGACTGAGAGACATCGGGGATAGCATGATCTGGAGATTTTATGATAGAGAACCCTATATATAATATATATGTTTATTATCGTAATTTCCTTTTTGTAAAAAAAATAGTGTGTATGTATAAAAAATAGTGATGTATATATAGATTAGATGTAGAATATAATGATATATATATATATAAAAGAGTAAATGTCGCAAAGCTCGACAATTTTGACATATTCTGTGTCTATGTGTTAACATGTTCCGTGCTTATGTGTTCTTGCGTATTATTATTTAATTAAAATATTAATATTCCTTTCTTGTTTGGAATTCAGATGTCAAATGAAGTTTCTGTTAACAACCGTGAATATAATCATGAAAATTCCAATCAAGAAAATGCTCTGAATATGAATACTATTAACAATATGATAGCTCAGAGAATTACTGAAGCAATCCCACAAATTATTGCAGCTATTAGACAACTAGTAACTGTCATTAGAGATAAGACCGAGAGCAACAAAGGAAAGTCTGACATTGAAGCTAGTAACAGTGTGAATGGAGGAAATAAAAATAAACAACCTAAAAAGTTAAAAAAACTAATGGTTATACTTACAAGGATTTCTTGGCCTGTAAGCCAACCGAATTTTCTGGAAATGAAGGGGCCATTTCAGTACTGCGTTGGCTAGAAAAGACAAGCTGTTATAAGAATCAATAAATGTGCTGAAGAAGATAAGATATTATATGCTTATAATCTCTTTATCAATGAAGCATTAGAAAGGTGGAATACAGTCCTCCAGACAAAAGGAAGCAACATAGTTTACATTATGACCTGGGGTGAATTTAAAGAAATAGTAGAAAGGAAATTTTGTCCTCCACATGAAAGAGAAAAGATTGCTACTATGTTCTTGAACCACAAAATGCAAGGTGTGAAATGTTGTGGGTATATGACAAAATTCTTTGAATATGCAAGAATGGTACCGGCTTTGGCTTCACCGGAAACGGTACTAATTTCTCGTTTTATTTGGGGATTGGTAAGTGAAATCCGTGATCTGGTAAAATTGGCTAGACCTCCGACTATTGAGTAAGCAGTTGAACTAGCCAATACCATGATAGATGGATTAATCCGCACTCAGGAAGAAAACAAAAGGAAGGATTTAGCCCAGAAAATTTCTCAAGAATTTCGAAAGAAAGGAACAGGGCAATCTTATGCTCAACCTTTCTGTAAAGTTTGCAGAAAGAGGCATTTAGGGAGATGCGCCTTTAAAAAGACTAAATTTTACAACTACTGCAAGATGGCTGGTCATACAGATGAAGAATGTAAAAGAAAAGAAACTCGTGTTTGCTATAACTGCGGAGAATCTGGCCACATCAGTCCAGAATGCCCAAAGTTGACAAAGGTGCTTGACAACAAAGCTAAAAATACAGATGGACCTAAGAGGAATGCACGAGCTTTTCAGCTTACTGCACAAGAGGCAGCAATGATTCCGGACGTCATTGCGGGTACGTTTCTTATTAATGACGTTTACGCTAAAGTATTGTTTGATTCTGGAGCAAATCAAGGTTTCATAAACAAGAATTTTTGCCAAGCCCTAAATCAACCATTAACAAACTTAATCAAGTTTGCATAGTAGAAACAGCCGACCGGAATTCCACTTGTATTCATGAAGTACTTCAAGGAAAGAATATAGACTTATCAGGTAAAAGTTTAAAGCAAATTTGCTTCCAATGAATTTGGTCGGATTCGATGTTAAATTAGGAATAGACTGGCTAGGAGCCAACCATGCTCGAATCCTATGAAATAAGAATTCTGTTGAGATTCGTACGGCAACAGGAGAGATTATTACAATTCAAGGAGACAAATCTAACGTCCTCGTTTTGTTATATAAATAAATAAAGTTGGTCGGTTTATTTTAATTATCGTGTTGAGAAACGTTAATTAAATTAATTAAATAATATGTAGATTATGGGTAAAATTAAGGGATTATTGGACTTAAGAGTGATTTGGGCCTAAAAGCCTTTGGGCTTTGCCTATTTAAACCCCGAAACCCTAATTTAACCTTTTCCTCATCATTCCATCATCATTCTCCAATTATTGTACACACCCATACACACAAACCACCTGTACACACATTCCACCAAGATCCATTACCCAAATCTATAAGGTATGTTTTGTATTATATCTATCAATTTCATTCATCTTCATTTTGTTATGATTGTTAAAAGCAATAATAAACGAACAAACAAGTGAGGGTTTAAAAACAAGAGCAAACCGAACAAATCAAATGACCAAAAGGAACCGCAATCGAACCCAAACCAAGCCATCATAAACGAGCACCAATAGATCCGGATAAGGAATTAGTCTGGGCAAAATAAGTGAACTTGGTAATAGATCCATATATATATATATATATATATATATATATATATATATATATATATATTAACGGTGAACGTAACAGGATCCAAGTGAGTTCTAGCCCCTTCTATGTGTTTAGACTTATACACTTAACTTAAAAGGTAATTGTATATTAGATATATGTTTGCATAAGAATGTGAATGATATGAATTGTTTAACTAGTATGCACGTAGTTGTTATATTAGTTATGATTGAAGGAAGTAGAAAGGAAATGTAACGAAGGAAGAATTGTATGGTATGTTAGAAGGCACCAGGCCCTAATAATAACTGAGGTATGTAGGGTCTGGACACTTATAATATCCAAGGTATGTAGGACACCGGATCTTTATAATATCCGAGGTATGTTTATAATATCCAAGGTATGTAGGATACCGGATCTTTATAGTATCCGAGGTATGAGGGTCTGGACCCTTATAATATCCAAGGTATGTGGGGACCGGATCTTTATAGTATTCGAGTTATGTAGTCTATAAAAAGTATAAATGTATGTATGTATGCTTGAGTAATAGATGAACAGGTAAGTATTAATACGTATCTTTGAACGCGTATTAGTAAGTAAGTGAACGTAATGTATTAATACGTATCTTTGGACGCGTATTAGTAAGCAAGCGAACATAATGTATGTTAATTAACTAGAACTCACTCAGCGTAACTGACTTTAGTATGTACGCAGGCAAGTAGAAAGAGACAAGTTGCTTGATGAGGACACGTGGCAATAAGAGGAAGACTGGCATCGCTTAAGACTTGTGTTGTTTCCGCTTAAGACAAGTATTTAAGGTATGTAAGGATGGTTGACTTTTATTCCGCGAAATGTTTTAATTAACTCTGATTTTACGAATTATGTGAATGAGTAAATCCAACCAGCGAGAAAGTAGGGCACCCGGGCTCGGGGGCCTTACAGGTTGGTATCAGATCATAAGTTTGAGAGAATAAGCATCCTACATGCTTAGACTAGAACATAGAATGGGACTTAAAAGAAGAAAGAAAGAAGATGCTAGTCAAAGAACGCCATGTGTCACTCAAGCAAGCTCAAGAACGTGAATTTCCTTATGTAAAATGTAGGGATAAGTAAGAAAATTGTATGAGCTGTTAGAGATAAGATTACTTGCTTATATTTGAAATGTTTGATTGTTTAACTGCCTTAAGTATAACCAAGCACATGTAGACTTATGAAAGGAAGTGTATAGGACACGGAAAGTAACGTGAGCAGCTAATCCCAGCTGGCCACTGTTATTACCTACAACTTTACTAATCCTTGTACTAAATAGTTCCTGAAGTGAAGATGTTGTGTTTTTCATTAGAATTCGAATGGCTGGTGCTAAGACGACTGCTGAGCGAGGAGGGTGCACTGGATGCCTTGGTGGGAAACGTGTTAACCAAATACCCTTTGAAGAACCGATTACTGACTCTAGTGAAGAGGAAAGCATGACCGTACGTGAAGAAGAGAATCAGATCGACCCTGCTATTCAAGCTGCCATTACTCGAGCAGTAGCTGCCGCAGTAAAGAATCTTCAATGGGAAAAGTCTACTAAGGGCCATACAAGAACTGTGGAGAAGAAAGAAAAGGAGTGTGTTGCTCCTACTAAACGACCGGGTACACAAATGTGGAATCCTAAGGATAAGAAGCAGAAGACGGAGGAGAGGAGATTATGCAAGACTTGTGGTAAGGCTCATGGTGGTAAGTGTAAGTTGGGGTCAAAAGTGTGTTACAGATGCGAGAAGATGGGGCACCTCTCTTGGGAATGCAAGAACGACCATAAATGTTTTAATTGCGGAGCTGGTGGTCACAAGGCCTACGAATGCAAGAAGCCTAAAGCAGGAGTGGGAGAAGCAGGCAAGAACATGCAGACTTAGAGCTACCTGTCTATCGAAAAAGTTATAAGAATGAGCGTTCAAGAAGAACGATTTACTTTATTTAAGTTTTAAGTCATGTTTGACTATTAAGGATTTTATGCGTATTGTTTAAATTTAAATTTAGACTAATGGTTGAGTATGGTGTTATGGATTGAATTATGCTATAAATGCTTGCGTGGATGACAGTCATGTGAGGCATGACTTGATAGGATAAAAAATAATAATAATAATAATAAAATAATAAACAGTAGCTTTAGAATAGTATGTGTCAACATCTCCCAACATGAGACGAGATTTGTTAAGACATGACAAGAGCATATCATCGGGGGCTTCATGGACAAGCTACCTTGAGCAGCTAACACACATGAACACCACTCGGTGACTGTGATATCGAGAGTAAGAAGGATAAGCCGGTAAGTTAGGAAGCTAAGACAGTTGAAAGTTCACAAAAGTATGTACTCGACGCAGGATCTGGAGTTAGTAGCTGTAGTGCATGCTCTTAAGATCTGGAGACACTACTTATATGGAACTAAGTGTACCATCTATACAGATCACAAGAGTTTGAAGTACTTCTTCGAGCAGAAAGAGTTGAATATGAGGCAAAGAAAGTGTCTAAAGTCGATTAAAGATTACGACTGTGAAATTAAGTATTACCCGGGAAAGGCTAATGTGGTTGCCGATGCTTTAAGTCAGAAGAATGGAGAAGTGATAGCGACCGGGAAGTCTTACAAACTGATTGTCAACTCAGATCTCTTTTTACGAAGATCAGCAAGGTTCAGACAGAACTGCTTGCAGATGAAAGGTTTAAAGAAAATTAAGATTTATGGGCAACAAACTAGGCTGATTGATAATATGCAAGGCGTAAAGATCAGATTTGATCGAATGTGGATCCCGCGCCATGGGAATCTCAGAAGTCGAATCCTAGACGAGGCTCATAAATCTCAATATTCGATTCATCCAGGGTCTAACAAGATGTATCAAGACTTGAAGAAAGACTACTGGTGGCCTAGTATGAAGAACGAAGTGGTTGATTATGTCAGTAAGTGCTTGACTTGTTTACAAGTTAAAGTCGAACATCAGAAACTATATGGGAAGCTACAGCCTCTAGAAATACCTGAGTGGAAATGGGAACACATCACTATGGATTTCATAACTAAGCTACCACGTATAGCTAAGAATCATGATACCATATGGGTGATTGTGGACCGTTTGACTAAGAGTGCTCACTTTCTGCCTATACGAGAGGCCATCTCGTCAGAAACGTTAGCGAATGTGTTCATTAAAGAAGTTGTAACGAAGCATGGAGTGCCATTGTCGATCGTATCTGACAGAGACACCCGATTTACTTCCCGATTTTGGAGGAGGTTAACGAGATTAAACATCAGCACGGCGTATCATCCTCAAACAGATGGAAAGTCTGAGAGGACTATCCAAACCCTTGAGGATATGTTACGTGCATGTGTGTTAGACTTTGGAGGAAGTTGGGATGATCATCTTCATTTAGCAGAATTCTCTTACAACAATAGCTATCATTCGAGTATTGGTATGCCTCCATTCAATATGTTGTATGGTACACGTTGTAGAACTCCTATATGTTGGGGAGAGATTGGTCAGAAAGAGATTGGTAGTTTGGAAGTCGTGCAAGAAACCTCCTCAAGGTTTGATCAAATCAAGGCAAGGATGAAAGCTGCTCAAGACCGTCACAAGTCTTATGCCGATAAGTGGTGGCGACCGATCGAGTTTAAAGTTGGCGACGACATGATGCTTAAGGTCTTGCCGTGGAAAGGTATCATTCGCTTTAGAAAGAGAGAAAAGTTGAGTCCGAGGTATATTGGACCGTTTAAGATCATAGCCCGTGTAGGAGAAGTGGCGTATAAGCTTGATATACCTGTAGAACTGGAAGGGATTCACTCTACCTTTCACGTCTCTCACTTAAGGAAGTGTCTTGCAGACGACACGTCTCACGTGCCGCTAATGGACATAGAGGTAGATGAGCGATTGATTTACATCGAGCAGCCAATCAAGATTGTTGACCATAAGGATAAGCAACTTCGTCAAAAGGTTATCCCTTTAGTTAAGGTAATTTGGAAACATCACAAGGGATCTGATGCGACATGGGAACCAGAGGAGGAGATGAGTAAGTTCTACCCGCAGTTGTTTCTGTAATAGATAGGTTTCGGGGAAGAAACCTTTTTAAGGGGGAGAAACTTGTAACGTCTTCGTTTCGTTATATAAATAAATAAAGTAGGTCAGTTTATTTTAATTATCGTTTCGAGAAACATTAATTAAATTAATTAAATAATATGTAGAGTGTGGGTGAAATTAAGGGATTATTGAACTTAAGAGTGATTTGGGCTTAAAAGCTTTTGGGTATTGGCTATTTAAACCCCGAAACCCTAATTTAACCTTTTCCTCATCATTCCATCATCATTCTCCAATCATTGTACACACCCATACACACAAACCACCTGTACACACATTCCATCCAAGATCCATTACCCAAATCTATAAGGTATGTTATGTATTATATCTATCAATTTCATTCATCTTCATCTCGTTATGATTGTTAAAAGCAATAATAAACGAACAAACAAGTGAGGGTTTAAAAACAAGAGAAAACCAAACAAATAAAATGACCGAAAGGAACCGCAATCAAACCCAAACCAAGCCATCATAAACGAGCACCAATATATCCAGATAAGGAATTGGTCTGGGCAGAATAAGTGAACATGGTAATAGATCCATATATATATATATATATATATATATATGTTTTGGTCAAAAATTAACAAAAGTTATTTTACAACCAAATTAGTAAAATGGGACTAGGTGCTTGTAAAGATAGTATGAACACAGAGATTTGTTGCGAGGAAAAAACATGTTATCCTTCGGATAACAAGAAAAAAACCCTGGGTGGTGATCCTTAGGATAACAAGAAAAAAACCCTGGGTGGTGATAACTGTCACCACCGGTTTATTAATAATAAACGTGATTACAAGTGTGGAGCTCAAACTTGATCGTAATTACAGAGAATGCGAGTACTAGTAAGTTCTCGAGTGCTAGAGTGTGTGTATGATCATTGTTTAGAGCTCTATTTATAATAAACAAAGTCTAACAACTATTGTCTATAATTTAGGAAACTAAGAAAACAGTCCAATTAGCCGTTAGCCCTTCAATCAACACGCTTCCTTTATTTCCATGCTTTATTAACTGAAAGTGCGAGTTTTTTGGGAATTTACGCAACTATCTTTGACCTGGTAAACAAGGAAAGTAGCAGACAATACGTTAGTTATATAGTATAATTAGGATACCTGTTACCTTAGAGGATACCACATCCTAAATTTTTTTGAATAATGTTTGCTGTGGATACTGAAAATCCGTGCCCTAACAATTGTCCCCAAATTTGACAGTTGTAGATATGGTTTACAGCTGTAAAATTTTTGAAATTTGAATTTTAAATCATGCGTGGTGGATTTTTAATGCACGTGTCAGCCGTGTTGGTGACTCGCCAAACCCTAGGCCGTCCATATAACTACCCGGATGATAATATTTCTACCATCTTCTTCTCTATCTAGGTAATTCTTTTCTTCTCCTTATTCTTCTTATTTTCGCGAAACCATGAGTCCAAAACTTTCTCCTTCCGGTATTGAGGATTTCGTGTCTCAGAATCTCCTCGCAAGTCCTGCGAACGAGATATGTATTTTGGAAACACCGATATCACGAACCCTCCGTCTTGAGGTTGTTTTCTTGCCAGAACTATTTTCTGACCTTTTGATTTCGCTCTATCTTCTGATCTTGTTTCTAAAACCTGGATCTGCTTCCCGTTTTTGCCATTCAAAATCGGCTTTTCGTTTCCATTTCCTGCCTTCACCACCGAGTTCTTTTCCAGAACAGGTCTGAGTTATGCCCAAGCCATGCCGATGGTTTGGAGGACCTTGTTGGTTTTGGAGAGGTTAATTGCTGACCATGTCCTCGATCTTACCCTTTCAGAGCTTGCTTCAGTATACGACCTTCGCAATCATGGGTCTTCAAGATACCTTCTTAAAACCAAATCTGGTCGATCTCCGCTCGTATTGAAAAATACTCAAAACAACGACCAGTGGAAGAGACAATTTTTCTTTGTCAGGAGAGATTCTCTTCCATGGCCCGATACCCTTCCTTATCTTTGGGTTTCCAAAAGTAGGATACTAAATCTTGGAGATATATACCGATATCTTTTATGACTGATATGTTTTTTGTTCTTGCAGCTTTGAAGCTTTTCAAGATTGCCCCTCCTACCAGAGAAACCGAGGATAAGCTTGTCTCTTTCTTCCTTATTGACAAAGAGGAGAGGACGTTTTGCTACCAATCGGGTCTTCAAGAACCATCTCCTTCCGCGAGTTCCGTTATGTCTGGTAAGAAATGTTTTGAGGTGTTAGTAGGAAATTTATAGATACTGACCTATGCATTTGTAGGTAAGTCTACTCCCGCTTTTGCTCTTGACGACATTGATAGCATGGTATCCACTCGAAGCACTATCAAGAAGGAACCTGTTTCTAGCTCCATCCCCCGTCCAAAAGGTAGTCGAGCAAAAGGCTCTAACAAACGGAAGAGCCAAGAGACCAGCGAGTCCATTCCTGTGCACGACGTTGATTTCCACAATGCTATGAGTAAGACTCAGCAGGTTTCTTTTCAGTTTGTCATGATCTCCTATATCTTGAGGATAATTTATATTGAGGATTCTTTATCCTTGTAGGGCCTTGAGTTTCTTTCCTCTCGGTTTTCTGCCATGAGCCTTGAACTTCATGAAGCTCACACTCGCATCTCTGAACTGATGAAGATAGGGACCACAAAGACCATTCTTCTTGATAAAAAGATCAAAGAGCTGGACGACGTGAAACTGGAGCTGTAAATGGCCAAGAAGGAACTGGTCCATCAGGAAGCTGAATGCTTGGTAAAGGTTTATGAGGCTTTGGAGGGGGCGAAGAAGTCTACTGCTGTTTCCGTATTTCAATCCCGGCTTAGGATGACTAAAGAAGCGAAGGAAGCTGATCTGGACACTCCCTTCTGGGATGTAGATGGTTAGGAGAGGGTCTTGGTTGAGCTTAATGGGGAAACGGTGGAGGAAGCTGGTCCGAGCGGAGCGGAGAAGGTCGCGGAGGAGGTAGTGGATGTGGCGATCAAGGGAGTGGTGAAGGCGGTTGGTGATGCTGATCAATTGGGCAATGATGGCGGTAAAGAAAAAGCTTGAGCCCAAATTTTTTTTAAGGTTTATGTGTTTGTTTGTGGTTTGATGTTGGGTTGTAATGGCTGTTGAACAATTTTTATTTTCCTGTCTTGAACAAGTAAGCTTAGGATAATAGGATACATGGGTGGAGGGATCTTGACTTTCCAAGACGAAGCCCATGTTATCTTGACTTTTGAACATCTGACAATACTTGGGTGGAGGGATCTTGGCTTTTCAAGACGAAACCCGGTGTTGCCTTTTTATTTCCTGCACTTATGATTAGTAATAATATGATCTTTTGGTTTTAAGCATTGTGTTCAGTAACTTACTAGTTTTAGTTGGAATATTACAGGTCTTTAATTTTCTGAAATAAGTTACTTCGAGGATAATGTATCCTGAAAACATGTTTTTTGAATATATATAGTTTCAGAAAATGTCTTTTAAGACTTTTCATAAAAATATCTCGAGGATCATATATCCAGAACATAAAAATACTTTTATGTTTTTAGAAAACATAATAAAAAATACTTCTTAGGAATTGATATAAAATATCTCAAGGATAATATATCCTTATGCCTTGTGTGAGTTATCAAAATCAAACCAAAAGATCATACCTTGAAATATAAATTAAGTGATAGAACTAAGTGTAAAGAATACCTTCATGGAGATCATTTATAATTCTAGTTAACTTACATATAATGTCCCCAATTGTTGAGCTTCTTGAAGTATCATGTTTCTGGAATTTTGCTAAGTCAAAAACAACCTTGTAACATCTCTCCATTTAGTGACTGTCCGATCTTCGATCTGTCGAAACAAATTTAGATAATCCTGGCGATGAAGCCCATTTACTGGCGATAAAGCCTTTGTACTGGCGACTAGGCCTTTACTTGAGAGACATGAAAATGTCTAAGCTTGAGATAATACTGGGGAAAGTCCCAAACGTACGGACATGTCAATGCCAAAACTTAAGATAACATGAAAATGTTATAAACCTTAGATAACATGAAAATGTTATAAACCGTATGTGTGACACGTCTGCCACTTATCTTAAGGATTCGGTATATAGCCAACAACAAACGGATTATCAGCTGGTCTGGTCTGCCTGCCTCGAACTATATCTGAATCATCGTGCGCTCCAGGCGTTCGTTGGAAAGGTGAAACCTTTAAACCTTAGAAGATATCCAAGATATCTTATTCGTTCACTCCAGGCGTTCGTTGGAAAGGTGAAAACCTTTAAACCTTAGGAGATTTCAGGGATATCTTATTCGTGTGTGAGGTGATCAGCCTCTGACTGTTGTGAAGATAACGTATCGTTAGGATAACTGCAAAACACTAAACTCTTGATGAGGGGTGGGTGTTAGCCTGGCTAACACCCCTCCGATGCTTAAGTCAGTAAACTTGATAATAAAAAGTTTAAATATGTAATAATATATGAGGGGACATACCTTTATCCTGAATTATTAAGGATACGAACATACCAGTCAAGGATACTAGCAAAAATATGCCTTAAGATGGATAGCATTCCAAGCTCTTGGTATAGGAACACCTTCCATAGTGATTAACCTGTAGGCCCCTTTTCCTGCTTCTGAATCGATCAAGTAAGGACCTTCCCAATTTGGAGCTAGCTTTCCATCTGCCGAGTTAGTGGTATTCTGAAATGCCTTTCTTAACACCATATATCCTACTTGGAATCGTCGAATCCGAATATTCTTTGTTGGGGCCAGGATTCTTGATCCTTGTGGATAAGCTATTCTTGGCGACTGTTTCCAGGAAAAAAGATCCTTTATGGATCAAGGATCCTCAACAGTTAAAGACTTGGTCAAAGCATTGAAGATTATAGACGTTGGAAGGAGTTACAACTCGTTTATAACAATGAGTAACCGTTCCAAGATTCTCTCCAGGACAATTAATGCTCTTTATGGCTATTTATTATTCAATTATCCTTCTTGTAACTATATATATTGAATTGTAGCTGATCACAAACACACAACACTCAAGCACACTTAGAATTTTTAGCAAAAATACCCTGTAATCACGATCAGCTATTTTTCTACCATTTGTAATATTTTTTTGTTCAATATAATTGGTAGTGATAGTTTTCACTACCCGAGGTTTTTGTGCCGGCGGGATACTAGTTACCAAGGGCTTTTCCTCATATAAATCTCAGTGTTCATCTTTTGATATAGTTACATTGATCATATTTGTCATACAAGCATCAATCCTCACATACGAATTTGGTTACTTGATCCTTAGACCGATTTTTGACCAAAACAGTTTGGCGCCGACCGTGGGGCATTGGTGCTTTAATCCTAAAAAAATCTTACCTTTATTCAATCCCTACAATCAAAGTTGTCACTCAATGGCCTCTCAAGGAAAAGCTGTTTCTACAACCGCTACATCAAGTGTTATGGCTCAAGTATCTTTGCCACCACTACCTGTCTCTACGAAGCCACAAAAGCCCATAACTGTCGCTCAGAAGAAGGAGACTGTCGTTTTCTTCGGAACAAAATCAACTACTGTCTCCCAAACAGTAACTGCTAACAATGATGTTTCTGTTTTATGTGCACAGATGAAAAACTATATGGAGCAGCAGAACAAGACCAACCAGAGGATCCTTGATGAGATTGAGGAAATCAAGAGAACTAGGAAGACTACTGAAGACGCAAGTCCCATCATCCCGAAAATACTTGACTTCAGCACTCCAGATTTTCCTGATCAAAGGTGCCCAGCATCCTCTTATCCTCAACAGGGATCCTCAAATTTCTTCCAGAAAGGATACTCTACCCAGTATTCGCAAGGATCATCTATCCTTCAACATGGATCCTCAAGTCAGCACTTAAGATCCTCCAGTCACCATTCGCAAGGATCCTCCGCCTTCCAATCTGGACCCTTAGATTTCCGTCAAGGACCTTCTATTCACCAGCCTCAAGGATCCTCTGTCTATCAACCAAGATCCTTGGGCTTCTAAACAGAATCCATCGTCCATCAGCATCCAAAATCCTACTATCTTTACGGGAAAGAACCTTTGAAGGAACCACGATCAATGCCACTTGAGGTCCACAAAGGGGACTTCATACCTATGCAAACCATTGCTCCTGCTGGACCAACTCTTGACGCTGAAATAATGTACCCCGGACACAGCTATGGGGGGAGATCTTTTGATCACACAAGAGGTAATACTTACAATAATTTACCTTTTGGTACTAATGATGGTGATATGCAGGATACAGGAATCAATGAAAGTATAGCCCGTGAGTTACAGAAGCTCAAGGATATGATATCCAGTGTACCAGGAGTCATCAAACCTATCCCCGAGTTATCAGCAGGAAGCCATAAAATATCCAGATTCGCTCCACCAGTTTATGATGCTGAGATACCAAAGCGCTTCACCGCCCCTAGTATGAAGTTATATGATGGATCCACTGATCCTGAGGAACATGTAGCCTTATACCGGGAGAGGATGGATATCAACCCAATCCAAAAAGGCTGAAAGAGGCTTGCTTATGCAAAGGCTTCGGCTCAACACTCACTGGATCTGCTCTCATATGGCTGCTAAGTCTTCCTCCTTATTCAATTACCTCTTTCTCTCATTTAATCAATTTGTTTAATAGTCAATTTTCATGCAGTAGATCCTTTGAAAAATTAACTAGTGATTTATATAAAGTTGTCCAACCTCGTGGGGAAACCCTTAGACAGTTCCTTACTAGGTTTGGAAGAGAGGCCTTGGAAATTCCAAATCTGAATGTCCCAACAGCTATTGAGGCATTCAAAATGGGATTACAAAAGGACTCTCCATTTTACCAAGATCTTCTTATAACCCCTTGCAGGAACTTAGATGAAGTCCGAAACAGAGCTTTAAGATTCATCAGGTTGGAAGAGGATAAAAGAATACAAGACCAACTGAGCACTTCGGCAAAAAATGAATCTCAAGACAAGAAACAAGGATCCTATTTCAGAAACAGCAACTCTAAGCTGCACAACAAGCCAGGTGGCCAAAAGATCAACGCTGTAGAGGAGGAGGAAGATGATG
The DNA here is from genome assembly GCF_021521415.1 of Bidens hawaiensis. NCBI lineage: Eukaryota > Viridiplantae > Streptophyta > Magnoliopsida > Asterales > Asteraceae > Bidens > Bidens hawaiensis. The sequence continues at coordinate 236,549 of NW_027492247.1, read as the reverse complement.
AAGACTGCCCGAGAATATCCGATTATTGCTTCTCCGTAAATATGGGAGGAGTGATGCTTGCCGTTAGGAACTTGGGTAACAAAGCAAGATGGCCGAGAAAAAATGAGAAGGCACCTCTCCCCAAAGACAAATCGAAGTGGTATGTCTTTCACGATGAATTCGGCCATATGACAGATGATTGCATAGCCTTGATGAAAGAGATAAGCTACGTCCTTAGCAAGGGCCACCTTAAAGAGCTATTTGGAAGAAAAAAGCCCAGGAACCAGGATACTGAACCGGTTCCAGAAAAGGCTGCTCCACCTCCCCCAGACGCTCAAGTTATCAACATGATCTTTGGAGGATCCGACATATGCGGAACCTCTTATTCGGATGCAAAGAAGTACGCCAAAGAGTGAAAAATGGAGAATGGTGAAAGACCAATCAAGACTTCTACAATGGTCGAGCAAAAAGTCGTCTCTTTTGATGAGGATGATCGGATCACCGTCCAGGATCCTCATCACGGCGGTTTAGTCATTACTCTGTTTATTTCTAACCATTATGTTCGCAGGATCCTCATTGATGGCGGAAGTTCAGTAAACATTATACAATTAGCAGTGCTCTGGAAAATGAATATTCCAGAATCGGATATCGTCCTGAGATCCTCAGCTCTTGTAGGATTTAATGGAGAAACGAAGAATACATTGGGGGACATCAAACTACCCATATATATAGAGGGAGTAAATTCTATTCAAAAATTTTGTGTTATCGATTCCTTGTCTTGTTGCAATGTTATTCTTGGCAAGCCATGGATACACGAAATGAAGGCGGTTCCCTCCACCTACCATCAATGTGTGAAGCTACCTACCCCATGGGGAATAGCGAAGATCGAAAGTGATCAGCAAGACGCTAAGGATTGCTACACTTCCTCAATGAAGTATACAAAAAAGTTGAGGGAAGCATAGTAATCACAGAAAACAAGGAGAAATGTCATGGAAACTGGGGAACAAGACTCCAAAGAAGTGGTCTTGTATCCTGAGGATCCTGACGACAAAGTCCTGATAGGCATTGAAATACAAGAATCTATTGAGAATGATCTAGTACCCTTCCTAAAACGAAGAAAGTCAACCTTTGCGTGGAAGCACCAAGACATGACAGGTATTTCTAAAGATGTTATAACCCATAAACTTGGCATTGATCCTTCTTTCAGACCCCTTCATCAAAAAAAAGGAAATTTGCACCAGAGAGAAATGCGATCATTCAAGAAGAGGTACATAAACTACTAAAGGCAGGCATGATTAGAGAGGTAAAATATCCAAAATGGTTAGCCAATGTGGTTGTAGTTAAGTATAGGCCCGAAACGACATGACCCGAACCCGCTTAAGGCCGTTAACTCATAAACGCATTAGGGGCATGAGTTAATAATAATAAAGTGAATATAATATAAATATATAATAACAATAAATGAGGATTAAAGTATATCAAATTAATATGAACAGTTAAAGATGAATACATGTCGGTTCAGTTAATTTAATGGTTAACCTGTTAACTCAAGAAAATAAATAATAAACAAATATAGAGAATTAATACGTGTACATTGTTAAATAGTTAGCCGCTCACAACTCAGGAATGGAATTACTATTAACGGTGAACGTAACAGGATTCGGGTGAGTTCTAGCCCCTTCTATGTGTTATGTTTTCGGGGCTGTGTGCATACTACGATGTGTTTAGACTTATACACTTAACTTAAATGGTAAGTGTATATTAGATATATGTTTGCATAAGAATGTGAATGATATGAATTGTTTAACTAGTATGCACGTAGTTGTTATATTAGTTATGATTGAAGGAAGTAGAAAGGAAATGTAACGAAGGAAGAATTGTTGGTATGTTAGAGGGCACCGGGCCCTAATAATAACCGAGGTATGTAGGGTCTGGACCCTTATAATATCCAAGGTATGTAGGACACCAAATCTTTATGATATCCAAGGTATATAGGGTCTGGACCCTTATAATATCCTAGGTATGTAGAACACCGAATCTTTATAGTATCCGAGGTATGTAGGGTCTGGACCCTTATAATATCCAAGGTATGTGGGGACCAGATCTTTATAGTATCTGAGGTATGTAGTCAGTAAGAAGTATAAATGTATGTATGTATGCTTGAGTAATAGATGGACAGGTAAGTATTAATACGTATCTTCGGACGCGTATTAGTAAGTAAGTGAACGTAATGTTTTAATACGTATCTTCGGACGCCTATTAGTAAGTAAGCAAATGTAATGTATGTTAATTAACTAGAACTCACTCATCGTAGCTGACTTTTAGTATACACGCAGGCAAGTAGAATGAGACAAGTTGCTTGATGAGGACACGTGGCAATAAGAGGAAGACTGGCATCGTTATGAAGAAGACTCTCGTGTCGTTTATGTTTACGTTTAAGACTTATGTTGTTTCCGCTTAAGACAAGTATTTAAGTTATGTAAGGATGGTTGACTTTTATTCCGCGAAATGTTTTAATTAACTCTGATTTTACGAATTATTTGAATGAGTAAATCCAACTAGCGAGAAAGTAGGGCACCGGGCTCGGGGGCCTTACAACCTACAAAGTTTATAACGGTAATGAAAGCGGCAAATTACTTAAGAAAGCAAGGCATAGTATATATGATTTCCGTAATCATTAGCGCCAAAGGAAAGGAGCTAAAAGAAATTCCGGTAGTATCGGAATATTCTGATGTTTTTCCTAAAGATTTACCAGGACAACCGCCTGATCGTGAAGTAGAATTCAGAATTCATGTAATCCCAGGAACAATACCAATCGCTAAAGCACCGTATCGCTTAGCACCAACAGAAATATTAGAATTGAAGGCAATTAGATGATTTGTTAGAAAAAGGTTTTATACAACCAAGCTCATCACCCTGGTGAGCGTCAGTGCTGTTTGTTAAAAAGAAAGATGGGTCAATGCGTATGTGTATTGATTATAGAGAATTAAATAAGGTCACAATTAAGAATCGGTATCCATTACCGAGAATTGATGATCTATTTGATCAACTTCAAGGAGCTCGATATTTTTCAAAGATCGGTTTACGCTCAGGATACCATCAATTAAAGGTACAGGAAGAGGACATTCCTAAAACTGCTTTTAGGACAAGATATGGTCACTAAGAGTTTACAGTTATGCCGTTTGGTTTAACCAATGCACCAGCTGCATTCATGGATATGATGAACCGAATATGTAAACCGTATCTGGATAAATTTGTAATCGTTTTTATAGACGATATACTTAATTATTCCAAAACTAGTGATGATAATGGCACTGTTGAGGAAAGAGAAGCTTTATGTTAAATTCTTAAAGTGTGAGTTTTGGTTGCAAGAAGTACAATTTCTAGGTCACTTGATTAACCATGAAGGTATTCATGTGGACCCTGCCAAAATAGAAGCAATCATTAAATGGGAATTCTTAAAACTCCTACAAAAATTCGAAGTTTCTTAGGATTAGCAGGATATTATAGACGTTTTATTCAAGATTTTTCCCGAATAGCAGTTCCGTTAACAAAGTTAACATGCAAAAATGTTAAATTTTAATGAGGACCCAAGCAAGAAGAAGCTTTTGTAACCTTAAAGCAAAAGTTAACAAATGCCCCAATACTTGCATTGCCAGAAGGAACCGAAGATTTCATAGTATGTTGTGATGCTTCCAAATCAGGATTAGGATGTGTATTAATGCAACGTGAAAAAGTTATTGCCTATGCATCCAGACAATTGAAGAAGCATGAAGAGAATTACACAACACATGATTTAGAATTAGGAGCAATAATTTTTTCCCTAAAACTCTGGAGACATTATTTGTATGGTAGCAAGTTTATTGTATTCACAGATCATAAAAGTTTAAAGTATATATCTGGGCAAAAGGAGCTCAACATGAAGCAAAGACGTTGGATAGAAATTCTTAGCGGCTATGATTGTGAAATCCAGTATCGTGAAGGTAAGGCTAATGTAGTAGCTGATGCATTAAGCAGAAAAGAGCACGAGAAACCTAAAAGAGTACACGCTCTAAGATTAGAACTTCAAAACAATTTAATTGATGAAGTGAAAAATGTTCAGAAACAAGCAATGGAGGGAAATAACATTGCTGATGAGAAAAGAAATGGTATAATTGATCAATTAATCAAAGGAAGTGATGAGATTCTCCGAATGGGGAATAGAATCTGGGTACCAATCATTGGAAATTTAAGAGAAAGGATTCTCGAGAAAGCTCATAAATCCAAGTATACGATGCATCCCAGAAAAGATAAAATGTATCTAGATTTGAAGAAAACCTATTGGTGCATAGGAATGAAAAAGGATGTAACTAATATGTTTAAAAATGCATAACTTGTTCGCAAGTTAAAGCTGAACATCAAAATCCATCGGGACTACTTCAACAATTAGAAATGCCAGAATGGAAATGGAATTAATAACAATGGATTTTGTTACTAAATTGCCTACAATAAGAAGAGGTAATGACACAATCTGGGTGACTGTGGATAGATTAACAAAGTCAGCTCATTTCATACCAATGAAGGAAACTTTAAAATGGAACAATTAGCTAAGTTATTTGTAGACAAAGTTGTCTCATTACATGGAGTTCCATTATCCATTGTATCTGATCGGGATAGCCGTTTTATTTCTCATTTTCGGAAAAGTTTCCAAATAGCCATGGGAACAAGGTTAAATTTGAGCACAGCATACCATCCACAGACTGACGGTCAAAGTAAAAGGACCATACAAACATTGGAAGACATGCTAAGAGCTTGTGTGATAGATTTTGGTGGAAATTGGGATGACCACTTACCACTGATAGAATTCCCTTACAATAACAGTTATCATACAAGTATTAATGCTGCCCCATTTGAAGCACTTTATGGATGAAAATGCAGAACACCAGTGTGTTGGGCAGAAATAGGAGGAAAACAATTATCAAGTCCTGAAATTATACAAGAAACTACTGACAAAATAATTCAAGTCAAGGAAAGATTAAAGACCGCACGAGATCGTCAGAAGAATTATGCAGATCATAAACGCAAACCATTAAAATTCCAAGTTGGAGATAAAGTGTTACTGAAGGTATCTCCATGGAAAGGAGTAGTCCGATTCGGTAAGAAAGGAAAGTTAAGTCCAAGGTTTGTTGGACCAATCCAAATCATTACACGAGTTGGACTGGTAGCCTATTAGCTAGAGTTACTAGAATAAATGATAGGTATACATGATGTATTTCATGTAACCAACTTAAGGAAATGCTTAGCTAATGAATCATTAAAAGTACCCCTTCAAGATATAAAGGTAAACAAAAAATTGAAATTTGTTGAGAAACCACTACAAATTGAAGATAGAAAGATCAAGAATCTCAAGCATAAAAGAATATTTCTGGTCAAAGTGAAATGGGATTCAAGACGTGGACTAGAATATACTTGGGAATTGGAATCGTAAATGAAACGGAAGTACCCACACCTATTTCAATAGATCTCGAGGACGAGATTCAAAATAAGAGGGGAGACTATAACAATCCAAAAAGAAATAAAATAATTAAAAAGAAAAAGTGAAGAAATAAGAAGGAAAAAGAGAAAGGAAGAATGGAGAAATGTAAAGGAAGTAAAATTTCATCCCACATTGGTGGAGGAAAGAAAATGGAAGGCTTCCACCATTGTATAAATAGGATTTCTAATTCTTGTCCCATATCGCCAGATTACAAAAACTTGTAAGCTCTTTATAAGGAAGAGAGCTCACATGATAATATTCTTGTATGCCAAATCACACCCAGTAGTCCTAGCGGAGGGTGCGAAGCACCCGACGTGCACGGGCTCAGGAACGGGCTCGGGCGAAGTGCGATGGGCGCAATGTGGCGCTTTGATGGCGCACTTTGCACATCACCGCGAGCCGCTTAAGGGCCGCCTTTGTATTTTTACTCCTTCGCATGACGCGAAGGAGTATGCCAGATTCTTTGCGCAACGCGAAGTTGCGACGTAGAAGTTACGCAACTGTGACACGTTACCTGACACGTGTCGTGCCACGTGGCAATGTAAGGACTGACTCGACAACCCTACATCAACTTCGCGCGACGCGAAGATACTCAATTTCAAGTATAAATAGGGAGGAAATCTGGACATCATAACTCGTCCAAAAATTTCATATTTTCTCTCTTATATTTCTTAAGGCTAGTATTATACTCGAGTAGTTGTAATGGTACCTCTCCGATCGAAAGGAACTTATACACGAATCCAAAAGATCTACCCTCACAAGGTAAGATATTGTGCCATCGTGTAAAGTTTCACGTCTCGTGATTATCGTTATGATTATAGGTTTATACTAATATCGATACACTACATTGTGTTTAATTTAGGTGCTTAACACCAGAAGGCTTGTTAAATATAAACTTGCAAGGTGAGACATTCGAGTTTTTGCACAACTCACATTTGCGTGAGACAATTGATTTCAATATTGTCATGATGCTTTTCTAAACACATTAAACTCATGACAGATAGTCCAAATATTTTCAACTATATTTTCAAAGGATTTAAACTAAATTACAGTGATTAAGTCTCTATAGACTACGGGATGGTTACTACTGGTATTGTGGGGTTTTGTATACAAGGCTTGCCTACTGGGCTATTACACGTTACTTATTGGACAAGTGTTAGCCAATAAGTAATATGACCACAGTCACAGATACGGTCGAGTGACAAGTACCTTTCAGTAAGTTGTAAGCAGACAGATGTAAAAACATTTTAATGTTGTAACTATAAAACGTGTCATTTATAAATGAATGTACTCACCAGTATTTCCTGCTGATTAAATATTTTTAAACATGTTTCAAGTGACTTGTTAGAGACAAAGGAATGATGCCTGCGGGCTTCCAGCTTAAATAAGTGGCTTGTTACCAGAATAAAGAAACGTGTTTTGTAAATTAGGGTTTATCCATGTAAACTTATGTTTGTATCAAAATGTGTTTTTATCCTAGTTTATGAAATAAGAATTATGGTGTTTTTGTAACTCTGATCAATTTTTCCTAACTAAGATATCTGATGAAATATTCCGTTGCAAATTATTTTAATAAACACCGATACCACCACTCAACGTTCACAGCTCTCCTCCCGGTGTATAGGGATCGAGGGCTGTGACAAAACAAATGAAAACAAATTTTCAGGGTACAAAAGAAGAATGAAAGTAAAAGAAAGAAAAAATATTGAAATCTAACCATTAGTAGTTTCAGGGTACAAAAATACTAACAAAATTAAACATTATGGCTCATTCGTTCAAAAGCTGTATATTTGACAGAATGGTCTATAGAACTAAATCACTGGGTCAAAATAACAAGTTACTAATCTAAATGAAATAAGGATAAATAACTACGTCCTCAAGGAACCAACTGCCTCCGTCTCCTAAATGCACCCCTTGAGATCGGAATCACCCTACCAAGCCAAGTGTTGCTTGTTTAATACTACCTCTCAACACTTACGTCCTCTAACCCCATTGCTTCGCCAAATTTGACCATTTTCTCGTTAGACTCACAACTAGAAAAAAGGTCTTTAATGACATGCATTGATTTATGACGCACAAATGTCCGTGTCATTAAAATATAGTCATATTTAAAAAAAAATAGAGGATTTATGATATTTATTTTTATACGTCGTTAAATCAGCGTCAAAATTTCGAAAAATAACCAATGGTGTCTAATTTGATTGTCATCTTACAATCCCAAATAAATAAAACGTAACCCCTGCGCCTAAACACCCATCAGAATACGGTTCAGTCTCCTCCACCACCGTCAATACGCCTTCAATTTTACTTCTGTTTGGTTAGGGTTTCGGATTATTGAAGGATTATCGGAAGGAGTTTATCTATAGTGAGTTATGTGCCTTCAATTTTACTTTGGTCTACTGTTAATTGCTGGTTTCATAATCCATTAGGGTTTAATGTTGTTAATTAGTTGTTTATAATCAATATTCTGATTTGGTTCTCATGTGTCTATGCAGGATTGGCGTATTAGTAGAATGGAAATTGCATAATCCATTTCGCTTTTGCAACCTATCTTGCGGCTATGTTGGTGTAACCATGTTGCTATGATGCTAAAATAAATTTGTACCTAAATCAACAGGTTATGTGCATTTCATGTATTTTCGGTTGAAAATTTAGGCTGTGATGAAATGTGACTCACTATCGGGTTTTAGATAATACACTACTTGGCTTGGCATATTGGTAGGATGGCTTGTGTAACCTATCTGAGCCTAAAACACCAACAATAAACTTTGTTTTGTAAAAAAAATTTGCAATGGTAGTTGTTTATATTATTAAGCAAAAAATGGTTTAAACTCATATTTATACTTTTCATATTGTGTTGCTTTGATACAGTACATGCAGCGAGGCTTCGTTCCGTGACACTGTTTGGCATAGTTGGAAAGTCTTTGAAAGTGATTCCAGTAGAACCACCGGTGTGCTATCTGGAACTGTTTTTGGAATTGGTACACACCTAATGTTCCTTCTCAATACAGGGTTATTCTTATTATTAGTATGTTCTTATATAAAGATTTGTATATTTGTGATTTTATTTAATTTTAATATGCTTTTAATCTTCACACATAATTTATATTGATATTGGTTTGACTTCTAAGAATTGCATTCTTGAATGTTACTTTCATAAGTTGTGAGGACTTTGATATAACAAAAATTAATAAAAAGCTAGGTAAAAATTTTTTAGGGTGATTTCTAGAAATCATTTTTGGATAGATTATGGAATGTGTAGTGGCTGCTGTAAGAAATCGATTTCTGTTCCAGTATTATACTTTCATGAAAATTTTTTGGTTAAAAAATCGATTTTTGGGGTCATCTGCAGATTCGTTTTCGATCGAGGGGTATATTGGGAATAGTAGAAAACCATAAATGGTGGCTAACTGTCATGGCCGTTAAATAGTGTAGTTTTTTTTACTTTTAAATGGTATGCATATGTATTGTCAACTTTTAAATGGGGTAGTTGACTTTTAAAAGTCAAATGATTCAAATAGCGCAGTTTACCTCTTGAAATGTTGTAGTTTAGAATTTTAAGTCAAATGATCCTAATGGTTCTGTAAAAGAGCTTTTTGATTAACAAACCACTTAAAGTCAAATGATCAATAATTTGCATATCTTTGTTAGCATTTGGATAGGTCGAGTAGCGAGTCAAAACATAATTAGTTTGAAGCAAGTTATTTTTAGTACAAAAATGTTGTTAACACAGTAAACCTTCAAGAATGCAGTTTGACTTTTGATTATCCTTCTCTTTCTTAAGATGATGTTAGAGCAGTTGCTTCTTGACTTGTCTTCTTCATGAAATCGCTTCTGAAAAAAAATTGGTTTAACTCAACCAAATTTTAATAAATAATTTAAAAGCAAATTAGGTAGAAGCTCTACAAATATATTAACTGTGATTACTTTCTAGTACCAAATTAGTTTAACTCGACTAAATTTTGAAATGCTTTTTTTGTTTAATTTTCGTAGGTTGGGGGAGGCAAAACCGAGTACACGTATGTGGATTTTGATGCTGTTCGAGAAGAGTGGTCGAGTTATGCATCACAATCTATTTTCCGGTAGTGATATATGTATGCTTTTGAATATTAACAAACTAATACTTTTGCTAATTTAGGAATATTTGTAATATTTTGACTTACGATGTATATAGTTTTGATGCTATATTTGTGTAATTAATCTAAAAATTAGTAATTATGCGATATATATATATATATATGTAGGGTAAGGATCCTAAGAGAACCATTGGCAAATTGAGAACTTTGAGAACCATTTTGGACCACTAAAAAAATCCTCTAAAAAAATATTAAAAAAATTATAAAACAAACAAAACCGAAAATTTTAAAAAAGTAAAAAAACCAAAATTCTTATATTTCATTCCGGTTTTATTAAAAAAAAAAGCAAAAGAAAACCGAATTTTTTTTTTCTTTTTAATTCGTATTATACCTATACACATATGTATATTTTTATTCAATCTCTAGTTACGTAATATACACATATGTACATTATCATTTACCTTAAATTATACATATGTGTATAGGAAAAAACATGTATGTACATATTATACATATACGTATAATAATGTACTGATTTTTTTTTCTTTTTAATTCGTATTATACCTATACACATATGTATACTTTCATTTAATCTCTAGTTATGTAATGTAAACATATGTACATTATCATTTACCTTAAATTATACATATGTGTACATATATGTATATGTATAATTTAGCTGAACCGGGAATTTTTTTTTTACGTTTTTTTTTAGAAACCGGGATGATAAATAAGAACTTTGGCTTTTTTACTTTTTTTATTTTTGTGTTTTTTTTTGTTTTATGATTTTTTTTATTTTTGGGTTTTTTTATGGTCCAAAATGGTTCTCATAGTTATCAATTACCAAAAAGTTCTCACATGATCCTGATCATATATATATATATATATATATATATATATATATATATATATATATATATATTATTTTCTTAAAGTATACGATGACACGCATAAATGCTAGTCGTAAATGGTGTCATAAATGTGAGTAACGAAAGCGTGTCATACACGTATGTCATAAGCGCGCACTACAAGAAATTCTGTCTGATATGACGCCCTATTGCGACGACAAGTCGTCGTTACACTCTTCAGCGACGACAAGTCATGGCAAAGCTAGTCGCCGCCTAAGTCATGTTGCTATAGGCCTGGAGGTCGTCGCTATAGGGTCGTTGCAATAGAGTTCACTTATTGCCACGACTTATCCTTGCTATAGGCTTTCGTCACAAACATTTTTGAGCATTAAAAAAAGATTTAATGTAATTAAAAATCCCCTTTTGCGACAACTTGTCGTCACTATATGGCAACAAGTAAAAAAAATAAAATAAATTCACTCAATAGCGACGATTAGTCATCGCTAAAGAGTAATATATCTTTTTAACAGATTTTTCTTATTAATTTTCCAGGATTTTTTTTGTTATGAATCTGGAAAAAACATATTTATTTAGAAAATAAAATCATAAACCGACATATTTACAAAACGTTAAATAGCCGTCAAATTACAAACGTTAAACCGTCAAATTGTAGACAATTGTTGTACTAAAAACCATTAAATTGTTCATAACTAATCACTCGCTACCTTCATTTTCAACACCTGTAACACCATTACTCGTTTGACCATTGTTCTTCTCCATTCGATCAAGGCGGGGACTCAGTTGACTCATATTTCGTTGCATGATGTCCCATTGTGATGGTGTTGGTTCGTACACAGAAGCCGCATTGGTGGACGAATTTTTTTACGTTTCGTTCAATGCCTTGTTCCCAACCATTGCATGCATCAAGTGCGTCTAAGACACTCAAGCTCATCAACGGGATGATCATCACCCACTTCCTTTTGCATCTTATTAACTTCTTGAATTTTGTCCTATATTAAAGAATACAAAAACCATGCCGGGTCATGTTCAATAAAAAGAATGGCAAACATATATATACAAATATATTTAAGCAAACTTATACAATCAAATAAACATGTATACATATACATTCACATTTCGGGTCTAACGGGTCGTGTTTGTTTGACGCCAATTAAGTTATGATTATTTTGCCTATTTCCACCACTAATAACCTGCTTGCTGCCACTACTAATAATCTGATTTTTTTGTCTTGTAAACTAACCGTAACAGCAAACAAACTAAAATTTGGGATTAGTTCAGTTTGGTTTGTTTATTTCAGATTATTTTTAGAAACTTTTGCAACTTTCAGATCAGTGTAATTATCTACAACCCTGACCAAAATACCCTTGACAATCAAATCTTAAGTTCTGCATCAGATTTGTTTATTTTATTTTAAATGATTTAGGCAGCTGATCTTATAAGAGTTATACAATACAAAGTATTTAACTAAAACATGTAACTTACATGACTCACAACCACTAGGGATCCTTGAAGGACGCCCACGTGAGGTCGATCCCCACCATCTCCATCATACGAACGTGCACAAGTTGCCATTTCTAAAACAAAAATGAATAATAATCATCATTTAACAATTAATAAGCAATATGGTAAGTTAAATTGGTTAGTATGCTTTGCAAAATTGAACTATATTATTTGAACAAAATAAAGTACAATTTTGAGTCAAAACGGGTCGTATTCGGGTCACATACATGCATATACATAGATAAATTCAAACAATAAATGGTGTAGTCAAGAAATGTTACCTTCACTCAAGCTTATGACAAAAAACGAACTGAAAGAGAAGAAAATTAAAAGCCAAAATCCTTCCCAAATATTCAAGAAACCCGCAACTTCATTAGAAATTTATTAGATGTAAATCATTATATAACACGATTAGATGTAAATCATTAAATAGTTAACTTAAGCAGCAATTAAAGAATATTCACCTGTTTACATTCATCTAATATGATACCCAATTCAAGAAACCTGCTAACCCAAAAGATTATTCACCTTAAAGACAAGCAACTGGGTGGTCCTAATATGATACCCAGCTCAAGACACTTGATTTCTCACCTCAGACCCTCAAAATTACCTAACATATAAGCTAATTACACTTGAAAAAAATTCAACATTTTGTAAATAAATATTTAACACCCAAGAATGAAATTAAATGACGAGGTTGAGTTTTTCCCTTTTTAAAACCCGACTAATTGGCCCGATTAACCCAAAACCCGAGCATGTTAACCCGATTAACACCTAAAGTCAGCTATTTTTCAAAAATCACCTACAAGAAACCTTATTATCACTAATTTAAACCTACTTCAAGCTAAATATCACTAAATTGGGAACAATGGCTCAAACAAAGAACTTTACCGGTGAAAGGAGGCGGCTCCGGTGGCGGAGGCAGGCGGTGGCAAAGGCAGCGGAGAAAACAGCCGGCGAAGGAGGTGATGGAAGAGGCAGTTGGCAGCGGTGGAAAGGGTTTGTGAAAAGGGTTAGTGAAACGGGAGTGCTGAGGAAGTGTTGGTGAATGGAAGGATTAAAAGAAAATAAAATCTGTTGATACTTATAGCGACGACATATTGTTATAATAGGAACACCATATTAATTTTGGAAAGTAATAAAAAGGGAAAAGAAAAAGAAAATTACCTATAGCGACGATAAGTCGGAGTTTTCGTTTTGCGCCCATCTTTTGGATTTCCCGCTCAACCCTATGTCAACAACTTGTCCGTGGAAAATTTTTGTCAAACCCTATGGCAACGACAAGTCGTTTCTATAGGTGATCTATAGCGACGACAATTGTCATATAATATGACAAGCAGGTGCGTGCCAATTGTCATATAATATAGCTACGACAATTGATGTGTCATCTGTACACATCAATGATATGCAACACGTGTCGTTAAAGGCCTTTTTTTTCTGGTAGTGACAATGCGTTGCTAAACATGCCCACCACCTATTCTAAGGTATTTATATACACTTGAACTCGATATCAAATTTGAGCACCATTTCTTGTATGAAATTGTAATGCACCTCAATGTGCTTAGTTCTTACTTGAAACATAGGGTTGTTTACCAAGAGTATCAACGAGATTTAGTAACCAAACATTATGACCTTATGCTCCTTCCCTTGGTTTATTTATTCAAATAACCGAATCAACTAAGTGCAATCTCAACCCGCCATCATAGCTACATGATACTCAGATTCTGTTGTTTACAACGAAATGCATGGCTACTATTTACTACACCATGAAACCACACATGATCCAATCATAAACATATTCCCGATAGTAGATTGATGTGTGATGATTAATTGTTGATTTTTGTTAATTGTTTTGTATGAATTTTACAAGATATGCATGTGGAATTGTATTACTTTTGTGTATATTTATATTTGCAGGATGGGAGATTGGCACCTGATAATTTACAGGTTATGGGAATTGTTGGCACACCCCAACCTATAGCGGAACATGTCTGGACGTGACTAAGATCGCTCATAGCTCAAAGATACTAATAAATAATGCGACAATAACTAATTATTTCATTCAAGATAAAGTCACAATTGTTCGACAAAAACAAATAAACCAAAGTCATTACACCAATCTCAAAATCAAACACTTGTCCATTTATTCAATAACCCAAGTCCAAAACTATGTTTTCAACTTCAACATCATCCCAAAATGCTACCTGCATTATGCGTAAAAATAATATATTTTGTCAACAATATGTTGAGTGAGTAACCACAATTTGATATATATAAAAATAAAAATAGACAATTCATTGCGACTTGTGAATCACAACTAGTATGACACAAAAATATAATTTTCATTTCTCACTGACACAAAATTAGGTGAAGTTACTTCGACAGCGATTGATCATACTATGAGGATGAGGATGAGGATGAGATACCAACCATAAAGCAATAAACACATACACATATAACATTTAGCAACTAATCGAGCAATTACACAATCATGCAAACAGTGGAATTGTATTTGAGTATGTAATATTATGAGTAACTAAGTTTGTTTTTATGCGCATAAGGCCCCTAAAGCAAAAAAATAAGAAAAAGGGTAAGTGATTACTCACCTTTGTTATTAGCCGAGTTAGTGAAGTAGATGAGATGTGCAAGAATAAGCGAGCTAACCAAACTTAATAGAAAAATTCTAAAAATCCGTAATAATAACTATTATTAATACAAGGAAGAAACGAACTAAAATTTTCGAAAATTACAAAGTACAACTCTCGTTTTAAAGAAAGCGAGAGATAAGCGAGTTGATTAACTCTTAATAAAAACTTCTGAAAAAATTAAATAAAATTTCTACAATTGAAAACGAATTGAATCGTACAAGAGTTATTTTTTAATTCATCCTCTAACTCTAGTTATTGAAAAAGCTAGACTTAAACGAGTGCTGGTTCGTGTTTGACCTGGATGCTAGTATGAGACCGAATTCGGATCTAACATGCTCAACTCATTGAGACAAGAATAAAATATAAAAGGGTCAGTAACTAATTCAAGTCGATATATTAAGAAATTGAAAAGCCCCAAATTAACATGAAAATAAACCCTAAACTGAAATTAACAACCAAAACCCCACCAATCATTTAAATTGATTAAGGATTTCGTTTAGAATGTGAAATGAACAACTTTCATGTTTTACACTTATCTGGAATCTCAAAGGATGATAAAGAACACGAAAGGTTGACTCTTAAAGTCAAAGTGGGCAATACTCTTTAGTTAAACCACTAAAACTTGAATTGAGTGAATAATTTCGATGAACAGCAAGTGAATAATCTTAAGTAGGGCTGTAGGCGGACCGAACCAAACCGGACGAGACCTTGTCCCTGTTCGTTCATTAAGCCTTTGTCGGACAAAAGGACGGTTCACGAATACCCTACCGAACGAAAATTCATGTTCATGTCCGTTCATTAAGGAATTGAGTTTGTTCGTGTCCATTTGTGTCCGCCCGTTATTTTTGTTAACAAACGCTAATGGACATTAATGATCAAACGAACACTAACGAATGGACACAAAATAAGCATACAACGAATGGGTCAATTTTGACAAACAAGTCTGTAAACACGTTATAAGAGCTAGAATCAAGTCGCAAATTGATACGTCAATCTGTGAATACGTTATGGAATACTGATGTGGTCTAAACATATATAATATTATATAAATATTCCTATACTTTCAAGTATTTTGAGCCAGGTTTTTATTGTATATACTCGCAATTGGTTCATATGTGGGTTTTTAAGGTTTTAAGAGACAATGAGCTAAATTAGAGCAATTTTTACTAAACTTGAAACCGAGTATTTAAATAGTAATTTTAATAATAATAAACCCAAGTTTACATAATGCCAATAATTCATGCTTTCAAGTAATTAAAATAAAGTATAAACAAAGAAAGAAAGAAAGAAAAGAAAGAAACCTAAAGTTAAGTTATTTGAATCAATACGGTTTGCTTATTTTCTTATTTGGTTGGACTTGTAGATGGATGAAGCTGACATGGATTACTTTTGGGCTAGTAACTAGTTCGTGGGCCGTAGGCTTTATTGTGGACTAGAAGAACAAGAACCCTAGAAGATTGAGATTATTGTTATAGAAGAAAAATAATATAGAAGAGAGGTCATACGGGGGCAGCACATGAGAGCCACAAGAAAAATAGAAGTAAAAAAAAAACCCTACGTTGTGAAGTGAGGGATTTCAAAAGAAGCTACAGTAAGCTAAATCAAGAAAAGTAAGGCAGGAAGTCCACGGCCAAAACAATAATTAGCTAATTGGCTTGTCAAAAAAGTCCAGTACGTGAAATCAAGAATTAAATATCTAGCAGGCAAGCTCCTCAATTTGATTTAAGCTTGGAGCCTTACTGCTCAACTTATATTAATATTTTTTTTATAAACCATACTCTTATATTTAATTTTGTTTCGTTTCTTATTATGAGTAGCTAAATATATTAAACTACCTAGGTTTTGGTTGAGTACTATGTTAGATTAACAGTTTGACGAACTAGTATTTGACGTTGGTTGATTTGATGCTTTGGTAAAGTTTTTAATTGGTTTGTTCACGATATATATGCGTAATTGAATCCGATTTTTTCTTTAATAATTGTTCCACTTGTGTTTGATAGTCATTGGTGATTGTTAGATGCATGATTAGGTTGTCTACTTTGTGTTTTCAACTTGTTTGCGATTTATGGTCGAAAAAATCGTAGGAGTAATTATAGAGAGCGGATTAGATTTTATTATTCTATCTCTAGAGAGGCCGGGAGGCAATTTAGTGTTGTGTGATCTTTGTCTTTTGCGGGTTTGGGTACTAATTGCACGGGAGTGAGTTAGCCTAGGTCCCTTTAGATTATTGTGATACAAGTTGTGTTCAAATTAATTAAAAATACCCCCTTTATATTAATATATTGTATTCGAAGAGATCGGGAGGTGATTTGGATTTTGGGGTACCATAGTATTATTAGGTAAGGTGAGACCGGGAGGTGATCCAAACCTTTAACAATTGAGCTTCACATGTTATTAGAGTTCTAGGGTGTCGTTGGTGAGGCCGGGAGGCGATCTAGTGTACTTTAGTGGTCTTTAGTGTCATATTTTTTAGATATTGTTTTTCAACTAAGTTAAGTTCGTTAACTATTAATTTAACTAGTATGATTCCATTACCTAGGTAGTCGTTTCTCGCATTTGGTTTAAACCCAATTTTTATAAAGTTTCATTTTTAGTTTAGTTTTTAATTAGTTAAGTAATATTAGTTTAATTAATATTTAAAAAAAATCTAAAAAAAATCAAAAGAGAGTCTAGATAAGTAATTAATTAGGTTTAATAATTAGAGTTTACCCATAGTGTCCTAGGTTCGATATCCGTTCTTACTTGCTAGCTACATAACGACCGGTACACTTGCCGATTGTGTGGTTTTTAGGTGAATTCGGTAAAACTTGGTTATAATATTATACACACTTTTCACCACATCAAATACTTTATTCAATACGCTAATGATGGATGTATTATCCATGGAGAGAATCCGGCATGGTAACGTTACATTTGGGGAAATAAATATGGCACCGATCTCTATGCATATTCACTATGGAAGGTCCATATCTAGCCAGCTTTCATTCGTTACACTGTATTAACGAATGAGGCCTCTCATTTGTTAACATCACTAACAAATGAGGTCACTAAATCAACTAATGTTTGTCAATGATCCTAGATCAATTACAATGTCAATTAACACAAACACAAATCCAATTGATCAATTACAGATACTTAACAGTCCGAACAATTTCAATACATTTAATCACTTGATTGAACCACAATTCGAGGATCAATGAATACGATTAACAACGAGTCAAAACTCAATCAGATCAACCAGCTCTGATACCACTTGAGAGAGCATGATATTGTTCATCATGATCAATACACAATTAGATCTAGTTCTTAGATATGAGATACTGATTCGTTGATGGTTACGGTTATGGTTAAATACGATTAGATCTGGAGAGAATTGGACAAAGTTATAGTCAGATTCAATAAAGATACTTCGTTAATTAGAAATATAATTTACAAGGGGTATATATAGAGGATGAGGTTCATTCATTAGACAGGCCTAACGAATGAACACTCATTCGTTACATTATACTTAATCATCTAACGAAAGGGCCCATTCGTCTTCTCATTCATTATAAGTGACTAACAAATGAGGCAATATATTAGCAGATGCTCACATTGGTTATAGGATATAACGAATGAGTCACATTCATGATTTCAAATTACCAAAATGACCCTATACATTATTTCTAATATAATAATACAGTACACAAAGACCGAGACATAAAACCATGCAATAACAAAGTCAAAGTCAAAATTAAAACCTATTAAAGTCAAACGAGCTAATTCAAATTCTGATACAACCCAAACATGAACTATTAACACCAAAACTTGTTTCAATATTATCAATATATGATTGATAACAAACCAATTCATTCAAGATTCATTTTAGATGGGCTTGAAACCATTTGAGGTTCAGTAAAACCTTCTTACGGAGGAATCCCATGGCTTGATTGGGTATAAAAATATGTGACAGGAGTAGAAGTACTCTTGCTGGTAGGAGGTGCTTCACCATATAAAGTAGGATCTTGATTAGCTTTGGATGAATTTGACACTTTAAATCATACTCTCTCTCCTCTAATTTTTCTACAAAATCCATGAATTTGAGATTTGGGGTTTTCAATCCATTTTCAGTTAGTACAAGTGTATAGGTTGAGTATGAATTTGGAAGAGCATCCTTTAAAGTATCAATTCTATCAGCTTCATCATCACGCAAACCAAACCGATCCAGCTCAGCCAACAAGTGACAGTATCTTGTCAACAATTCACCAACTGTCTCATTCAACATAATATTTAAATTATTATACTAAAACTTCAGCATTAACGTTTTGCTTTCTCAGTTTCGTGAGTATTACCAAGACTACTTGCTTTTAAAAAAGCAAAAAATGGTGTGTAGACTTTGATATGATTAAATTGATGAAAAATATGTTTTGCTAAAGCCATTGTTAAAGTGGAATATGTTATCACTTCAATATCATAACTTTTCTTCTCTACAACGGTCATTTATTCTTTAAGAGTGTGATCAAGACCAGGTGCATCAATAACTGGTCTCACATATGTGTTTTCTTCTCTACAACAGTCATTTATACTTTATTATGTTTTCTAACTTTTCTTCTCTGGAAATCATCAAGGCTATTAAACTTCGGGTCTTTCAATCTCTGCATCATAGTTCAGCATTGTTTGTATGAGAGCGTTTTAAGAAGCAAGCATAATAATTTGTCATTTTGAAAGTTTAGGGTTTAACTTATCAAAATAAGAAAGATTAGGGATGAAAATGAACAAATCTTGGTTAACGAACGTGTAACGAATGATACCTATTAAAACGAATGAGTGAAATATAACAAATGACCTTTGAGAATAAGTGAATAGAGAATGAGTAGAATAACGAATGAATGAAAGGAATAATAAGACTAATGAGGTAAACGAATTTGAGAATGAGTGAATAGACAATGAGTAGAATAATGAATGAATGAAAGGAATGAGGTAAACGAATGAGGTATGACGAATGAAGGGAGCGAATGAATTAAGTAATGAATGGGCTTAATCACTAGAGAATGGGCCGTTATGACAGTTGTAACAAACTTTCGAGTGAATGAACTCATAACCATAGCGA
Organism: Bidens hawaiensis; assembly: GCF_021521415.1. NCBI lineage: Eukaryota > Viridiplantae > Streptophyta > Magnoliopsida > Asterales > Asteraceae > Bidens > Bidens hawaiensis. The sequence continues at coordinate 216,873 of NW_027492247.1, read as the reverse complement.
ATGAATTCATTATTCAAATCAAAACCCAGACACTTTACCAAACCAAAGCCTTAACAGTACCAATTTTGAACACAATTCAAGTCACAAATTGTCACACCCCGAAAATCTTAACTTAAGCAGCGGAAGACTTGACTAAGTCGTTTTGGCGGTGACTAGATGTTTCAGCCAATCACATTCAGGTAAATATTTCAAACATAAGTTGGACTTTATTCAACCATCAAATTTATTACACGTGTCATATTACATGGTTTTTATTCAACTTATAAGTCCAACATGAAGTCAACATTTTTCATTCAAACGCAGGCTACTATTTTTCCTGCGTTCTCTACGAAGCTCCAACGTGCCATTTTCTTGAAAAGCATGTTAAAATAATTTTGTCCACATGAATGTCGGTGAGTTTCTAAATTAAAAACCGGAATGCAACAGTTCTCGACTTTACACCCACTTATTCATCATTCTTATCAATGATAATTTCCATCATTCTCCATTCTTTTTAATTGGAATATAATTTCCATCTTTTTCCAAACATAGCAATATATTTCTTAAACAAAACGTGTTAGTTGTAAACGAGAAAAGAGTACAACACATGTATGACTATCATTATGATAAACCTGATGCATACCAAAATCAAAATATTCCCACCTTTTCAACCAGAGCGACTGGAAGAGTAGGGGGCATTGCCCCGATAGATCTACCAATATTTTTAGGCCCTTTCTCTCTAGGTTAACGGTTTTTCCTTTCATAATGACTCCTCCCATTTAACACAATTTGTAAAATATAAAGCCCTTAGTTTACATACTTTTCCCCCAAAAATATTTATAAATCGTTAAAACGAGGGGATTTACGAGAAAACTCACCTATACTCGTCACAATGTCAGATATGTCCAAACATCTCGTGTCCTATTAATATAGTTCATGCTTTTAATAATCAATAGATTTTAAGATGTTCACTCAACTTAAAATATTTCACACAAACTGTTTTAGTTTTCTTAAAACGTTTCTTTTTATTTTTTTATTAGTTCAAGTTTGAACGACTCGTTGGCGACTTTTAGTTCGTTTCAAGTCCAATTCATATTTTCACACAAGCATACAAGTAGTCTAACTTAATTTTTAACTAGCAAATTTTGTATGTCTAAATACGCACATCAAGTAATAACACCACAATTATTATTACACCACAATTATTATTATTATTCTAGCAAACAATGTTATATTATTTAATATTATCTAAATTATATTCTAGCAATTATTAGTTACAGGACTATGTATAAAGTACAAGTTTTATAATATTATATTTCTAAGATTGTTTTCTCCAGTTCCGCGTTTAACGACGAACCGGTTAACTTTTCGGTTGTAAAAATCATTGTTTAAAGTTTAGAAAACACTTAGATAAAAATATATAAGTTTAATTAGTTATTTTATAGAAACACCTTCTTTCTTATTTTAGTTATAATTTTCACAAAAATAGAAATTTTAACGTTTTCGTGTCGGTTTTCGCGACACGAACCATCTAAGATCAAGTTTTTACCAACGTGTCCTTGTTATATACATTATTTTGAGTAATGTATATTCATTTTTAGCTTTTAGGGGCTGTTCTAAAACAGTCCCGAAAACTATGTCGGTTCATGTTAAAAGGTCGAACTTTTCGACCGTTTAAGCAACCGACTAACAAGCTAAGAAAGGTTTATCGGTTCATGTTAAAAGGTCGAACTTTTCTACCGTTTAAGCAACCGGCTAACGAGCTAAGAAAAACGAAACATGTTGATGTAACTATATTTTCAATTAACTAAAGATAAGCATGTGCATCATGTTCAAGTTTCATGTAGTAATTACAATTTGACTAATCATTTGATACTTATTGTGTGATTTCACTATCACTTAAAATCAGATTCTATGGCTATATAACGACTCTTAAACTCCTAGTTCCTAACCAAGATCTTTAATAAGAAATTTATGCATCTTTTAACTAAGCATGGAAATGAGTACTTTATACAATACAAGTTGTACATTTTTCATATGCTCATGTGGGTTTTTATGTATACTTAACCTAACTTATAGAAGTTTTATCATCTATCTTGGTGTCATTGAACTAACATAACTTCATAAAAAAATTTCTACATCTCAAACAACATCGAATAGTTCAAAACTTGAAATCTAGCATATCATCATCATATGATTTAACCTTTTAAATAAGCATGTATGTATCTTCACCATCTAAGTGGGTTTTTTTTTCTTTATTTCCAAGATCCTAGTCCTTTATTATTATTTTAATCAAACATCAACCATCAAAGTCTAAGAAATCATTTTTCATGAGTTTTTTCATGCATTCATGATAAATTCTCAAGTAAGCATGTATACAAAATCAAACTTTTACACAAACATACGTACCCTTTCTCTACTTTTTCTCTCAAAAAATATGGAAACCCATTTTATTAACACAACCCATGATTAAAACCAAGCTAGGCATGAACAATCTAAGCAATGGTAGCAAATATGTATATGTACGTATGTATAGGTGTAAGGCATATTTACACATATACATACACACCTACGGCCCACACATACATATACACATTCAACACTCAGGTTCCATTTTCATGTCTTTTGCTTGTTTGTGTGAATCTTTTAAGTATGTAGGAACAAAACTTAAGCGTCTAAACTCTAAAATCCATTAAGTGGTTACCTTAGGGTCTTGTGTATGGTTGAAAACATGATGAGCGTGTGCTTGGGAAAGTGCTTCAATATCCTTGTGTCTAGCTCATAGCTTAATCCTACAACTTCACTTAGTACACCATCTCCATGGATCTTCAAGTCTTGGTTTATGTGTTGTCCTAGCTATTGCAATATGTCGGGGGATGGTGAAGACTTGGTGTACACTTGTCTATATTTTGGAATTCCAACACATAACTAAGATTAGGAGGTAATAATGACACAAAGGTTTTTGAGGGAAACAAGGGGTAGAGGGGGCGGTTTTGGGTTGGGGAATTAGAAAGGTTTTGTGATTGTTGTGTCAATTAATTGAAGTATTATACCTGTTATTCTACGTTTTGCAAGTTTTGGCTAATCAATCGATGTCTCTAAATTATGGTAATTAGATATTTGGATCCGATATTAAATTCCTAACAACATTAGCTAAAGAAGTTGAGTTTTTGGTAATGGTTGGGTTCGGGCTCATACGGTGTGCGTTACTAACTTTTATACATTTACTTTCTAACTTTTTGCGAACCGAAACCTCTAAAAATAGGTTTGTGACTTAGTTTTAATATTTTTATCAATTATAATTTTCGGGTCTTTCTCGACACTTTAGACTTTTCAACTTTATTCGGGTTGTTGCCAACGTTCGTTTCGCACAGTATCCGCTACGTGACATATTTAATTACTTATTTTTTTAACATGATAGAATAAAATTCATATATTATTGGAGTTTTTGGACTAAAATAACTTCACTTTATTTATTATATTATGTTATTTATATTATGCACGGTATATTAGCATATGTTTAGGCTAAATTTTGGCCAAGTGTCACACAAATTAGTCAAACGCATATCAATTTTGACTTATTAAAGTCAAAATCCAATCATTCAAATAACTGTTCATTCCCGCTTAATCCAAAACTCATTAAATTTAGCAATTCTATTCAATTCGATCAATCCAGGCCTAATATCAATCAATTCGAACAATCCTTCAAATAAATTACACTCAATTATCAATTCAATCCTTAATTGATTACTAATAAGTCCGATTAAGTTCGTTCACAGTCTATATAGTTAGATACTCTCAGGCACGATCAATTAACCTAATCTCGTTCAATGAATTCTATCAATCAGACATCCAAGCTCTGATACTACTTAAGTAATCACGAATATCATCATGATTCATGAATTGTAGGATCTAGTCTTTAGATATGATCAATCATTAATGGATTTGGATTATAATGTGTGAGTGTGTGTGTTGAGAGAATTTGGGCAGCATAACGAGAGGAATATAATAATAAAACAAATTCGATAAATTTCATTAAGGGTACAGGAGCATATGTAGGAGACGAAATCTCATTCGCTATACATGCATTGCGAATGAGCCACATTTGCCATGCTATTCACTAGACATTCCCATACTGAATGTCCGAAACATTAGCATCCCATTCTTTAAAATTCCTAACGAACGGGGAACCAAAACTATTCATTCGCTAACATTCCCTAGCGAATGAACTATACATTGTTGTCAAAACTAGCCCCAATACTTTAAAAGTATTACAAAACTGATAAACAAAGAACGAGACGACTAAAGATGTATCAATAGTATTGAAAAATGGGCGTGGGCCGATATAGGGTATCTTTCTTGGATGGGTTTGTTGGACTTGTGGTTGGGCTATGGAAAAATTTTGGTGAGTGGACTTTCTTTTGTTTCTGTTGTGGTAGTGAGAAGCTGAATTACTAGGCTTAGAAGATTTAGGCATAGCTTCTTATACAGGCTCGGATGCGGGCTTGTCAGGACCATGAGTCGGGTGAAACCTTAGAAAAGGTTGACAAGAACACACCAACTCTGTAACCCAAAGGCCTATTGAATATCCTGGCGGAATCAAGATATCCAACAAGTGGGAACGAAGGATTGAAAATAACATACACGAAATGATAGAAAATAATCAATAAGAGCACATTCAAAGACAAAGATTCACTGTAATAACTGCATCATTTAATGTAACAGTGAAAGGAATTTCTAGGGTTTCGTGCGTGACGGCGGCAGCGGCAGTACGAGGAAACAAATATAATATTCTTTTAGAATGTTTCTCGTATTTTGTGCGTCGATATCCGTCTCGTGTGTGTACTAAATGGAAACCTAGGACCCTATTTATAGACCCTGACATTCCTTCTATAAGTTCCTAATCATTACATAATGAAATACAAAACAATACAAGTGTTGAGTCCTCAAGCAAGATAGCAATCTTGCTCGAGCAGAATCACTATGCTAGGTATGCTCGATGAATGTCCTCGAGCATACTTTACTTAGAATATCTTCAGTGAAGACATTCTCCTCCAGCAAGCTTCATTCCTCTTGACTAATTCATGCTTTGCTCGAACTAGTCCATCGAGCAAGCTTATTCTTCTTGATGTCTTCAGTCATCTTATTCAGCAATCTTTAGCATGCTCGGATGTAAATCTTGCTCGGGGAACTGAACTGTGCTCGAAGTCCTTGCTTTGATCACATGACATCTTCTTATTGCATCCATGCTTGTCTCCATGTGCTCGATCATCCTGTGCTCGTAACAATTGGTTAAAACTTGTATGATCAAGCTGTTTGCTCGATTGGCAATCCATGCTAGATAGAAGAACACTCTTGCTCGTTGAAGTGTAGCTTGCTCAAAGCCTTAACACTTAGAAGAATTAACCGTTTAAGGTTCTGAAGACCTTGCTCGAAGTAGTAAGACCATGCTCGATCGTCTAGGCTTGCTCTGTGACAATCGTCAATTTCAGGTTAACTCCGTTAACTCAACTCCGTCAATTCAAACTTAAGATCATTGAATCTATAACGCACACTTCATTACATTTAAACTAGGGTTTAAATGACGCTTAACACTTACTACATGTGTAGTCTTTCGGGATTTGCACCGAAACGCAAACGAGTTGACGCAAACGATTGATGAATAAACGAAAAATGTCAAAACAGTAATTATGTGATAATTATGTGTTAGACTTATGTGTTACGTGATAACATGGTTATGAACATTAACTCAAGATGTAAACTAGTTAGTTAAGTTAGAAAAACAACAATTGAAAGTAGAGGGACTTGAGTGTAACTTGTATGTTTATAAATATATCCTTAACAATCAACCCTAACTCATTACTATTAACCCCACAAGTCCGATCGGCCCCTCCCTCCCTTGCTCCTTGGCTGCCGTCCACTATACACACACCTACAACCCTAAATTCAAGCTTTTGATTGAAGAACTAGGTGCTAGGAAGGTATAATTGATCATCCTTTACATCCTTGTTACTTGATTTTGATGTTTAATGGGTTAATTGAAAACCCTAGCTTGACCGATTTCATGTATGTATAGTTAATATGATTTGTTGTTGATTGGATAATGATTTGATAACTAGATTGAATGTTGTTGCATGTTAATTGTTGTGTCTATGGTTTGAGTTCAAACAAAAACCCTAATCATGTATGTAATGGGTAATTGATGTGCATGGATGGTGTTTATGGAGTCTAGAGTGTTATTATGAATGCATGATAGTTCATAGGTTGTTAATATATTGAGTTTGGATGCAAACAGTTTCTGGACAGAATGTGTATATGATGTTTAAGTGACTGTAACGAAGTGTAAACATAAAAATTGGTTGAGATTATTGGTACTACAGTAAACTAGGTTGAGTCTAGTTTCTATAAAGTATAAACTTGTAATTTTTGGACAAGTAGAAGTTAACTTTTATGATTTTACAAAAACGTTGTGCAAAGCTGAGCTGTTAGACCTGCTGTTAGGTTGTTTTGTAAATGTTATATTTCATGATATACGAGACCAATTGGGTTGGTTCCACTTCTGGAAGTTGACTTATTGAGTTTGGAACCTAACCCAAGTGGTCTTGCATTTATTGGATTTTTCGTTTAACGGGAATTGCAAATAACATTCTATTGCGCATGAATTTGACTGTTATGAGTTTGCTGTAATGATTTGATGATTGTGAGAAAAATATGTGGAATAAAAATATAATAAAATATGTTCTGGAAACCTAATACATATATGCTTCTGTGATGATATTTGGTAAATTAATTGAGATGCTATGATCGGTGAAATAGTACAATCTTTCTAGTAGGATTTCTGTCTCGGTGAAACTAGCTGCTGAGTTGTGTGAAAATGCATGAAACATGATACTTGCTATATAATTGTTATGTTTTGACCAAAACACCCTTGCGGGGAATAACTGCTAATTGATTGTCATAATTTGACCAAATTGCCCTTATGGGGAATAGTTGCTAGTTAATTGTTATGTGTTGACCAAATTGCCCTTGCGGGAAGTAATTGCTAGTGATGTACTTTATGAATACGTGACACGTAAATGATTGCTTACACATGTAACGTATCACAAATACATTGTTAAAGTCACACACGATTCACAAACGAAACACGAAACATGTTATGTGCATAGGTATTATGTGCCGGGTCTAGAGACTCGATAATATTCCGACACTTAGAAAAAAAATCTCTTTGTTGTTTTAGAACGCTAGAGAGAGTTTTTCTGTGACGCGCATCTTGGTGATTTAATTTGGGAAATTCTTCGCAAACAGTGAGTTTCACTTTCCCCTCTTTTAAACTGTTTTAAACGCTTTTCACTTGGGGGAGATAACATACTCCGATAAACGCATTTAAGATTTTGTTAGTAAATTATATATCACTTGTAAAGGCTAAGTGGCAAACGAAACAATTGAAGTCCTACACATCGAACCGGTTAATATTTGGAATAGCGAGTCACTGTTGAGTAGTACTACTGGGTTTGACAAACCCCACCCAACGCTAAACTCGACTGGAGGTCGAGCGGGTGTAATTTTGGCTAACACGTACCATGGTCTGGAGGACCTGGTGACAAGGCACTTAATAAACGAGTCAGCTTCGGTGTCGAACACTTAGTAATACTTGTTGTATAGACTAGCTACCTATCGATATATAATTGACATAACACTATCTGGTAACGCAAAACGCTGTAACGCTGTAACGCAAAACGCTGTAACGCTGTAACGCAAAACGCTGAACGCAAACGCTAAACGATTTATTTTTATATAACTTGTGAACTCACCAACCTTGTGTTGACACTTTTAGTATGTTATTCTCAGGTAGCCGAGGCGGGCGCGCGGTTTAGGAACATGCATTGCTTGAAAAACTTTTAACCATGCAAACTTACTTTTAACTGTTATCATTGGTTTTAAATCGTCCTGCGTGACGTAACATTGTTTCTATGGTTTTACGCTTCCGCACTTATTTTCATTTAAACGTTTTTTATGGTTTGATTATAACTGATGATTCCGATCCTGTTAGTTCACACCCTCTGACGGTAAAACCCCGTTAGTGGATTTTGAGGGTGTGACATGCTCGAAGTCCATACTTAGTCGTTTTTTGAGGATGTTGAGAAGATTTCAATCTTTCTTATCAAAAATCCGACTCAACAGGGCTTTTCATCGGGTTTCTTGGAACTTTTCTGCGTTAAGGTCTCGGCCTTAACGTCGTTTTTGTTGAAGGTACCCGCGTGAAGAGTTATAGCATCATGGAGGATCCCTTGGGTCACGACTCAAGAAAGAGTCTTAAGTTTGCATAGGAAACCTGAAGATATACTTGACGATGGCAAGATCAAGATGGGCGACCATATGAGGGACTACGAGGCTCAACTCGTGAATCAGTTATTGTTGTTGGTATTGTCCCTACCTTCTTGTTTGAGACGCAATATTTCTTTTTCCAATTTCTTGAGTTCTTACTTGGAATAGAACTTCTTGAGCATGAGTTTCTTAAGGTTGTCCAATGGCAAGGCATTGGCAACTTCCGCCTCTAGAGAGTGTTTCTCACTATTTCGCCGAGTGAGGTTACCCAAGTCAAAGACACTTGAGGCATAGGTGGTTCTCGTATCTTCCGGGAATTCACAATGAAGGAAGACACTCTCTATACGCTCGAACCATTGGAGGAGAGTGATGGCACCCTCTGTTCCAATATATTTGGACGGGTTTTGTTGGTGAATTGCTTGAAGGAACAAGTAGTTGGTAGTTATGGGTGTAGTGGCGGCATTCACGGTTTGAAATTGGGAAATAAGAGTTGGAAGGGCTTCCACGATTCCCTTGGCGATGCGGGATGACATACTTCAGCCTGAGTTGCCGCTTCGACGACGACGATTGATGAGGCGAGAAGACATGCTGCAGGGACAAAATGTGTATGTAAGGCCCCGTTCCCCGTAACCCTACTTTGGTGTTGGATTTACTCATAAATACAGTTTTAAAATCAGAGTTAATTAAAACTTTCACGGAATAATTAAAACTTCATGCATTACATTACAAAACATCGAATCTTGTCTTAACAAAAGTTAACTTGTCTTAAAACATAACAAAATAATTCAAAACATTTCTTCCCAAGATGCCAGTCTTCCAGTCCCTGCCACGTGACATCCTCAAGCCAGCTCCTTCAATCTATTTACCTGCGTGCATACTAAAAGTCAGCTACGCTGAGTGAGTTCTAGAATTATTTTTACACGTCCATTATTTACGTACAAATGTTATTTGGTACCATTCTTACATTATTCTTACATAGCATACAACTTTCTTATGTTCTTGCACAGATATTATAAGGGTCTGCCACCCAACCTCTTGCACAGATATTATAAGGGTCTGACGTCCGACCTCTTGCACCGATATCATAGAGTCGGCCACTCTATTCTTGCCTAGGTATTATAAGGGCCTGCCACCCTGACTCTTGCATTACATTCTTACTTGACTCTTTCAATCATGTTAAGTTAACAAACTAGGCCCGTACAAGTTCTTACAACTTTCTTTCATTCTAGCATCAATTATTCACATAAATCATACACACATATGTATTACTAGTCTTACAAGTATGCACATAACCCCGAAAATATTTCAAGAGAAATGGGGCTAGAACTCACTTGAAGACGATTCCTCTCTGAGTTTATCGTAATTCCCTTCTTTAACTGAGCTAGGCTAAATGTGTAACAAGTTAAGAGTGTTAATTATCTGTTACTACTACCTCTTATATTTAAGTTAAAGAAATCCACAACTAATGGGGGCCCGGGGGCAGCGCCTCTGGTAGCGGGATCTAGGGGCGGCAGCCCCTAGCAGGGTCTAAGGGGCAGAGCCCCTGACTGGGGTCGAGCAGGAAAATTCGCATCAGAAAATCGAATCACATGGAAATTCGCATGGAAAATTTGCATGGAAATTCGCTTCGAATGGAAGTTTCGCTTCGCATGGAAGTTTCGCTTTGCGTGGGAAGTTTCGCTTCGCATGGCTTGTGCGATGCGAATTCTTTTCCCTTCTTCGTTTTTTTTACCATTTTAAAGCCATTTTCCTCTGTGACTCTCACTTAGGGCCCGATTCTGCCATTTTTATGGGTTTTGGGTTGTACCAACTTTGTATACTCGTGTTTTAAGAGGTCCGAACATCACCTTTTTTTCCTATAACATACACGTGAGGTTATAACTCACCAAGTTTATGTTTTTCTTACATCTTACAACCCGATCTATCGTTCTATCAGTTTGCATGTCAAAACCAACCACAAAAACTTAACCTCGTTGGCCACGACTCACCTTTTGGTCTCAGTAAGGCTCAGATCTAGACAACCCGTGGATCTAGTGGTGTTTCTTGTTGTTTGATGGTGTTTACACACGAGATTCTTCCTTCCTTAGCTCGGATTTGGATCCGGGTGTTAGAGAGAAAATGTGTGTGTGTTCTTGAGTGTGTGTGTTGTGAAGGAAAAGAAAGGGAGTGGAGTTTGGGGTTTATATAGAGGTTCCATGGGCCCTAGGCCCACAACCTTTCCCAAGCCCAACCCAACATAATCTAATCACTATTACACGATCAAACTAATGACACACAATTTATAACAAAACTTTCTGTTATTTATTATTCTCAAAATACAGATGTTACAATGTAAAATTTTGTGACATTTAGGTAAGTGATGTAAATATATGAATTTTGCGTAAAAATATAATTTAACATATCAGTAACTTTTGAATAACTCTAATATAAATTGTGGTTGAGGTCGAGGATCTTATCATTCATGAGGAAAATCTAAATATATACCTTCAAAAAATAAAATATTTAATAATATGGAATAAATAAAATGAAATATTGGGTGGTTAGAAGTTCATGAATCACCATGATTCCTTTCATCAAAATGAGAAAATAATATTTATTTTAAAAATTGAAATCCAATATAAAAATCTCGTTGTTGAAATATCCATGTATCACCATCGCTTAACTTCAACAAAAGACTAAAATCGATTAAAATCGAGATGAGGGACATTGAAGTGACTGGTTGGGTGTATCCATGAATCACCATGGCTTTTCCCACGCATTCCTTCAACCAAAATAGCATGAGGAAAACGGATTTTGGCCATGAATCACTGTGAATTCGGTTATAATTAAGGAATGCGATCGTCACATGATCATGTTGACCACTTAAAGTATTGAATCACATGGCATATGTTTCGCTTTGGTGTATAGGTTCAAACATTATGTTCGGAATTCCCCATGAAAGGATTAGCATATTTTCTTTGATTCTTGAATCGTTTTACCAAGGTCCGACTCATAATGTTTTCCCCCTTCCAGTTACTAAGAAAACCTATCATGCTTTCAAGCCTTAGGGAGAGAGGAGTAAAAAAAATCATGGGAATTCTTAAGGAATTTTACACTAAAATAACATCTAGGGTTTTGGAAATTATTTTGAGAGTGAGGCATAGCCTCGGAGTCGTGTGTGCCTTGTGCATAATAATAAAAATGACACAATTAATATATTCAAGCTATGTACAAAAATTTAAATAAGAAGGGTACACGTATAGGGGCCCTAGCATGCTACTTGGCCGTTATATCTAACCACCTATATATAACATTCGGCTGTAATACCAATATGTTAACCCCAACCTACGACGGAACGTTCCGTGGCGCAACTAAGATTGCTCATAGTTCAAAGACACTAATAAATAATGTGATAATAACTAATTATTTCATTCAAAATAAAGTACACAATTATTCAACAAAAACGAATAAACCAACGCCATTGCACCTATCTCAAAATCAAACACTTGTCCATTTATTCAATAACTTACATCCAAAACCCGGTCTTCAACTTCGACATCATCCCAAAATGCTACCTACAATATGCGTAAAATAATATATTTTGGCCACAACAATGTGTTGAGCGAGTAACCACAATTTGATATGTGTGTGTGTGTGTGTGTGTGTATATAATAGATAAAAATAGACAAGTCCTTGCGACATGTATATCACAACAACTAGTATAGCACAATAATATAATTGTCATTTCCCCTCAACACAAAATTTGTGCAAGTTACTCCGACGGCGTATGATCATATTATGAGGATGAGATACCAACCATAAAACAGTAAACACATAGTCATACAGCATTTAGCAAATAGCAACTAGTCGAGCAATTACACAATCACGCAAATAGTGGAATTGTATTTGAGTCTGCAATATTATGAGTAACTAAGTTTGTTTTTATGCGCATAAGGCCTCTAAAACAAAAATAAGAAAAAGGGGTAAGTGATTACTCACTTTTGCTATCGCGCTAGTTAGAGAAGTTGATGACGTGCGAGAATAAACGAGCCGACCAAACATAATTGAAAAATCCTTAAAAAAAATCCGGAATAATAACTATGATTAAAAATAGGAAGAAACAAACTAAAATTACGAAAATTACAAAGTACAACTCTCGTTATAAAAAAAGTGAGAGATAAGCAAGCTGACTGACACTTAATACAAATACTCTGAAAAGTTAATTATCAGTTTTAATATTGAAACGAACTGAACCAAACAATAATTATTGTTTAACTCATCCTCAAACTCTAGTTATTATAATTTAACCCCTGGACTTTGGTTAAACACACTATTAATCCAAATTAAGCAACTTTGGGGTTCGATAGTCGGTTACAAATAGCATATAAATATAAAATTAAATGATCACCATAAATACTCAACAAATATGCATTTTTATTAATGTGGATAATTCTAATAACAAACCTGGGTCAGGTATAAAATAAAAATAATGAAAATGGAAAAACCGAAATGTTACATTCATTGTATATTATAGAAGATCTACAGCCAATGTACTAATACGCCTGCCAACATATTCGTATGCCCTAGCCAGCATTAGCTGAAAGTATTTGTGATGTATTGCATCAAAAATTCATGTTTTTGGAACAAGATGGCGTATTCATACGCCCATGAATGTATGAGTATGCTCGACAACAGTTATGCGTGGTTTTTGAGCGGTTCTTTAACGACTTATCAATTTAAATCCACCATTTTTCTGTCATTTGTCATCTAGAGGTGCCATAAGAAAATAGAGGACGAAAAAGCTTGAGTAACAAATCCATTCTACCTCTAAAATCATGCTTTTTGATTCTGCGTTTCACATTTCATCATCATTCACATTGCCACGAGTAGCTAAATCATTCATGGTTGCATCAAGGTTTAGGGTTTGATTTAGTTGGTATTCAATGTGCATTTGTATGTACACTTGATATGATTTTACTTTAAGTTGTCAATTACTTTGACACTTTTTTTATTTAATGGGTTTATCACTTAAGACGATGTCAAGCGTGTTGGACGTAATTTCGGGCTCCAAGTTACAAGTCGGTGAACTTGAGGGATTAATAATGATAAGGCGGTCATAGTTGGTTAGGTTTCCTAATTACAACATGTTTCCTAATTGCTACATTATTATAATAGGTAATGTTTTGTCTAGCAAGTTAGGTTAGTCTATATAAATCAAGTCATTGTTTGGCATTATAGAACGTGTGAGATGCAACCGAGTTAGGGTTCATCAAGGGTCAAACCGAGTTAGGGTTTGAGATATTGTAATCAGTCTTTGAGTTAGATTTCCTGATAAATATGAACTGAGATTTAGTAGTTTACTTCGTGTTCAATTATAGACCGGAACTTGAATTGTGAACTCGAAGGATCAATAATGACAAGTTGGTCATACTTGGTTATGTCTCCTAATTGTTATGTAATTATAATAGGTAATGTCTTGGCTAACAAGCTAGATTAGTCTATATAAACCAAGCTATGGTTAGGCATTATAGAATAGGTGAGATGCAACCGAGTTAGGGTTCATCTAGAGACATACATAAGATTTAACCGAGTTAGGGTTCATCTAGATGCAACCAAGTTATGGTTCATCAAAAATTAAATCGAGTTAGGGTTTAGAATATTGTAATCAGTCATTGAGTTAGATTTTCTGACAAATATAAACTGAAAGTTAGTTGTTTACTTCATGTTCAATAATCGATCGAGACATGAAAGTGTGCTTATAAATGCGAGTAGAAAACCTAGAGTTATGCGAAAAACATTGTGTATGATGTTGAAAAAATTGAATTTGTTGACCAAGTTAAGTACGGAATTTAAAAATTAATAATGCGGAATGTGCTTTATCTGAAAGGGTATTTTTGGTACTTTGGATTTTAACTGTGCAGATCCATATATGCCCGTTCGATTAATTTCATGCACTTTTGATAAATATGTAACATATTTCAAATTCATGACCCATTTACAAACTATCTAGAAATCAATTTTTTAGTATTTTAAAAATATGTAGGCTCTTTAGTTATACTTGTTAGAATGCCCTTACGACTCAAAATTGACATGTAATGATATTTTGATCAATCTACCTTTTTAAGAATGAACCGATGCAACTACAAATAATCTGTACACAAATATGACTTGATCTACTATCAATTGTTTTGTAGATTAAAAAGTTAAATGTAGCTATCAATGAGCGCGCTAAGGTAAAAAAGATAAAGAAAGGCTTAATCGAATAGTTGATGGCTATAATGGAAAAAGTAATGTGGAGAGAATTGCAATACTCAATAGGTTGATAAACAATGAAACTATGTTAAAATCTATGTTTTAATAGCGGATGTTTTGAAGCTATGTTAAACACTTTATTTTGAATACATTGAATGTTTGGATGTGCAATTCTGTTAGGATAATTTGGATTAGTTGATGCTTTAATTTGTAATCTCTTTCGAATGTTTGACATAGTTTTGAAAATTGGCTCTAGAATATAAAACGGCTGGAAAAACATTGGTGGTCCATATCCTCGCAAAAAGTGACAACAGTCGCAACAAAAATTGTTGCAACAACCAGACACAAAATGGTCGCAACAATCAAGAAGGCGCAATCGCAAAACCACAGTCGCAAATTTTGGTCGCTACATTCGGGTCGCAAAATTTGGGCGTTCCGGTTGTAATCCCTCCGACCTTTTTTCTTGGTCACAACACTTTGGTCGCAATTCAGTAGCAATAGGCCAATTGCAATGCTTCTTTTTCCACCACGGTTTCCGTTGCAAAGTAGTGCCAATAGGGTTGCTGTGACCTTTTGCAACCAGAAATAGGGTTGCATATAGAAAGCTATCTTTTAACATCGGATAATCCAATTACATAATAGTATATAGTTTCTCTTAGTTTAAACCCCTACTTATTAGTTAGGTGTCTTAGTTGTATTATCAGGTTATATTACATTTTTATTAGACTACCTGAAATATAAGTCGGTTAAGTTTTCGGGTTATATAAATCTTGTGCAACAGTATTAGTTGAGTCTAGTCTTGGATTCTCATTCGGTTGAACGAAATATAACTTTATAATTGTTACTTGATCACTGGAAAGATGTGTAAGAGCATGCCATTTTTTAAAAACGTAGAGAATCTGGTTCTTATCCATGTACATTATTGACATAATTATTTGATGCCTGGGACATAATAACAGATGATTTATGTTTCCAACTTACAACTATTCTTTAAAATATTATTTTACTATATGAGTTTTTTTAAAGCGTTTTCTTGGTCCCTTTTAAGGTTCTATTTGATCATATGATATTTGTGACAACAGTGTGAGGATTTGAAACTTCCTGTAACAAGAACTGATGCTATATATACATAAAGTTAGAAAATTCGCAATCCCAAAAGGAAAGGCCATAAGAAGAAGCACATTGTTTGACCTAGTAACTTGTTAAGACTAAGTGTCACGGAGTTTGTCGTTATATATTTATAAAACTCTTTTCTGGGAATTCACTTGCATCCTGAAAACAATTAAAAAAAAATACTGTTTTAATGAAACAGGCATGAAAGTAGCAAATAGATGAAACATATGATGTAAAACAAGTGAGGCATGAAAGTAGCAAATAGATGAAACATATGATGTAAAACAAGTGACATCATCTAGGGAGCTTTATATTGCATTCTTGAGTTCATATGATGTAAAACAAGTGACATCATTTAGGGAGCTTTATATTGCATTTTTTAGTTTTTTATTTAAAGGTTAGGAAAACAAAAATAAGAAAACTTTTCTTTTTTCATTTTTTTTTTCTAAGAAAAATAAAGAGAATGGAAAGAAAAGCTAGGCTTTTTTTCTCCAAAACTTTCCAGCAAAATATGGTCTTATTATGAAAGAAAAGTTTATAGCCATACACAATATTACTAATTTATACTATATTTTTCTTTCTATCTAGGTCAAAAATAAGGACATAATTGTAAAGTTTCAATTTTTTTTTCAATATCTAACTCAAGAATGTAATTCACACTTTTTTTTCTTTTCTTTTCTTTTATTTTAACTCGAGAATGGCTTTTAAATATATAATTTTTTTTTCTTTCTTACCGTATCCAATCTTATCATTTCATGTTGTGTGTAAAATTTTATCAAGGTGTGGCAATTGAGGCTTTTCAACACTTGGGTACAAATATATGGTATACTAGTGAAATGAGTTGGACATTATTGACAACGTAGAAGAGGCTATTTTACGCAAACATTGTCTTGATTAATAGACAAGATCGATGTGCAAATTCCAACAATCAATTAATGACCGGATCAGACACATTCGTGCTATGGCATGTGTTTTAAAACCTGTTGTTATGGCAAACGGAATAATAAAAAATGAGAGATTGGATAAAAACCTTATTCCCTTGGTGTTTTGCACTTATAGCATTCCATCCTGCTTGCATAATTGTGCACCCCACAACCTAGTCTGTTTGGACCCAAAAAAATAAAATCGATAAATTTTAGTAAAATTTCTTATACTACGTTTTTACTCAAATGTATAGAAACGTTACCTATTACAAACCCAATCTCCGGTTTTCCAACCTGGAAGAACGTTAGAATCTTGAGTGTAACCACCTGCAGCTATCACAGTGGTAGTTGTATAATCTTTAAGAGCACCGCATCTATAACACACGGTTCGGCTGGCATAGTTGTGTGCCCCACAATTAAATGTGGAGCAATACCAATCGCCAGCTAACACCTCTGTTCTGTTTGTGCCATAAACCGACATTTCTGCAGGTGTGGCGAATTTAGGACACTGACATATTTGACAAGCATCACGTTTCTTGAAATTCAAATGTTGGCATGCACCACACATCCAGTCTCCACTGCTCATCTCTCTTGTTATATGTTTAAAAACCTGCACAGAAAAACAATCAAATTTTAATTCAAAAGTAAAAGAAGCAAGAATAAATCTTGTTACATTGCAATATTCTGTCCCAATACTTTTTAGAACGCTCTTTGTTGGTCAAAGTTTTAGAAAAATATTTCATAATACACTCTTAACAAAATAAACCTTTGAGAAAGATTGTCCAAGTTTGTGTTTTTCTTGGATGAGCTTAAATGGTTTATATACTTGCCAAAAGATTCCCAAAAGTGGGACACCCGTTAATCAGTAAAGACCTCTCATCGCATAATATACGCACGTCGCAATCGACAAATAATTTGATATAATGCATAGACATGCAAATGATAATTCGAGAGATCTCAATGCAGTCACTTTTTTTTCACTATTAAAACAAACTTTTTTTAGATAAAACCCCAATGAGAGAAACAATACTATGATACAGGGATGTGCATTTGGTACTTGGTACCGGTACCGAAATCGGTACCGATTTGGTACCGTCGGTACCGAATCGGTACCAAAGTTTTGAGTTTCGGGATTGGTACGGTACCGGCACTGGTACGGTACGGTACTGGTATTTCCCGAACTTTTGCCTTCAATACAGGTACCGTCCCGGTACCGAACCGAATATTTCGGTACCGGTACCAAGATTTGGCGATTTTCGAAATCAGTATTTTTGGTACCGGTACCGGTCGGTACCAAGCTCATCCCTACTTAGTAGGATATCATAAGTTGTTTTCCAAGGATACACTAATAACCTAACCATCAAGTTCAGTAAAACTAACTTACGTATCAACTAAATACTAAAATGAAATAAACTTTTAACGCAACTAAAACGTTTATTCCGATCAACATAAGCAACATTCTATACTTGGTTAAAAAAATTCTAGAAACCAATATTTTAAAGAAAAGCTAAAGTATTTAAAAGAGATTTTAAAATAATTATTTTTTAGAGTTATACATTCGCCTATTTCTTCACTTACATTTAAATTCCCATAGTTCATATACTAGTTGACGATTTGAGCAATTGATCCCTAGTCAACTAACTATGAAACGATAAAAATAAGAAATAAAAAAAAAAACTGGTTACATGGGTGCCTCAACTATTTTGAAGCTCAGAGCCAAATAAAAATCTAGAGCCCTAGTTTAAGTTTTCTCCCTTTTTGAGCTACTTGATGATTTGAACTTTCGATGATTTAACCTGAGCATGTGCTGGTTTAGGTTATGTTTTCTCTTTAAGAGGCTACATAGGCTACATATGATAAACATGTAAATTGTAATGATTGCATGAGAAAGAAAGAACATTCAATAGAAATATGTCAATTTATTCTTATTTTTCCGGTGATTTTAAAAGCACTCACATTGGCATTGGTATATATAGTGTCTCATTTACTTAATTATAAGGC
This sequence comes from Bidens hawaiensis, assembly GCF_021521415.1. Classification (NCBI taxonomy): domain Eukaryota; kingdom Viridiplantae; phylum Streptophyta; class Magnoliopsida; order Asterales; family Asteraceae; genus Bidens; species Bidens hawaiensis. Next base: position 198,301 of record NW_027492247.1, on the reverse strand, counting down.
AAACAATATTGTCAACATTTTTTTTTTTACTTAATGAGAGTTGGTATACTTATTCCTTATCCATTTAATTTTACCGATTACTATATATTGGTAAGTATATCATTCCCTTACTGCTCCTGCTTATACCAAATAACACGTGAGGTGTCTTTTTGATAATCTTAAAACTTTAAGATATGCGTATATATCTTTTGGTTAAATTATAAGGATAAATGGGAACTAAACAAACAAAAACCTTCTAGCTATGAGCCATTACCATTGAGCCAATTACGACAATCCATCAAGTGATGTGCATAGCATCAAGACCAACCTTTAGCTACTCAAAATTTGAATTATACGTCCTTATCTAGAATTTCACACGTGTAGAATTTTCTTTGCCCTGGCGTCCTAGAGGCCACCACCAGAAACATTTCAACTAAAATGTGGTTATTAGTAAAAAATTTTGGTATTAGTAGTCCAGATCGATATTAAACACGAACTAAATGAATAACTCTTGTTCAAGTAATCAAAAAATATAACTCAAAAAAATAATTATAACTCTCATACCCTAACTCAGATTGACTCTTGATGAACCTTAACTTGGTTGAAATTCATCTTTTCTATAATGTCTAACCATAATTAAGTTTATATACACTAACCTAACTTGCTAGACAATAAATTACCAATTATAATTACAATACAATTAGGAAACATATTGTAACTAGGAAACATAATCAACTATGACCGTCTTACCAACATTGGTCCCTCAAGTTCAGTGACTGGTGAATTGGAGTCTGAAATTACGTCCAACAATCACCCCCCCCATAATTTCTTACTCGAAATAGGCGGTTCTTCAACTACGAGCATGTCTCTTTTGCCCTGTTTGATTTGACCCATGATCTACCTTCTTGGTTTTCTCAACTATATTGGTCTTCATCATCAGGTCTTGATGTAGGGCCCTGTTTTGTTAATATAGTCTTTTGTATTATTTCATACTATTCACGATGTAATTTACTAGCTTTGGGTTTGTTTATGTATGTTTAGGCACAAGACCTTGTAATGGTGTGCCTATTGGGCCAAACATAATGAAAGACATGTGCATGGTGATGCACAATAAATAGTGCGTCCTTCCATGCACACAATAACCTTTTGGTAAAAACTCTTTTTTATCTACTCAACAACTCTCTCTACTCCCTCTCTTACTTCTTATAACTAGAAATAACCGAACACCAACAACATCTGAGATCTCGGTTACTTGTAAGTGAATTCCGCTAGCTTACAAGGAGATTAAATTAAAAAAAATTGTTGTTTGATCCTGTCTCTAGGACCTACAATTGGTACCAGAGCTCTCGGCTCTACTAGTTGAGGTTCTTGGCTCACAACCTTGGATTTTGGTTAGGTTTGAGTGTTTGTGAGGTGTGTTCTTGCAATACAAAGTGTGTTCAAGAGTCTAAAGTGGGTTTTGGGTTTGTCATAGTGTACTAGCAAGCTTAAAATTGGCTCAAAAGTGGTGTTTGAGGTTAGTTTCCAATAGTGTTTGAAGGTTCAAAAGTGGTAAAACGGATGTTTGTAGTCAGATCCATAAGTAAAAAGTAGAATTTGAGTTTCTAGACTTTTAATCGAATCGAGTTTATGTTTTAATCGAATAGACTTTTTATTTTAATCGAATTGAGGTTATTTTAATCGAATCGAATTTGGAAATTAATTGAATTGAATTTTATATCCGATTCGATTTGTTTCCTTCGATTCGATTTAACTGTATTCGATTCAATTCGATTCATCTGAGTTCGACTCGATATTTATAGACTCGTATTGAATTTTTTGTTGTTCAAAAGTGTTTAGTTTTTTGATCCGATCATCAAAATGGCATAAGATCCTTAAGTAAAGACCTATATCATGTTTGAGAATGAAGCCTGTACAATGAACAAACCACCCAAGCTTCTCAATTGGGACAGTAACTTTGAGGAATTCAAATGGAGATTTAAGAACTACATAAGAATAAATGACTTTGCTATTTTACGATCCATTGAAAATGGTCCTCATAGACCTACCACAACTTCTCCAGCTAGACCCGTTCCTGTTGCAAGTTATACTGGATAGAATAAAAAGTTGATTATTGATTAAGAGAAGGCCTATGATGTCTTAAGTGTGTGTTTATCTATTGATATTTCTTAAACACTTAGAGAATACACCACTTCAAAAGATCTTTGGGATGCATTGGTTGAGAAGTTTGAGGGAGATTTAGACATGAGGGAAGGTGGAAAGGACATGTTGAAAGGTGAGTTCAACATGTCTAACCACATTTAATGAGAATCTGCTACATCCCTCATTCATAGATTTGAGGCCCTTAACACCAAGATGAGAAGTGGTTGTATTAATCTTGAATACTCTAAAGTAAACAAGAAGTTGTTGAATTTATTGCCTAACACGTGGAACAGTAGTGTGACGACTATTAAAAGAACCACGAATCTGAATACAACAACTTTGAGCGACTTGACCTCCACCATAAAGTCGTTTGAAATGGATGATAAGCTGCGATTGAACAATCATGTCAGCTCTCTAAATCATGCCAGTGTCTCTAATGGTTTTGGTATAAGCACAAGTTTCCTTAGCTAATCACACCCAACTGTTCATACTGTTGATGGTGTAGCAGGGTACTGTGCTCAATCTAAAAAGAACAATGCTTTCAAGACTTCAGCAAATCAGCCGGGATCATCATCAAACTCATTCTAAGATGTAGTTACATAGTCATTGAGTAAGCTCTCACGGCTCAAGGAATCAATAGGTCTACTAGCAACAACTCAAAGGGTTCAAGTAACTCGCCTACTCATTTTAACGAATCACACATTGTGCTTTTCCATGCCTTTATGGCAAGCCATGAGGAACTAATGCAAGGAAACCCCTTGCCCTTGTATTTCCAGGAAGGAGATATCCCAGAGATTAGTGAAATGGATCTTGAAAGAATGGATATCCGGTACTACATGGCCATGATAGTTCATCATTCCACAAATTTCATGAAGAAATATGGTAAGAACAGCTTAAGGGATTCTAACTGCAAGAGTATCGGGTCTGACAAAGACAGTCTCCGTTACTACAATTGCAACGAAACAGGACACTTTGCAAGACAATGCACAAACCCAGCACAACGTGATGATGATTTAAAGATCAATGAAGTGTTAGTTGGAGAAAGCATTGGGAAGAGAAATAACAAGAGGCCTATAGGTCATAATAGCTCGTCAGATCAAAGGGGTCCACAAATTGGCAATAGAGGATTAAGCAAAGGGAACCCAAACCCTAGGACCCTAATTACACAATCTGTTGAAGCTCCTGAGCAAGAGTGGGAAGGTCCATTCAAGGAGCCGATGAACCCATTGAACTTTGTTGGCATGGAATTTGTGCATGGAGACCAAGCCACTTCAAGCTCTGCATCAGGAGACAAACAAGACACTCCCGACACTCCCAAGGTACACACACATCTCTGCTCTCAAGCATGCGTTGAGATAGGATAAAATTACGGAACTCATAATGCTGCTCTAGTTGAAGAAAACTTTGGCATGAAATATCAAATTGGTGAATACAAGAAAGCTTACAAGATGCATACTACTAGAATTAAAACTCATCATGACGACATGAAAAAATTGAATGTAAAATTGTTTCAGTCTACTTTGTTAGTTGAGTTTCATGAAAAACGAATAGTGGAGTTAAATGCTAAATTGAAACTCCAGAGTTAGATCTTTCAAAAAGAAAAATTACTGTTGACAAGTTTAAACTGGCGTCTGATAAGTTAAACAGTATAATTGGAGCACAGATGGGTATAAAACAAAAGACGAGTTTGGGATATGAGCATGCGGCGATTCCACCTCCTTTCAATGATAATTATACATCCCTACCCTACTTTAGTTACAACAACCCACCTGAAGACGAAATGGTCTATGGAATTGGTCATGTTCCAAAACCCAAGACCTTCATTCCTAAGGTTCCTAAACTGTTGATCTAATTTATGTGCCTGTCAGTTCTAATAGTTATTCCTCTTGTTTGGCATGTTGTGTAGAAGAAAGTGGGTCTGTGGAAAATAACATAGGTTGTGAACAGAAAAGAGAGTCAAATTCACCTTTTGTCTCTAATGTGAATTTGAAATCATCATTTGACAATTATCTCTGTAATAAAAACAATTTTATTTCCAAACAAAATACATTATCTTCATCTTCAGATGATGATGTAGATTTTGAGAGTGTTTATGTTGGCACTTCTCAAGTTATTTTTAATGAAAATGTTGATTTTATTTCAGATAGCGATTGTGAAACTGCCTATGATGAAACCCTTGGTGAAAATTATATAAATTTAAAAAGGTCGGTTGATGTGAACAAAGCTAGTTGTTTATCATCAGGTTGTAAGGTTGAGTTTAATTCAAGTAAAAGTAGATTTTTTGAAGATGAAAAGGCTAGTACTTCATGTAAATACGCTCCACCAAGCAAAAGATTATTTTCACAAACATCCAAACATGTAAAGCTTCCTCAGTCATATAACTTTTGTGATAACTACTATGATCATCAACAATAGAATCATTTTAACTCACATCCTACCAATAGTTTTGATAATCAAGGTCACAAGGTAAATAGTATTCACAGCCATGTTCCTTTTCAAGGATCACTCTTCTCACCAAAACAATCATATTATAGTTCTAACGATTATTCTAAAGTTTATCATAGAAAGAGCTACTATGTGTGTGGTAACGCATCTCACCTTGCAAGACATTGCAAGAACTAGCACATACAACAAAAGGATCTGAGAGGTTAGTTTAATCAGTCCCACTAGCAGCTCAAGATCAAGGACTGATCAAGCTGAGGGTCAAGCCGGTGAAATGGATGTGAGATCTACTAAAATCCAGAAAATAAAGAAACCTTTTTATATAACCAAAAAGGAAAGAGCTAAAGGGTTTAAAAACTGAAAAGTCAAAAAACCCACCAAAACAAATGAGAAAAGGGATCCTAATGTCAAAATACCTGAGGATTTTATTTTAAAACAAAGAGAAGATGGTCCAGAAGACCTTCTAAATCCATGAAACTTGCTTCTGCGTGGATTCCTACGGACTGTTCTTCTGACTTTGATTCATCACATTACTACAAATTTACATAAAATAAAATAAAATTTGGTGATTTTCTCGTTAACCTTCTTGAGACAACTAAGTCTCGGGAAACCATGTCTAACTAGATGTTCATTTGTGTAGGGTCAGTCAAGAAGGTCTGTCAACAGTATCTCGTACTTAGACTGTGATTGCACCCGACACATGACAGGAGATGAGTCCTTGCTATTTGACGTTCAAACGTTTGATAAGGGACGTGTTTCCTTTGCTGGAGATATGGGAGGAAATATATCCAAAAAGGGAAGGTTTCAAACAACACCCTAATCTTCAATGCTGTCAATCTAGTGGAGCAACTCAGTCACAACTTGCTCAATGTCTCTCAGATCTATGACAAGAAGTTCTCCACTCTGTTTACGAAAAGTAAATGCTTGATCTAGAAACCAGGTTTCAAAGTCCCTGAAGAATGGATATTGATGTAAACCCTAAGGCATAATGATGCATATATATTAGATATGTGTAAGTGCACGGATTTGGTGTCTGCAGTTATTTGAATAGGATAGGGGTAGTTTAGTCTTTACACTTAATGTATAAAGGCTCATTCGCTAAGCATGTTTAGCAAATGAGGCCTCATTCATTAAAAATTAGGCATATTCGTTAATGTAAGAGCCCATTCGTTACTATAGTGTAACAAATGGCGGCAATCGTTAAAGTATACCCATTCGCTAAGTGTGTTTAGCGAATGGGCTATGAAAAGTCATTTGTTAGTACTATTCTAACGAATGAGAGGCCTCATTCGTTAATACAGTATAACGAATGAGGCATGCCAATAAATAGGCCTTCCATAGTAGAGTTGCATAGAGAGCTGCACCATATTTATCCCCTGTAACGTTATGATGCCGGAATTTCTCCAGGCTTAATGTATTGATCTCCATTAATGTATTGAACACAATGTTACGTATCGGTATTGCGACTAGATCTTGGCTCGTAATAACGTATTTACAATATGAGAAGCTCATACTCACATAGAACTGTTTCATGTCTAATATCAAAAGCCTCAGAGAACGATTCATCACTTTGGCATCGACGTCTGGGTCATGTCAACTTCAAGAATATGAACAAATTTGTAAAAGGTGAGCATGTGAGGGGCTTGCCTATCAAAACTTTCTCTTGCATAGAAAAATGTCTTTCATACTCAAAATGCAAGAAGCACAAGTTCCCTCATAGGCCCAAAACTATCAAGTTTATTGATTCCATTCTTCATCTGTTACATATGGATTTGTTTGGTCCAATTCAACCTCTGGCACTAGGCTGAAAAGCCTACTTTCATATTGTAACTGATGACTTTTCACGTTTCAACTGGACTTTTCCTTTTAGGACACAAGGATGAAACCATGCAGTTCCTGATCAGATCCATGATGCTTGTAGAGAATTAAACTGACAAACGAGTCAAGTGTATTAGAAGTGACAACGGAACCAAATTATGCAACAAATTTACGTATGAATTCTGTCACTCACAAGGGATTGATCATTAGTTTAGCGCTCCAAACACTCCACAACAGAATGGATTCACTGAACGACGCACCGAACACTGATCAAGGCTGCCAAAACAATTCTCTTATACTCAAACCTTCCATTGTTTTTTCGAGGTGAAGCAATTAACCTGCTTGTTTCATTCATAACCATATGCTGCTGAACAAACGGCTGAACACGACATCTTATGATGTGTATTACAAGACTAACCCACAGGTCAACTACTTCAAGACATTTGGATGTCCATGCATTTTGCTTCACAGTAATGCCAACTCAGCTCCAAAGTTTTCAGAGAAGCCTGATGTGTGCTATTTTGTTGGATATGCTACAAACAAGTGTGCTTATTGTGTTTACAACAAGAAATAAAAAGTGATTATGGAGTCCGTCAACGTTGACTGGGAAGAGCTTAACCCAACAGATGCACACATGGGACCCAACTGATTATTTGATTATGATGGTTTGTTCAATCAATTTCGGGCGACCTCGGATGTTAAGGGAATTGAGTTTTGGACAAAGTTTATTTGAATTGAATAGAATGAATTTTAATCGAATTGATTAATTTTAATCGAATCGAATTAAACTTTAATCGAATCAAATTTATCTTAATCAAATCAAATAATTTTAATCAGATCGAATTTATCTTAATCGAATCAAAATTTCAAAATTCGATTCGATTGATTCTGACTCGATTTAATTTTTTTCTGTTCGATTCGATTCGATCTTGTTCGACTCGATTAAAAGTTCGATTCAATTGGTTCTGAATCGATTTGATTCTTTTTTTGTTCGATTCGATTCGATTTTTTAGATTCTATTCGTGTTGACTTAGTAATTTTCGAAATTTTCAGTTCTCATAACTTTTTCTAAATCGAATCGAATTTTAACAATTCGCTTCGATTCGTTTACTCTAGTGAAAATTTTCAGATTGTAAATTTTACTTTAAGTTTAGTCTTCATTATTGTTTTCTTAGCTTATCAGTTCTAATAGTTTGTTTAATGATGGTTTTGCAATAAGATAATATGTATTATCCACTAGATTTTCCATGGAAGAAGAAGCATCGGGTATTTATATCAATGATCAAAGGGCTTAGGGACTCTCTTCTCAATTTGTACCAATCCAAAGATTCATAAAGGATGGATTGAGGAATTCTGAACCAATGCCAAAGCTGTGAAAGTTGGAATGTGATTTCTACGGAAGTGGCGGGAAACAAACTCCAAATCCCAGAAGAGGATGGAAGGCACGCATTGAAAATAAAATATGCATCTAATCACTTCTTTAACCTATTGAAGAAGCAGGCTTTGCAATAGTTTGTAGATGCAATCGGGTATGACATGAAGTGGACCACGTGTGAGAAGAAGCATTTTCCAACCTATTGGAATTTCCTGTTGCATATCACAGCAACCTGCTTGTCCTAACAGAAGAGATGATTTGACAAGTTGAGGACTGTGTGGGTTGATATTAAGGCACGTCTTGCAAAGAAGACCATTTCAACCATTCAAGACATTTCATATGCATGCAAGCAAACGCGTTGACCAACAGTCCTTGGATGATGTATCCAAGATTCGCCAAATGCTTCTTGATGATCTAATGCCCGAAGTGCCGAAACCCCCTATAATGTTTGATGATCAGGGTAATGAGCTTCCTCCAACAAAGCCTCACCATGTAAACATGGTGAAGAAAACAGTGTTTAAGGTAATGTTGGAACTGCTCGTCAGAGGAGGATATAAGTACCAAGGATAAGTTCCTGGTACTAAGTTCGGTTTGTTTGCTGAAACCGAACCAGTTATGAAGAATCTGGTGGAGATAGTGATGATGGTGACAATGATGATGATAGTGGGGATGAACAAGAGCCTAACGAAGAGGGTACTGAAACTGAACCAGATGAAGCACGAACGAAAGAGGAAGGCTGTCAGTAAGCCTTCTACTGGTGGTCCTTCTCAATAGATTGAAAAACAGGAGGAGCACGAGCAGATGCTTAAACATTTGAGGAGAGTCGAGGACTCCAAGAAGCCCGTCTCTTCAAAGATGCCAACTTCCTTGAAGGTAATCTTTTCTACTTCCACTGTGGCATGGACACAAACCACATCACTACAAGCTTAAGCAGACACACCTCCACCACAAACCACATTACCTGACTCTGACACTACCTCACCTACCACCTTGCCCCGCACTTTAGTCTCCAGGCAAACTACCTAGGACTCCCAAAACCAAACCATAGAATAAACATACCTCTAAGAAGCTACATAATTCATTAGTAACCTCACCCGGCATCACTCCATCTAGACAAGACGAACCATGCCCTCCATCTTAGAAAACCTACCCATTACCCCCTTCAACTCACACTTCACCAATCCAACAAACCCAATCACCACCTAGAGTCACTTCACCCACAGGATCATCAACTTTTACCTCTCCCCTTAGAGCCTCCACTTACAAGTCCTCCATCTTCACCTCACCATCCACAGCTGCACAAGTCACTGCTCCTGCATGCCAAACCCCAACTAACACAATACCCATACCACTAGCTCTTACTACGGTAACATTTCCGGTTTTTCCATGTTTATATTCGTATTTGTTTACCCGATTCGAGAATATATTCTGATCTTTATTATTAATAAAATTATGCATTTATATGTTAATTAATTAATTTTATCTTAGTTTACAATTCCTAAACTTTCATTTGTGAAAAATAGCCCTTAGAAACTCTTAAAATCAATTAAAATGGCTTAAAAATGCATTTTTGGAACTTCAAGGACCAAAACATCCAAAATTAAAAATCTAGTGAAAGCCCCACCTTCACGCGGCACGAAGGAGGAACGGCTAGTCCATCGCATGGCGTGAAGAATTGCTGGACCAGCTAAATTTGTGTTCGATCTTCGTTTAATGCTAAATCTTTCCCTAAACGACCCTAAATCACGAAAATTGAGCAACAAGTTATTGTATCTGCTAGGGAATAATGTCTAGGTTCATTCTCTATATTTTGATCAATATATCAAAGATTACAAGGCTCGATTTCGTCATTACTATGTTATTCGTTTACCAAAACGAGTCGGTTTCTTGTGCTACAAGTTGATGTACTGGTTATATAAACGTATCAAGACTAGAGGTTACTGAAACATAGCATTCCCAGCTGTCACCTTCCCTATACCGATGATTTCTCTCTCGTTTTTGCTTATTTACTCGAAGACTTTAGGATGTAGTTTGACTTTGACGTTGTTCTGACTTTGACCTCGATTTCTCGTCTACTCAAGCATTATCTGGGTAAGTTGTTAACTGATGAGTTGTTCACTAATACTCACTTGTCAATAACCCTCAATCAATTTCTGAGGTTGAGGGGTATTGATGGGTCAATTTAACTCAAACTCGTTTAGGGGTATTTTGGTTAATAACTTTGACTAATCAATTTTTCATGCTTCTGTTCGAAACCGACTTTCAGTCCAGATGTAACAACTCGGTTTTTCCACATACTGATTCAAACCTGTTACTCGACCCGTTTTATGTCGGGAAATTTATCACTAAAAAGTTTCGCGTTTATCGAGTAAATATTATACGATTTATATTTGATTATATTATTTATTTAATATATACATTTTTAGCCCAAACAAAACTTTAAAGCTTACTTGTTTTCATCTCAATTCACTAAGGACTATAATGTTATTTTTACATATTATATTTTTAACTAATATAACCAGATTCGTATTCCAAGATCCGCATACCCGTTTAACCATAATCGTGACCCGTTTAGATTACTTGAGCCTCAAAACAATCTAAACTATGAATTGAATCAATTTTGTGATTGTTATTACCATAATCGGCCAAAACGACATAAGTAATTAAGAAACAAGATCAACTATAACGCGAATTGATATATTAACTGAGCCGACCTAGACTTAAAATCGTTTATATATTCTAGGCTTAACTATAACACAATTCCTCGTGTCTGCATGTTCCTAATATTAGCGCGAACCAAACTCCTAAACTTAATTGTAGCAGATTTGGCCATCAACCCTTGTTCGTCATCACTCTGTCGCCGGCCCTGTTGTCTTCAAATTGAACCTTGTTCAAACATCTAATCAGGTAATAAAGAATATCGTTGAGTTCGTCTTGATTCGTTTAACATTAACCCTAACAGTGATTTAACCAATACTGAACGGATTAATCAATTGTGAAATCTAGGGTTCTTGAACAAATTGGATTCTAATTAGTATTATATAAATACAACTGTTTTCATTCCATTAACAACTGACACACCAACGCGAGTGTCTGGTGTGTATGTGTTTAAACCTTTGAGCCGTCCCAGGTCGCGGGTTCTAGTCCTGGCCAGACCCTATTTTTTTGGTATTTTTGATTTTGGGCTATTTAAGCTTGTTTTAACTTTAAATAATATATTATAATTAATACTAAATATTATAAACAATATTTTATTTAAACCGGCATCGTAAATATAACGCTTCGTGTCGGCTAGTTTCGATACAAGTTTTCGTGTGTATATATATATATGTGTGTGTGTGTGTATATATATACATGTATGTATTATAAGTGTATATTTATTTAATAAATCAACAATTATTTTATTAAGATCCGACATTAATATTAATGTTTTTCGTTGTTAAAATATCTTTATGAAAATTATTTATATTTATTAGACATATATATATATATATATATATATATATTATTTTTTAAACAAAAACTAAAATCAATGTATTAAATATATTAAAAGTATTAATTATATTTTTTACCATCGAATTTTGTTAACGATTTTAAAATATAACTTTTATGGTAATTATATATTTAAACGGTTATTATTATAATAGAATATCTCAACTCATATTTATTCAAACTAATTATTTATAAGTTCGATGGTACGATAAACAATGAATTTTTATTAATGATAATAAAAATCCGTAGAGATCAAACGTTCAAATCCATAACATACCAATCATAATTGTAACTCAAATCACATCGAAATCTTAAATTCGTTATACATATTATATCATTATAATTCACTCATCATATCATTTAATTAGGATCCTTGTCGATAATTCTTGAAGAGCTTGATTATCGTTCTTATTGTAAACATTCCTGTTTGGCTTAATCAATTAGGTGAGTTTTATCATTCCCCCATTTTACTCAATTTTCATAAACATTTTGGGGACATATGCGTATATAATACTATACATACATATCTATATATACATACATATCAAAAATAGCAAACGTGTAATTGTGTGTGATTAATCAAATCTACATGTTATGTGCTTATGTGTTATTGTATTCATTCGTTTGACATATCCCCTTGGAGAGAGTTCGCATTCTATTGACCACCGCCCGATTCGCTTGGCAACGGTCTTACTCGTATTTGCTCATAGTTGGTTTACCGGCGTCCGATTCGCTTGGCAATGGTTTAATTGACAACTTACTTGTTTATGGTTTGATTTCATTACCACATTTATTACGTTTTGCTTATTTATTATATTATCCTTATTTTATTGCAAAACTGGTGGTAAACTTACTCAACATGTGTTGTTGACCAAAATTCATTTTCTACGCATATGCAGGTTGCCTGAGTTGAAGGATCGACACTTAGAAAGACCTTAGGGTTATATTGAAGACAAACTTAAATTTAATTGATTTATTTGAATTGTATTGTTGAATTTGAATATTATGTATTATTTGAATTAAATAATTAATTAGATATTGTCACATTTTATATATGATAGTATCTTCGAGCTGTGATCAATCAGATCACGCCCCGAAATTTCCGCCTTAGGTTGGGGTGTGACACCAGAAGAATTTTATTGTTTTCGAGATTTTAATGCTACCGACTAAAACCTGAATTCCAACTCGCTGTTTGGATTCTGGTCAGTACCAGCTCGCTTAAACGTTTAATTTTTTATAACCGGAGTTATAAAAATCCATTGGGAACAATTTCAGCGGCAATGTTCTCGGTTTTAACAGTAGTTATTTGTCTCAAAGTTTCAGGTCTATTTGCTTTACCTCACTTGACGCGTTAATGAACAATTCGCATATTTTCATCATCTTTTATTCTTATTCTAGTCACTCGCCTACTCAATAAGGTGAGTTTATCATTCCCCTCTATTTTACTGCTTTTTAAATGATTTGGGGACATATGCGCACTAATAATTATTTCCATATTATATACACACCCAAACTAACAAACATATAATTGCGTGTATTCGATCAAATGTTATATGTTGCTTGCTTATGTGCTTACTTTATCACATTCGGAGAGGTTAATCATATTCACATAATATTATGATTATACGACTGTCGCAGTAGCCAACGCCCGCTCACATGGCAATGGTCAACCGGCACATTAATTGCTCATGGTTTGATTGTTTATTATCGCATTTGTTTCGTTTTGCTTATTTATTTATATATATTATTGTGACATAAAAAATGGTGATATTTTCACTCAACCTATTGTTGACAAAATCTACTTTATTTTCTAAGCATATGCAGGTTTCCTATTGACTTGAAGTTTAAGTTGATGAATGCTTAGAAGGAACATAGGATATAAAAAAAAAAGACTATTTATATTTTACTTTGTTTGGAATTATCTATTTGTTTTTGGATTGTTAGTTATGTTTTGAATGGTTGAGCACTTTAATTTGAAATAAATAAATTTAATAGATATTGTCAAATTTATATTTTATGAAAGTACCTTTAAGCTGTGAACAATCAGTTCGCATCCCGATATTTCCGTCATAGGTTGGGGTGTGACAGATTGGTATCAGAGTCGAAGGTTTTAAGATAGGTCGTTAGAATTGTCCTAGAAATATGCTTAGGATCCTTTACGTGCTTATTTAACTGCCTTATGTGCTTATTATTTGTTTATAGCTTATTTAAGTTAATTATCTTATTTTATTTTTATTTATTGTGCACACACAAATTCCAAGGCTATGCATCACCTTCAAAATATTTTTAAATCATTGTATTTTAGTAGATTGCTTTTTATTTTGGGAAATTAGTTAAGAATTCACGTGTCTTGTTTTTACTCCCTCACCTTAAGGCGTGGGAGTATGACATGTTCATCTAGTAACTAGAAGGGGAAGAGAACTGTGAGCCGAGCCTTAGTAAAACGGTTCCAAGAACCAAAGATAAGACGCTATTCCTTAACTGGAGGATAACCTAACCACATTATTCGATCTTATAGGCCAAAGCGGAACAAAATGTCAGACAACCGGAACCCTAAGTGGTCAAACGTGACCTGCTCAACGATTACATTCCTTTTGAAAACCGAATTCACGCTGATTCGTGGAAAAATTCGGAAAACTTCCAATATTTTATTTTATTTAATTTAAAATGCTTAGTTGGGTGAAAAATCCATGACGAACCATGGACATATCCATTTCTCAACCCGTTTTGATTTGATATTTGGTTGGAAGTATCACACGTGGTAATTCACGAGATACTCCAATTACTTATATTTGGATTCGTTAATTGAATATTTAGTTGGGTCAATTAAAATGCCATGCAACGCTTATGGGCCGACCAACTCAATTGCTTGTTAATCGATATTTTAATTGGACCATTAAAATGCCATGGAACACCCATAGGAGGCCCAATTCACAAATTTGATATGGCGTTATTTAGTTGGGCCATTCAAATTGCCATGGAAAGCTCATGGGAGGCTAACTCATTTGATATGCTACGTTATTTAATTTGGGTTCTCAAGCTACCATGGAAATCCCATGGAAAGCCCAACCCAATAATATTATATTTTTGGATTTCACTTTGAACTAAACAATGGTTATTTATTTAAATATCTCTGACTTAGTCACATTATTTTAAATCGCGACTAATCCTTAAGTCATGACAAGTCACTAACACAATTTTATCGCATTTCCTCATTATCTCACATTGACTCGTTTACACAACTTACCCATCGTCTCACAAAAATTTCACCTTTGGTCCCCGCAGATGTCTTCTCTAAGAAATCTTCGTCGTCTATCGGCTGCTCATGATCGCCGTCTGGCTGCTAGGATCACCAAAGAATTTTCTTCTGCTATGCCTATGATTTTGACCCAGATCCAGAGCCTCAAATTAAACGGTTCTGCAACTTCAGCTACCCTGAGCAACTTTCACTACAAAAACTTCACTAGTGCTAAACTACCCCCATATCTTGGTGAGGAAAATGCCACTAAACTCCTCCGATGATTCGATAGAATGGAGAACATCTTTATCCACTGTGAATGTCCGGACGAAAAACGGACTAACTTTGCCTCAAGCGTCTTTGAGGAGCGAGCTCTCACGTGGTGGAACACTTTTAAGGCCCTCCAAGGCGTTTAGATTGCTATGACTATGACTTGGGAGGAACTCAAGGAAGCTATGAAGAATGTCCCGAACATGAACTTCAAAGGATTGAGACGGAGTTTTGGGAACTTAAGCAGATTGGTGGTGACAACTTAACTTACTCGAATCATTTTAAGGAGCTTAGCCTGCTTGTACCCCATCTTGTGACCACCCTATGTATTGCGGTATCCGTAAGTATATCCGAGGACTACCCATGATTTTTTGTGATGCTGTGGTCAGTCGAGATCCTCTTTCCATCGAGGAAGCTATTGCTCTTGCTGCCTCGCTGTCTGATGACCATGTTTGAGATGGAACCTTATCGCGACATGATTCCAAACCTGTTGCCGACAAAATCAACGCTGAGTTCTCAACCAATGCCAATGCTAAACCCAAACCTGCCCAAAACAACAACTCTCATTGCTACCACAAGAACAACAACAATAACAACAACCACAAATGTAAAACCAATCACCAAAACTATGTTGTTAACCAAGAGAACCCTCAACCACAAAACCAAAGTGCTCCGAACAAAAGACCTTATACCGGACCTCACCCGCTATGCTCCATATGCAACCGCCATTATCTGGCTCAATTTCCTTGCCGTATTTGCACTCAATGAAATCATTACGGTCACCTTGCTAACACTTGTAGTGTAACGACTAGTACACAAGCTGTCCCACAACGGTTTGCTCAGCCTGCTCCTAGAACCGCTACTACCCCGTATGCTCAATCCGGTGCTCCTAACACTCGTGCTTGCTACAATTGTGGAGATCCTAATCATCTTCGCAATATGTGCCCTCAGCTAACCCATGCCCACCAAGCCCAAGTTATGCCTGCACTCTACTATGCCACCCATGCTCATCAAACCCAAGTTATACCCGCACCTTACTACCCTAGCCAAGCTTACCAAGTTCAAACCTACCAGCCTCCGATCCCACAAAGTTTTGCACCTCACACCTATACTCCTTAAGTCCCGCAACTCATAGCATCTCCTCATGCAACTCTTCTAGCCCCTTCTATCCATGCTCCTCCAACCAACCAACCTGCTCAAGCACCTCAAGGTTCTAATGGTCTTGCTTTTATGATGAAGGTGAAAAAAGCTCAGAATCTAGCGATGTGGTGAATGGTACGTTCTCTATTAATGATCATTTTGCTTCGGTGTTGTTTGATACTGGTGCCGATAAGAGTTTTATTTCCTTGGATTTTGTGTATATTATTGATAAGCCTCGGGATAGGTTATCTAAGCCTTTTACCGTAGAAGTAGCAAATGGGAATGCTATTAGTATTGATTCGGTTATTCGGGATTGTGTCTTAACTCTTAATAAGGTCAAGTTCCATATCGATCTTATTCCTATGCAAATGGCTAGTTTTGACATTATTGTTGGAAAGGATTGGCTAACTTTAAATCATGTTGAGGTTGTATGTTTCAAGAAGTTTCTTCGTATACCTCTCAAAGATGGTTGTATTCTTAAAGTTTTCGGTAGTGTGCCTACTTCTAAGCATAATCTCATGTCGTGTTTTCAAGCTCAACGTTACCTAGGTATGCTTTCTTAGCGCTTGTGGTGGAAAGGAAAAGGATAAGAAAAAGATTCAAGACATTCCGATTGTGCGTGATTTTCCCGACGGCTTTCCTGATGACGTTTCCGGACTCCCTCCTATTCGCCTAGTCGAATTCCGTATTGACCTTGTACCTGGAGCAAATCCCGTTGCTAAAGCACCCTATCGTCTTGCACCGCCCGAAATGTAAGAGCTTTCGAGTCAATTGCAAGAACTCTTGGACAAGGGTTTTGTTCTACCAAGTTACTCTCCTTGGGGCACACCTGTTTTGTTTGTGAAGAAGAAGGATTGTTTGTTTTGTATGTGTATTGATTATCACGAACTCAAGAAACTCATCGTCGAGAACCGTTATTCGCTCCCTTGCATCGATGATCTTTTTGATCAACTTCTAGGAGCCGCATGCTTCTCGAAAATCGATCACCGTTCAGGTTATCATCGACTTCGCGTTAACAAAGATGACATTCCCAAGACCGCATTCCGTACTCGGTATGGGCATTACTAATTTCGTGTTATGCCTTTTGGGCTAACCAATGCACTCATGGTTTTCAAGGATCTCATGAACCGTGTGTGTAAAGCCTACTTGGACAAATTCTTAATTGTTTTCATTGACGATATCTTGATCTACTACAAATCCGAAAATGATCACAAAGATCACCTACATTCTATTCTTGACCTCCTATGGAAGGAACAATTGTATGCCAAGCTTTTGAAATGTGAGTTTTAGCTTAAAGAAGTTCAGTTTTTGAGCTATATTGTCAACGACAAAGGTATCCATGTTGATCCTTCAAAGATTGAAGCTGTCAAGAATTGGAAAAAACCGACTTCTCCCACTGAATTTCGTTCTTTTCTTGGTTTGGCGGGATATTACCGTCGTTTTATTCGGAATTTCTAAAAGATTGTGTTTCCCCTCACCGCTTTAACACAAAAGAGTAAACCTTAAAAGTGGGGGTTAAAGCAAGAAGAATCTTTTCAAACCATTATGGACATGATTTGCAATGCTCCTATTCTTGCTCTTCTCGAAGGTAATGAAGATTTTATCAGTTTCTATGATGCTTCTAACCAAGGTCTCGGTTGGGTTCTCTGTAATGTGGCAAGGTTATCGCATATGCTTCGAGACAACTCAAGGTACACCAAAAGAATTATACGACACATGATCTCGAACTTGGTGTTGTTGTATTTGCCTTGAAAATTTGGAGGCACTATCTCTATGGTACCAAATGCGTAGTGTTTATAGACCATAAGAGTCTCCAACACATCTTTGATAAAAAAGAACGCAATATGAGACAACGTCGTTGGGCCGAGTTTCTTAGCGATTATGATTGTGAGATTCACTACTATCCCGATAAAGCGAATGTCATGGCCAACGCTCTCAGTCATAAGAGACAAGTCAAATCAGTTCTTCTTACTTGTGTTCTTGTTCAAAGTGATCTCGAAGAGCGTATTCTTGACACCCAACACGAATCCGTCTCTGAAGGCAATATGTATGATGAGATGTCGTGTGGTGCGGAATCTCAATTGGAATCTAAGCCCAATAGCTTGTTTTATTTTCTTAATCTCTTGTGGATTCCCAATCGTGATAATATTCGCACATTCGTTATGGACAAAACTCAAAAGTCATGATATTCTATTCATCCCGATGCAGATAAAATGTACGCTGATCTTAGTTCCATCTATTAGTAGCCCTAAATGAAGAAAGACATTGCTCTCTATCTTTCTAAATGTCTCATGTGTTCTAAAGTGAAAGCCGAGCATCATCGACCTGTTGGTTTACTTGAACAATCTCCCATTCCCGTTTGGAAATGGGAAGATATTTCTATGGATTTAATTACCAAGCTTCCATCTACCCGAAAGCAACATGATAGTATTTGGGAAATCATTGATCGATTGACAAAATCCGCTCATTTCATACCCATCAAGGAGACGTATTCTATGGATCAGTTGGCACAAATCTATGGGAGAATATATTTTGCCATTATGGAAGTCCGTTAAACCATTATCTCCGATAGAGATGGTTGTTTTACTTCTTGTTTTTGGAAGTTACTTCAGTCAGCCCTGGGAACTCCTTTGGATCTCAGTACTGCTTATCATCCACAATCCGATAGTCAGTTTGAGTTTACGATTCAAACTTTAGAAGATATGCTCCACTCACGTGTCCTCAATTTTTAGGGGCAATTGGGATACTCATTTACTACTCATCAAGTTCTCGTATAACAATAGTTTTCATTCTAGCATTGGAATGACACTTTTCCAAGCCCTTTATGGTCGCAAGTGTTGTTCTCCTATTTGTTGGAATGAAGTCGGGGAATCTCAAATTACTGGTCCTGAATTGGTTCATCAAACGACTGATCGTATTGCTCAAATCCGCCAGAATCTACTCGCTGCTCGTAGTCGTCAGAAGAGTTATGCGGATAAATGAAGAAAACCTCTGGAATTCAGTGTTGGTGATTGTGTTCTTCTGAAAGTATCTCCGTGGAAAGGATTGGTTAGATTTGGAAAGAAATGGAAGTTATTTCCTCGTTTTGTTGGTCCTTTAAAAATTCTTGATAGAATTGGTCTTGTTGCTTATAAGCTCAAACTTCCTATTGAACTCTCAAACGTTCATCCGGTGTTTCTCGTATCGAATTGAAGAAGTGTCTTGCTGAGGGTAATTTTCAAATACCTCTCGATGAAATTCGTATTAATGAGACCATGCATTTTGTTGAATGACCCGTTGAGATTATGGAATACAAGGATAAAGTCATCAAACGAAGCCGTATACCGCTGGTTAAAGTTCGTTGGAATAGAAACAAGGCGCAGAGTTTACTTGGGAGTGTGAAGATCAAATGAAAGAGAAATATCCTCATCTGTTCGCTACAATTAATTATTTAATTTTGGAACGAAATTCCCAAAAGTAGAGAATACTGTAACATTTATGGTTTTTCCATGTTCGTATTCGTATTTGTTTACCCGATTCCGGAATGTATTCAGATCTGTCTTATCAATAAAATTATGCATTTATAAATAAATTAATTATGTTTATCTTAATTTATAATTCCTTAACTTTCATTTTTGCCAAATAGCCCTTAGAAACTCTTAAAATCTCTTAAAATGGCTTAAAACTGCATTTTTGGAACTTCAGGGACCAAAACTGTGTGGAACCCCTCCTTTGTGCGGCACCAAGGAGGAAGGGTTAGTCCTTCGGGTGACGCGAAGAACTGCCAGACCATCTAAAGTTGTGTTCAATCTTCGTTTAATGCTAAATCTTTCCCTAAACGACCCTAAATAATGAAAATTGAGCAACAAGTTACTGTATCTGCTAGGGAATAATGTCTGGGTTCATTCTCTATATTTTGATCAATATATCGAAGATTACAAGGCTCGATTTCGTCATTATTATGTTATTCGTTTACCAAAATGAATCGGTTTCTTGTCCTACAAGTTGATGTACTGTTTATATAAACATATCATGACTCTAAACCCTAGAGGTTACTGAAACATAGCATTCCTAACCATCACCTTCCCTATACCGAAGATTTATCTCTCGTTTTGCTTATTTACTCGAAGACTTTAAGCTGTAGTTTGACTTTTACGTTGTTCTGACCTTTGACCTCGATTTCTTATCAACTTATGCATTATTGGGGTAACTTGTTAAATGATGAATTGTTCACTAATACTCACTTCTCAATAACTCTCAATCAATTTATGAGGTTGAGGGGTATTGACGAGTCAATTTAACTCAAACCCGTTTAGGGGTATTTTGGTCAATAACTTTGACTACTCAATTTCTCATGCTTCTGTTCTGAACCGACTTTCGGTCCAGTAGACTTTTATTTTTGTTTCAAGATTTTAAGGCTACTGACTAAAACCCGAGTTCCAACTCGCTGTTCGGATTCTGGTCTGTACCAGCTCGCTTAAACGTTTAATTTTTCATAACCAGAGTTCTAGACATCCGTTTGGAACGATTCCATCGGAAATGTTCTCAGTTTTAATAGTAGTTATTTGTCTCAAAGTTTTAGATTTATTTGATTTACTTCACTTGACGCGTTAACGGACAATTCGCATATTTTCATCATTTTTATTCGTATTTTATTCAATCGCCTACGCAATAAGGTGAGATTTATCATTCCTCTCTATTTTACTGATTTTTAAATGATTTGGGGACATATGCGTACTAATAATTATTTCCATATTATGCACATACATACACTAGCAAAGGTATAATTGTGTGTATTTGATCAAATGTTATATGTTACTTGCTTATGTCCTTACTTTCTCACATTTGGAGAGGTCCATCATATTCACATTATAGTATGATCATACGACTGTTACAGTAGCCAACGCCCGCTCACATGGCAATGGTCAACTAACACATTAATTTCTCACGGCTTGATTGTTTATTACCGCGCATTTATTTCGTTTTGTTTATTTATTTATATATTTTATTGTGTCATGAAAATTGGTGATATTCTCACTCAACTTAGTATTGACAAAATCTACTTAATTTTCTACGCATATGCAGGTTTCCTGTAGACTTGAAGTTTAAGTTGACGAATGCTTTGAAGGACCTTAGAAAATAGAAAGAAGACTATTTATATTTTACTTCATTTGGAATTATCTACTTGTTTTTGGATTGTTTGTTATGTTTTGAATGGCTGTGCACTTTAATCTGAAATAAATAAATTTAATAGATATTGTCATATTTATATTTTATGATAGTACCTTTGAGCTGTAAGCAATCAGTTCGCGCCTCGGCATTTCTGCCGTAGGTTGGGGTGTGACAACTACCTCATTACAAATCCAAACCTTAATAAAGCTAATACAATCCCAGACTAAACCTACCCAATCAACCACTCCTCCCACAATTACCCAAGCTACCTTCCTAACCCCAACACCGTTGTCCAGTGGAAAGTATACAAAGGCTCTGGTGTACACGGATCCTATTCAAGAAAGGATTTAGGCTCTAAAGGAATCAAACGAGAAGCGAGCCAAACGGGAATTGATAGTGATTGAGTTTGTGAGAGATTAGAGAAAGAAAGAGGCAGCTTTGGTGGAAAGTGTTACCAAGTTGGAGAGTGAACGAAAGGTGGATAAAGGCGTCATTGAAAGTCAAAGATTATGGATTGAGACTCTTCAGAAGCGAGTAGACAGTCAACAGTAATTATTGACTGCTCAGTCTCTGTCTCTCAATAGGCAGCATGATGATGGATTGAGGGTGTAATCGAGAGTATCTTATCTCGAGAGTGACTTGCCGTCTTCCTCTCATCTTCAAGCTAAGTTACAGGAGGATTTGGAAAAGGAGACGGATCGAGTATTGTAGGAGACTGAACGGCTAGAAGCAAGAATGAGGTTACTTGAGGATGAACAAAGTTCCTCAAGGAATGTCGGTACTCTCGTTGCTGAAAACACCGAACTCTGATCCAAGGTTGGGAGGTTGAAGGAAAGATTGGCTGAGCAAGATCGGTTGAATGGAGTTAAGTTGAAAGTTAATAAAGAAATGGCTAACAAGTACCTTGCAGCCTTTGTGATCATGAGTATGACAGATCAATACATTGAGGATCTCGTGGGAAGACTACATACTATCTTTGGGAGTTGGGTGAATCCCAAGAGAGGAGTAAAGAATGATAAAAACAAGGAAGGACAGCCTGCTGCGGCTGGTCCTAGTGGTGGTAGTGGTGTTGATGTGATGGTGACTAGTGGTGTTGAGACGGTGATTTGCACAACAGTGCATGCAAGTACTGTTGGTGCAGAAATTGATGTAGCTCTAGACGTTGGAGCTGACGAATAAAAGAGTGATGAGGAGATGTACGATGACGAGGAGGATGAGTCTGATGAGGATGATGATGATCCTCATGATGACTTTGACGAGGATCCGAGAGATGATGTTGTATTAGATACTAATAATGATGGTGGAGTTGGTAGTGGTAGTGAAGTTGGGAAACAAACAGCTTCACATGATGATGTACCACGAGATGATCCTTCGTACACTGATCCTGTGAGGAAAATAAGATACATTGACACTGTAGTGGGGAAAGATTTCTTATCCATTATAATGTTGATCAGTGTGTAGGTACCAAGTCTCAAAGGCAAGAAGACATCGATGATGATGGAATAAACCACTCCCTTAATTCGGACACTCTGGATGGCGCTGTTAAAGACTCGGTTCAAGAGCCAGTTATTGTAGTGGCTTTTGCCGCAGCTGGTGCTGAAACATCTTAGATGCCGAAACAAAGAAAGAAGAAGTGGTACACCATCGACAGATCTGCAAGTTTTAGGGCCGAAACTATCAGTACCATGATGATTCACCCATCCTTTACTGCAAGTGGCACACCGATAGCAAAAGATTCAATCTGGCTTGCAAACGAGGATCTCACCTACTTGAGCTACTCAGATATGCATTCATTGTCACAGTTTGACATGAATTATTTCAGAAGAATTGTAGGCAACGATTCATATGATGAAAAGTTGGAAGGATGGTTCTAGCGCTTCTTGAGCAGAGAATGGAAGGATGACTACCTTGACTTTATACTTAACAAGGGTAAATCATATTTGCATCCTATAGAAATTGATCCCGGCACCAGCAAGTGTGACCATTCACTCCCAACATGCTTTATTACTTTGTTGCATGGGATTTCGACAACAACATAAGGAAGGTGGTCGTTCACTATGAGACCACGCACATGCACCGTTTCTTTGACGAAGATGAGTTTGCAGGTCTCGACAAGGAGGATTTGTTGAAGATTTACAACTCTCCTTTGTCCACATTTGAAGATGTTTGGAGGGATAACACCGACAAAATTGTTGAAAAGTTCAACAAGTTTGTTCATTACCTTGTTGACCATCAACTATTTGATTATTAGTCTCCCTTCGAATAAGAGACCGATTAAAGACAAAGCTAAAGATAATATGAAAAGACTAGAGGGAGATTGTAGGGCCCCATTTTGTTAATATAGCCTTTTGTATTATTTTATACTATTCACGATGTAATTAGCTTTCAGTTTGTTTATGTATGTTTGGGCCCGATGCCTTGTAATGGTGAGCCCATTGGGCCGAACATAATGAAAGGCATGTGCATGGAGAGTCACTATAAATATATTGCATCCTTCCATGCACACAATAAACCTTTTGGCAAAAACTCTTTCTTATCCCCTCACCAACTCTCTCTACTCCCTCTCTTACTTCCTATAACCTGAAATAACCGAACATCAACTAGATCCGAGATCTCAGTTACTTATAAGTGATTGCTAGCTTAGAAGAAGATTGATCCAAGAACATTGTTGTTTGATCCCATCTCTAGGGCCTACACTTGATCTCCCGAAACTCCCCTTGATCCATGACCGTGTTCTTTTGGCTCCCCCGAACTCGACTAACTTAGTTACCTTTTCCCCATCAACTCCCTGATGGTATGAACTCGCACATCCACTCTTTTGTTTGAGATACTTGCCATCTAATTGAGTGTGCATAGTCTTCTTGATTTATTTTGGTTGGCGAGGAATTTAAAAAAAATATCAAGTTAGTTTGGATTTTTTTCTTTATTAGTTCAACAAGTTTGGGTTGACCATTGAGTGTTGTTTTATTTGGGTTTAACAAGTTATGAACAGAAAATAACGATGCGGTTGTTTCCCGGCCTCCAAATCTCAGCCTCTCCGTCGACCCTTGTCTAGATCGCCGGCCTTGCCTCGATTATTCAATGACAGCTTGATTGAACCCTACTTATTAATCACGACTTTGAATCGATGTCTTGAGTCTTCGATCTCCTCATTATAGATTTCTTGAACCTGATTCTGATACCAATTCAAGTCTCAATCGATATCAAACACGAACTAAATGAATACCTATTGCTTATATTTATCATAACATATAACTCAAAAAATTAATTATAACTCTCAAACCCTAACTCGGGTTGACTCTTGATGAACCCTAACGTGGTTGCATCTCATCTTTATAAAAATTTCTAACCATAATTCGGTTTATATAGACTAGCTTAACTTGCTAGCCAAGGCATTCCAATTATAATTACAATACAATTAGAGAACATATTGGAACTAGAAAACATAACCAACTATGACTGGCTTGTCAACATTGGTCCCTCAAATTCACCAACTTGTGAAGTAGAGTCTGAAATTATGTCCAACAATTAGTGTTCACAAAAGTTATCCGCTGCCCATTAAACAAGACTATTTAAGTGATGTTGATCAGAAAAATAATCAATAATTTGAAGTGTTTAAAATTTGTTTAAGAAGTTGGATATATTGGTCATTCATTATGGTCGTAAAAATCATGTGTAGGCGTCGATTACTCAAAGAGTAATCCCTGAGTACTCGGCCTAGGATGGTAGTACTCAGCGAGTAATCTCCGAGTACTAGCCGTCTAGGCCGAGTACTCTATGAATCATCCCCAAGTACTCCCGACTACGGGCTGAGTATTCGCAAATCCCGATTCAGCCGAGTTAGGTGCGCTTAGTGATCACTTCTGCAATTAGCAAGTCATCACAAAACTGAATACAAGAAAGATATATGTGATTTATATGAAACGAGGAGGAAATAGAACCCTATTGAAAACGAATCAAATATCTGTTATTAATTTGCTTAAAAAATGAATATATCAAATTAACACAGTTTAGAGAATATAGAACCTGACTAATACCGAACATAATGTTTTTTTTAACTAGTTTAGATTAGATTTATGATCAAAAGCTTCGTTTTCTCATCCCTAAGCGCGAATAAATTCTTCAAAATGCACCAGTAAGAGAATTCTATTCTTCCTTTCAATCCATGGCTAGCTTGTCTTCGATTCTTTTTTGCAATAATTCAAATCCCACTCGAAGATTCATATCAAAGCTTTTGTTGGCAATAATTCAAAATCCCACTTGAAGATTCATCTGTTCCATCACTTGTGCCTTACACATTGCCTTCCTTCATCACTTTATTCATGTGCATATGCAACTATATATATATATATATATATATATATACATATAGAGACACACATGCAAGTTGAGGTTAAAAATATAATTTATCATACATATTGTCTTACGATCAAATAAATCAACGTTAATCATAGATATTATTTGCTAACGAGAATATAAAAGTTGCAATTTTTTTCTTATTCACAGCCAAAAATAAATCTAGCGAGCGGGTAACGTACACGGTTGAAAAAAAGAAAAAAAAACAACCATGTGAAGCATGCGAGTTGAAGAGAAAAACCACGTTGTGGCATTTGGTAAATAAGTGAAAATGAAGTACATAACGTATTTTACACTATATCACAAAAAACCAAGTAGAGTAATTTAATTGCTCTATTCAATTAAGTGAAAATTACTCTCGATGTTTGTGTTATAGTGTAATTACGTTATACACTTAATTTCCACTTGTTTAACAATTTGCCACCACACCCATTTTTCTTTCAGTTTGTATTCTTTGTACGGAAATATTACTTTGTATGTGATCTATTCCCGATAAATCGATGCACCATATATATTAACAAAAGAAAAATTGGAGTTAAAGTTTCATATCAATTTTGGAACATCAATAATAAGAACACAAGGGTATTCTTTACAAATCCGAAGTTCTGAGCCATACCTCCCTTGTGGACACATGTGGATAGCAAGAGATATAAATGGTTTCTGATATCTCAAACTTCTCAAATAAGAATATTCTTTGGTGACAAATGGACATTAGTGATGGATAAAGCTTTTACTCAATGCGTTAGCCATCATTTTTCAATGGCATGTCAATTTTTAGTCGATTCTTGACATTTGTTTGTTTTGGGTTTGATAAGCAAGAATCGAATCGCTACTTATAGCATTTGGTTTACTTTCTTTTCTGCACCAAAGATACATCTAGATCGAATGAATATGACATTTAATGAGTTATTTCTTTCATAAAATTTGGTTATAGCACTTGTACATTAGTAATAAAGGTAGTAGTAAGAAGAAAGACACTGATACAAAAGGGGGCATTCGATCAGAACAGTTCATTGTTGCTCAGAGACAATATTATGATGACACACCTGTTGCTCAATCATGTAACAACGAATTTTGGGATGAAAGTATTTGTTCACTCAATTTTTGACGGTTTTGTGATGGACGTGTTCCGTCGCGACATTACTTTGCAATGAAATTTATGAAGGAAAGTGTTTCGAAGGATTAGACATGTATGTCACAAATATCGTATGACGGATAAATGAAAAACGTGTATGAATGACTTTCATAAACAAATATTTCGTTAGGACTCATAAAAGTTCTGTCGGATAATTCACAATTACACAGAGAATATTCAAAATCTATTATGAAACCATGCGAATTCTTATATAGAGTACTAGACAGCTGAAGGTTTCTATGGCGTGGTTTGGGTTACTTTTTTAAAAAATAATTAAAATAAATTTCAAACATATACAAAATAAATTTATAAGGGGTCCAACAGAATACAAAATACATAACGATTTCAATCAACTACAAAATAAGTTAAAAAGGGTTTTGGCTTTAACAATTTATCTATATTAGAAATTGGGATTTGAGCTTTAATCTCCCTCTTTTTTAAATTTTCATAATATATTCTATGTATATAAAAATAAAATATATCGGAAGTAAAATAATCCGAGCCAAACCGAGCCGAGTTAACAAGCGAGCCAAAATGAGCAAATCCGGCTCGTTACAAACCGAGCCTAGCTAAGCTCGCTTTCTAACCGAGCCGAGCTCCGTTTCAATCTGAGCAAGCTTTTTTAAGCTAAATCCAAGCGAGTTCCGAGCCACGAGTTTTTTGAGCAGCCTTACTATCGCTACCTCTTCCACATGTTGTCCTCAGCCCAAAGATCCCCCCCCCCCCAACACACACACACACCAACGTCCTAATCTCTCTCTCTCTCTCTCTCTAAACGATTGTGGTTAGCAGTGATGGTGGTCACTAGTGGTTGTGTGGTTGGTGGTTTTAGCCGGTTCTTGTGTTGTCTACCGGTGATGGAAGCAAATACGATGTAGCTTTCTTGGGAAAAATGACTCGACCTAGCCACAGACAGTAAACAAAAATGCAGAATTAATATTCGTATGGCTAAATATTTACCTGACTCGAATGAACCAATGAAGATGTAAACAAATAGAGTATTTTAAATGCTAAAAGAACTAAAATTTTTTTAGAAATCTCTAAAAAACCGAGAGTAAAAACAACGAAACTACTAGATCTGTTTCAAATCCACTATCACAAATAATAGATTAGTACAATGTCTTCTCTAAGTATACTAGAGGCATACGCAAGCCATCATATACTTAGAACAAACTAACATCAAGTATATGGAATCAAATAAAAACGAGTAAATGAATAATAGGTATCACCAATGAGGAATAAACGATCTCTGAAATGTTTCTTATCTTCAATAAAACACCAAAAGAAAGGATCGCCAATGTCTTCTCTTTGTCTCTATGAGAATCGTCATAAACAAGAAACCCCAAAATTGCTCTCTCAAAAGTATTTCAAACGTGTGTATGTCGACCAAAATATATGAGCACCCCAAACAAATAATCCTCGATTTATTTGTTTCTTGCTTCACGTCCAATGATTGAAGCCCACACGTAGGCCTAAAGCCAACCCAGCAAATTGTGGTGTGGGTGCACACAGATGAAGTAAAGAATACATATTTTCTCTTTTCTTTCTTTCTTTCTTTTATAACATAATAATGGTAATAAAAAATAATAAACCCATGTTACATAAAGATCATGCTAGGCTTTCTCAAAGGCAAACAAAAAATGAAAAAAAATCCAACAAATCTCCCTTTGGAAGTACACCGTAGATATACTTAACTCTAATCCAATTATCTTCCGTTTTTCTCTTTTTTCTCTTGTCAAAGCTTTGGTCAAGATATCGGAAAAACTATTATTGGTGTGAACTTCATCAAGTTCAAACAACTTGTCTTCAATAGTATCTCTAATCCAATTATACCTAACATCAATATGATTTGTTCTTTTAATAAACATAGAGTTCTTAGCAAGGTAAATAGCACTTTTGTTGTCATAAAGAAAGATGCAGCGTTATTGCATAAACCCAAACTCTTGCATAAATCTTTTCAACCACAATAATTCTTTGCATACTTGTGTTGCTGCCATATACTCTACCTCGGTGGTAGAACAACAACAAACTTTTGCAGTTTTGACTACCATAACACAGCTCCCTCTGCAAATAACATTAAATATCTTGAAGTGGATTTCATGTTGTCTGATGGTAGCCGGATTTGAGATCGGCGGTCTCTTAAGATAAGACCCTTTGAGCGGGTTAGACTCCAAAGAAATAATAGAGAGAATGAGACATTGTTTTATTTCAATTTTCTTCTTAATTAAACATAACAAGAAGGCCTTATATAGGCTTACAAAGTTGAAGAGATAAACATGCATGAAATGATGAGAACATGACTAATATATAACTAACCCACTACACTAATATGTAACTAACTACACTACACTAATATGAGAACATGGACTAATATGCATGAAACGTGCAACTTGAATGCAAACATAAATATCAATAAAACTAAGCATGGCTTTTTGAACGTGGGTAATTGGTGGTTGATGTGTTTGGCACGTGTTAATACTCACGCCCTAAAAAATGGCATTGTCCTCAAGGCCGAGACTGGTTGCTGCCATGGTGGGCGCCACTCGCGTCTTCCTAGAGCGTTTGGTTTAGTCTTAATGGGCCACAACTGTTGGTTCCAAGGTGCACGGCAATTTAGTCTTCCGGCTACAATCGGCGTGGTCTCAATGTGGCACCATGGTGGCCGCCACTCTCGTCTTCCGGTATCCGACGGGATTATTTGTTCTTTGACAAATGTTGATTTAGTGGCTTGGTTCAACCGGGTCGGAACAACACACAGTGTTGTTTTAGTCAAAGGTTTGGGTGCCTATTTTGTTGTCTGTTTCAGGGTCGGCTTGCGGAATGTTCTATGGGCTGATTGTGTGGGTATTTGGGAATTTGTTGGGACTGTCTTTGGATGACCCGTGCACATTGTTTTACTTCAATTTTCTTCTTAATTAAACATACCAAAAAGGCCTTATATAGGCTTGCAAACTTGAAGAGATAAACATGCTTGAAATGATGAGAACATGACTAATATGTAACTAACCCACTACACTAATATGTAACTAACTACACTACACTAATATGAGAACATGGACTAATATGCATGAAACGTGCAACTTGAATGCAAACATAAATATCAATAAAACTAAGCATGGCTTCTTGAACGTGGGCAATTGGTGGTTGATGTGCTCGGCACGTATCATTGTCCTTATTTCCTGCCATATCAGAATCAGTTTAACCAACAAGCATCGGCTCCCTATTTCCATATGTTATACCCAATTTGGAAGTACACCATAGATATACTTTATTGCTTCCCAATGCTTCTTACCTGGATTTGACAAGAACCGACTAACAACACATACCACATGGGAAATATCAAGTGTACACACCATTACTTACATCAAGCTTCCAACTACTGAGGCATATGGAACACCATCCATTTCTTCAATCTCCTTCTCAAAAGTAGGGCATTCTTTTTCAAATAACTTAAAGTTGGGAGTAAGATGTGTACTAATAGCATTAACTTTTTCCATCTTGAATCTGCAAAGAACCCTTTCAATGTATTGCTCCTGTGGTAGTCCGAATGCCAAGAATATTCTTTTTTGGCCCCAAGCCTTTCATAGAAAATGACTTTCTTCATTCTTTCTTCTGTTGAGCCATTCTATTTGCATTCTTGCCAAGAATCAACATGTCATCAACATAAAGTAATAATATGATGAAATTATCATTACCAAATCTCTCAAAGAAAACACAGAGTTCTGAAGCAGTCTTTCGGTAGCCTTGCTCCCCCATAACTGACTTAAACTTCTTATATCACTGTCTTGGTGATTGCTTCAACCCACAAAGACTTTTCTGAAGTTTGCAAGCATAGTCTTCTGTACTCTTAGCCTGAAAACCTTCATGTTGCTCCATATTGATTTCCTTATCCAAGTCACCATGAAGGAATGATGTCTTAACATCCATTTACTCAACCTCAAGATCATGTGAAAAGACGTTGCTTGATGACGTAGGATGTATGTACGGATCGGAATGTTATTTACTTGTACTTTGAAGTGCGGAATTGCTCAAAGATGGAAGAACACAAGAAACATTAATGTCGTATACACTAACTTTAACAATCAATCATACAAGATATGACAATTACATGACTCTTTCTTTCTCCACTTTCTCTCTCTAGGATGTGACAATGTGCAAAAGTTCTACTGTTCACGCACAAGTCAAGCTATATATAGACTTGAAAAGAACACCTCATATAGCGCATATGTTATGCACCGCGTAACTTATGCGGTATATGCTTGACTTTTGTGCTACCTACAACACATTATATATATTTGACATTTAAGCATACAAAACACACTAAGACCATAGCAATAGACATTATGACTCTACAAACTTCCCCTTGAATGTTGCTAGGTCTTTAGTCTTCATTCCTTCATGCCAAATACCCTTTCTCTGTATTCCCCGCGCATATCTTCCCACAAACGCTTTGTAGACGGTTTCTGATTGATAGGGATCTAAATACCAGTACCTTTGTACTAATACTTTGACCATGAAGCATGTTCCCTGTTCCCCTTAATTTTCTTTTCACGTTCCTTCTCATTGCGTTCTTCTTTTCCTAATTTATTCCATTTGCTCTTCCACACTTGACTAACATGTATCTTATACGTATGACAAACTTTCACAACCCGATGATACTACAGAGGAGATTCTACATCTTTTCGCCTCCCTATCTGGATCTTGTGCTTGAATAGAACGTCCATGTCTTTCTCCGAGCAATTGATTAACCACATGGGATCCATAACATCAATAACATCCCAAACACCATCCTGATTCAAAACAATCACAGCCTCACCTCTATCATAGTAGCACCACCTGAAATAAACATGGAAGTCTTGCTCCATCGGGTACATAGGTATGATCTTCAGAGTCTCTGGCTTCTTATACCTCCAAGTTTTGACATAATCATCAGTTTTAGGATCCTTCTTGATACAAGACACATGTAGAAACAGTTTCTGAGGTGTCTAACTCTTGAAGTTACACTTAGCTTGCCTCTTGATAAAATCCCAGATTCCCTTAACAGGGCCTCTTTTGGGACAATACAACAACTCCTTATCAACAATATCGACCACATCCATCAAGGGGAATGATTTTAGGTCACACAAACACTCAAAGTATTGCACCCCGAATGTCCTTCGTACAACAATCTTCCTTATCTTTGATAAGTAGGCAATACTAACCACCTTCCCGAGCTTAACCTCCTTCTCCTTCTTATATACTTTACCGATTTCTAAGTATATACGTTTAGGCTCAATCTTTCTCCTCTCTAACCAATCATTTTGCTCCTGACTATTACCTTCATCTTCTTAAACAGATTTTCCTTTATCACCCGGTACTGGATTACCTTGACTGGCAAACTCCTGGCTGATCATATCTATCTCCTCATCAAAATCCTCATCAAACTCAGGAATCTCATGATTTGCATTAGCGTACGTCATAGGTTCTTTTTCTAACTCCTCCTCCAATGTCAGGACCGA
Organism: Bidens hawaiensis; assembly: GCF_021521415.1. NCBI lineage: Eukaryota > Viridiplantae > Streptophyta > Magnoliopsida > Asterales > Asteraceae > Bidens > Bidens hawaiensis. The sequence goes on along the minus strand of NW_027492247.1, from coordinate 166,265 downwards.
GAGTCCGGTGCACACCTTGGAAAGGTCGACAAGAACACACAGACTCAATAACCCAAAGGCCTATTGAATATCCCGGAAGAATCAGGATATCCAACGGATAGGAATAAAGGCGTGATATAATAATAAACGAAAAAATAAAGGATAATCAGTTAAGAACAAATACAAAGACAATGATTCACTGTATTAAATGCATCATTCAATGAAACAGTAAATGGAATATCTAGGGTTTCGTGACGGCGGCGGCGGTACGAGAAAACAAAAGGGAATATTCTTTTTGGAATGTTTTCTCGTAATCCGTGTGTCGCGTTGTTGTCTGTGCCCTAAATGGAAACCTAGGACCCTGTTTATAGACCCTGGCATTCCTTCTAGAATCCCTAAATATTACATAATGAAAGACAAAAACAAATACAAGTGTAGGAGTCATCGAACATGATAAGTATCTTGCTCGAGCAAACTCACTATGCTAGGTATGCTCGATGAGTGTCTTAGAGCATACTTTACTTAGAATAGCTTTAGTGAAGATATTCTCCTCCAGCAAGCTTCATTCCTCTTGACCAATCCATGCTTTGCTCGAACTAGTCCATCGACCAAGCTCATTCTTCTTGATATCTTCAGTCTTGTGTAAAGATACTTATTGAACAATCTTTAGCATGATCGGATGTAAATCTTGCTCAGGGGACTGAACCATGCTCGAAGTCCTTTCTTTGAACATATGACATCTTCTTATTGCATCCATGCTAGTCACCATGTGCTCGAACATCCTGTGCTCGGAATCACTTAGTTATAACTTGAATGATCAAGTTGTTTGATCGATTCGCAATCCATACTCGATAGAAGAACACTCTTGCTCGTTGAAGTGTAGCTTGCTCGAAGCCTTAACACTTAGAAGAATTAACCACCAAAGGTTCTGAAGACCTTGCTCGAGGTAGTAAACCATGCTCGATCGTCCAAGCTTGCTCGAAGTCCATACTTAGCTGATTTCCTGAGGAGGTTGATAAGATTCCAATCTTCCTTATCGAAAATCCCACTCACCAATCTCCCCCTAGATTGGAACAAACTCAAATGCACCAAAACACACCTGCATATAGTTACAAATGTATCAGCCTACAAACATAATCAATTTAGGCTAAATCATCATTTCATTACATAAAGGGAATTCTGCCTCTTAGGCATTACACATCAAATTGTTACATATCAAAGTACAAATCAAACAAAATACAAAGATAAACATAAATAACAAGATAATCTTTTAGCTTCATTCTGCTATCTCCTCCTTTGGCTTCCTTCTAAAGCTTTTTCTTTCTTGAGTCTTACGAAGGCAGCCTTTTTCTTGAACATATCAAGCTCAACTCCATCTTCTGAATCTATCGAGAACTCAGCCTTAATTATGTCTCGAAGGTCTTGGACATGTATGAAATGTAGATCTTCATCATGCATGACCACGGCTATAGTTCCACCTGCAGCGCTTCTTCGTGACACCGATTCATTTTCTCTGTTGTAGGTAACGTGAGCTATTCTTCCATTCTGCTGCACCTGGGAGTTCGATTCAAGCATCTCTTGTCTCAAAGCTAAGCTGATTTTCTGAGGAGGATGAGAAGATTCCAATCTTCCTTATCGAAAATCCGACTCAACATCCAATATCAGTTCATTTACCAATACAGCATCCATTTCACCAGCCGTATCCAAATACTTCTCGAAGTCAAATAAAAACTCATCCTTAGTGACCTCTAATAATCTAGCAATGTCAGCACGTGTCATCTCTATGTCACCCTCTTCTAACTCCTCTCAAGTAGCAGAAAATCTAGATAGAGGTTTGAATGATAATGGCTCGACATCTAGCACTTCAAGTTCCTCAACATTACCACTAGTCATTGTCTCCCCCCTGAACTTGTTCACCAGCTTCAGATGGTTCAGTAGCAAATTCAGCATTAACACTCGAACCAGAACCAACAAGTAATCCAACACCTCCACCCGAACTCGGATCGTCAAGATTATCGTCATCAAAATCATCACATCTCGTGGAGTCTCTATAATCTACCTTCTCTTCATAATCTTCCTGATCACCTTCTTCAACAACTGGATCTTGAACAGGCTCAATGGCAGGTTCCACCACTGGTTCCACAACTGCTTCTTCAACAGGTATAACAGTCACAGGCTCAACCACTATAGTTTCAACAATCTGACTAACTATAGGTTCAACTACTTCCACTGTAGAAGAAGTATCAACATCTTGAACCTTAAAGTGAATTATAGCTTCATCAACTTTTCCGTTTCCCTTGGCATCTAACCAGTCCTGATCATATTACATTCTGAACTCCATTTCCTCAACAAATGCCTCTCCACCATAAACTTTTGTAAATACCCTATCTTCAGCATCTAATTTTTCCAATTACTGCTTCAAATTGGTACCCAATTTATCCTCCAATATAGCAAAGTACCTCACGTGAAGATATAACAAATCAGCCTGTTGCTTACGTCTCAACTCTCTATCATCGATAATCTTTCACTTTTCAACATTTTCTTTCCTCAGTCGATCATTCTCAATTACCAATCTATTGATCTTCACACCTTGTTCAGTCACGATCCCCTTCAACTCATTAAACTCCTTAACAGTCGGGAAATCACCAAAACAACCCGCTTCTAATGATGGAAAGCTACCAAAATCAACAGCTTTTGATGGTGTCTTCTTCACAGAAGTTTGCTGTTGTGGAGCTTGTTGAGTAGGTGTAGCTTGTACAACGGGTGTTTTTAACGTGTTATCGTCTTCCACCAAGTCTACTACTAGTCCCTCAATCACAAACTCTAGGTTGATCGGTGTTACAACCACCTCAGGTTGATCAACGTCCGGCTCATCAATTAACTTTAATGCCGAAGATTTAGCTCTTTAAGACTTACGCTTCAGCCGTACAACCTTCTTCTTCACAGGCTTGTCAACAACCCCCTTTGACTCATGATTGAGCATAAAAGGATCTAGATCTAAGATGACATCATGTTCTTCATTGATTGATTGATACGATTAGGTTGAATACTGTTAGTGTGTGAACTATGTGTGTTGAGAGAGTATTTGGATAGAGTAATGACTCAGAGGATGATAAAATAATGAACTGCTTACATTAATGATAACATTAAAGGTATATATAGACGATGAAACATTTGTTAACTAAACCTTAACGAATGTGTCATTCGTTATATTAATCATAACGAATGAACACCATCATTCATGATTACATTAAACACTAACGAATGCCCTTCATTCGTTGTCACATTCGTTAAGCTGAGTTAACGAATGTGGCTTACAAACATAATGAATGTAGCTTATCCGTTACGGGGTAACGAATAGCTTTACATTAGAGCGAATGGGATATATTTACCATAATACCCCTTACATTATCATTAATATAATAATAATATTATAAAGACCGAGACGCTCAAGTCGGGTATCAACAAACTACCCCTCGTCTCGAGCTCTTTATACTTTACTTCTGGAACATCTTCGTCATCCAGTCAGTGCAGCTGTGTATCTTGAATGCATAACAAACTCGAACAACTCGCTTAAACTGCATCGCAAGATCATAGTCGCTTACGTTAGCAAATCTGATCTGATTCTGAAATAAAGCGTCGTTATCAGACTCAGATAAGTTAACGAGCCACATCGGATCGATGACACGAGTAACACTTGTGTTTGATCCGCTTCCCAAAACAATTACCGCTTCACCTGTCCTGTTATCATAATACCATCTGTTGAACGTGGCGAACAGACTCTAAGGAAATATCTTCATCGGTGCCCTCTTCATAGTCTTCGGCTGCTTAACCTGTAAATTCATTTTTCTCCTGCCAGTGCAAGGATCGATCTCATCGATATATTTGTGTGTCGGCACTTGCGGCTTGAAGAATTTGAAACCATATCGGGTTTCATGAAGTGGATGCTCATAGAACCACTCAGCCCATTGAACTTTTCCCCGATTCACAAACGGTCGGTTAGTTAGTGTACTTACATCCCATCTCGACATAGATAAAATATCGTGTGGACGCTTGAAATAATAAATACCATGTTCCCACTTCACGATATATACCTTAAGCTCTGCATCATACTGCCATGCTACCAAATCACCTCTCACGTCTTTAGCACTTCTGTACTTCTTCATCTGGTACGCAGATGCTCGGACCTTCGCTAATCTGACTTCTTTCTGTTCGGGATATCTGAAGGTCTCGATCATCTTATTCATACGTTTCACATCCTGTCTAAACATACCATCCAAAGCACGTTTACGTTTCTTCTCTTTCGTAGATAAGTGACTTGTCTCAGCGGCTTTATTCCATTTCTCTATTTCTTCACGAAGACGCTGTTCTACTGCATCAAAATGTATACAGATCAGGATACTCCCCAGCAATTACATCTTCCACTTCAACTTCTTCATACTCAGGCACATTCCCACGTGGAATGCCTGGATTCGTACTTTTCTCAAAATCTATTTCCAACTCCACTGTCTTTCCTAGTTCATTGATCTCATCTTCATTTAAATCTCGAATCAGGGTAATCTGTTCTTTGGTCAGCGAATGATCTACAAACTCACCCTCTTCAATCTCATCAGCATTCACCATACTATACACAATCCTGTTCATACCCACAAACAAAATCATATTTTCTGGTATAACATCAATCGGTTTAGCTGGATTATAGTTCATGTACGGCACAATCTGCAAATTGTTTCCCTCACTACCACCACCAGTACTTGTTCCACTAGCTTGATCACCTGCCGACGATGCACTACCGCCCGGTTGCTTGTCACCAACAACCCTTACATCCGGATCATCTTCATCATCCTCAAAATTTTCAACTCACCATCTTTACAACTAAGTTGTAGGATGATCTCATCTTGTTTATGTAATCTCTCCCCCTAAGCAGCAACTAGGGCTTTTAACTCCCTATTTTCTCTCTAAACGAACTAAATATGCCTAAACATATTACGCTGCGCTAGCTCATGAGCTGCCCGGTCTGCTTGCATCTGTGTTTGTTGAAGATGCAATAGATTCATCATGTGAAACCATTGAGCCTGAGGAGACATTCCAGAAAAGTTTGGAAGGATAGGTTGCATAGGACCATGAGGACTATTGAACGCCATAAATGAGTGCTCAGGTCGTTGGAACATAGTAGGAGTGACTGGAGTAGCAGGAGTAGTCGGTTGAGGACTAGGCATGCGTGCCAATACAGTCTGTAAAACATCCCCAAAGTACAGATCCGACATAGATGTAGTCATCAAAGTCATGGTCGGAGGTACTGGAGAAACTGGTATGTGAACTGGAGTCGGAGATCGAGAGCCTACAGGAGGAGATCTCGGAATACTCTGAGGAAGAGGAGAAGTAGGAATAGGAGCTGGAATAGATACAGGTGGAGACGGTCTTTCAAATGGTTGACTTGGTATCTCAATACCCGAACCTCGTCTCACCCTTTGCTTCATTGGTTTCTCCCCCTTTTCCACCATCGGTTCTTTGCCTTTACGTTTGCGTTTTTAAGCATACGTTAACTCTGAACTCGGCCCTTGACCACCATCATGACCATCATCACCACCATTACCACCATCACCACCCTCACGCTGAGAATCCAAATTATCATGAGCCCAACGATTATTGGATGGCGCTTCATAATCAATATTGGCATGATGGCTAATCAAACGCTTAAACCTCGGCCGATCCTAAATACTTTGACCCTGGTAAGATCGTAAACATCTCATGGTATCAGCATTCAAATGTTCCAGCTTCAATATATTATCTGAATCTTTAAATAAAGTAGGCTGGAGGTCATTAATCATCAGCTGCAAGAATCTTGAATACATTAAAAACTTGTGACGACTTGTGAGATTCTCCTTTAAGTAATAAAATACCAATTCAGAGAAATTGAACCATTTGTTTAGCACTAAGGCAACAAAAGCGGATTGTAGCATAACTCGACATTCATCAAATCCTCCTTTACGTCCACCGAGACAATGTATCAGTACATGCAACAAATACTTGTACTACTCGCACAAATTCGCTTTGTTATACATAGACTTGCCCAAATATCCATTATATCTCACCCTTCCAAACAAACCACGTATCAAACTCTTATCGAAATCACATTGGTCATACATAGTGTCAACAAATCCCAAAACGTCTCTAATTAACCCCACATCAATCACCAAACGTTTCTCTAGAATGACTGCTTCTATCTGGTTCTCGGCTTCATGAAACCTAGCAGTATCCCAAAAGGCCCGTAGGTATATATAGACGATGACACATTCGTTTACTTAACCTTAACGAATGTGTCATTAGTTACATTAATCATAACGAATGAACACCCTCATTCGTGATTACATTAAACACTAACGAATGCCCTTCATTTGTTAAGCTGGGTTAACGAATGTGGCTTACAAACATAATGAATGTAGCTTATTCGTTACGGGGTAACGAATAGCTTTACATTAGTGCTAATGGGGATATATTTACCAAAATACGCCTTACATTATCATTAATATAATAATACTATTATAAAGACCGAGACGCTCAAGTCGTGTATCAACAAACTCCCAAAACGTCTCTAATTACCCCCACATCAATCACCACACATTTCTCTTGAATGACTGCTTCTATCTGGTTCTCGGCTTCATTAAACCTAGCAGTATCCCCAAAGGCCTGTATAATGCTTTGGTAAACTAAAGTGTGTGTTGATATAGCCTTATAGATCCTGGAACGTATCAAGAAATTAATCATCCCTCCGAAAATAGGTGAATCTTCAAAATTATCGTTTAAAAAGGCACATATATTGTGACTTTTATTCCATGATAACAAAACAGGAACTTGCTCAGGTTCATCAAATTGTTCTTGAGCCTGAGCCTCGGGTTGTTGTTCCGGACTAACCTCTGGATGTTGCTCGGCAGCTGGATTTTGAATGATCTCGTCAGCCATGCTGTTTAACAAGAATAAACTGTTAGTAAAATCTTCAATAATATCATACTAATTAATGAATGAGTATTTCATTCGTTATAACAAACTATACGAATTTCACATTCGTCTAAAATTTAGGTATAACGAATTGGTCACATTCGTTAGTTATAAAGAATTATCATATTCGTTAAGTATTTATTACGTTAAACCCCTATTCGTGTAGACATTCGTTACATTAACGAATTAAGTTTTATTCCTTTAACGAATTAAGTCTTATTCGTTAAAGAAAATAACAATAATCATATTCATTAAAGAAATAACGAATAATCTCATTCGCTAATCATAGAGAATGCATAGATCATTCGTTAATTCATATCGAATTTGTGATACATTAGACTTTTGACTATCAAGAGTCAAAATACAAGATTTTTTGACTTCAAAAAGTCAATGACGATAAACATCGTCGATAACCCATTGAATTTTTTATCAAAGTTTAACAATCAAACTCAAAACATATATTCGAAAACTTGTTTAACCATTTATTCAAAATTATCGATCAACATTTTCATCAAAAACGTTTCTTATTTGAATATATAAAGATAGTTCATATCAGTTCATAAACTGATTTATTAAAGCCCTAAATCCCGATGAAATATGATCATTCTGGTATCATGGATCTCGCAAATACCTGTAGAATACAAAAATGTCAATGAATTGATCTAATATGCAGGCAAATATTTCTGATAAAAATTTCCAAGAGTTTCTTTGGGAAAACGATTGAATAGTATGCAGGTGAATGACGATTCATTCGTTTTTATTATAACTGATGTTAAGTCGATTATTGGTATTGTTGTCCACTTAAATCTTCAAACAAGTGTTTTAGAACTTTCAGTGATATGTTTAATTGGTTCAATTAGGCACGAATATCAGAAATTATCAGTTCCAATCTTGATTGAAGCTTAATTTGATTTTCTCCAAATCACCCCAACTTGACTTAAACATAAGAATCAATTTGAAAAAAATTGAATGATTTTAAGCAAACATAGTCCTAATCCCCACTACAAGATATACCCCCGTTATCAAGCGATACCCTAAGGTCCTTCCCCATGGATGAGTATGCACGATTTCATCTGTTGGTTTGCTGTCATCGTGTCCCTTGTGGTCCGTTTCTTAATGGTAGTAAGACACGAGCAAGGCGAAAATGTATGATTCATAGCATAGTTTGATCAAGTCTGTAATTCATTTTGTACACAAAGTACATTTTCCGGTCAAGTTTAGAGACTTAAGTAGTTATACCGCGGGTTCGCTTTATCAAGCATTTTTTAATATACATCGAAATGAATACCAGATATAAAACCGCATAAAGACCCAATGGAGTTAGGAAGCCTAAAGCATCCCATCAATACAGGATTTAAGGCCACAAGACCACATATCATTGAGCGTTAACCTCCAACTAGAAGCTTTTTCTTGAAAAATGTTTTTCAAATTGATTAGAAGGCTTGAGTATGACCGGATTATTACATTTCTGCCATCCTTACCAAGACCTTTACTAGAACCAATAATCTAAGTTATCCGGCAATTTAGATTTATATCACTTACTTGAACTTGTTTGTTAAAAGACCTACCAATACATCAATGCAATTAAGCATACAATCTTTTCTTACTTACTTTTTATTGGACTTGGGAACAAATGACCAATGTACTATCATTTTTCTTTTTGCTCGACAACTCATTTTGAGGATCATTTTTCAATGTTTTTGTATTTTTCGACATTTGAATGTTTTTGGAGTTTTTAATTTTCTCTGTACAAACAGAAACCACAATATTTTTGAATTTTTCATTTTCTCCCCCTAAAAACAACAAAAATTAAAATAAAAAAAACAAGAAAAATGAACAATAAAATGATTCAACCAAGCTTTTGAATACCAGTTAAAGTTTTTAAACCGTTTATACCTAGCAAGTATTGAAAACGTGTTTTATCAAATGCCTTGGTATAAAGGTCAGCCTTTTGAAAATCCGTATGTATTTTTTCAATATCAATAAGTTTCTTTTCAAAGCAATCACGTATAAAGTGATAACGGATTTCAATATGTCTAGTTTTTTGAATGTTGAACCAGATTTTTGATGATAGAAATAGCGGCCGAATTGTCAATGTAAATAGGAGTAGTAAGAAACTTCAAACCGTAATCCCGCAGATGCTGCTAGATCCAGAGAACCTGTGAACAGCAACCCGAGGCCACCACATACTCCGCTTCGGCTGTAAAAGTTGAGACCGTTGTCTGCTTCTTACACTACCAGGAAACAAGCCGGTTTGCTAAGAATTGAAAACCCGCTGTTGTAGACTTGAAATTGATCTTGCATCCTCCATAGTACGAATCAGTATAAGACGTGAGATCAAACTTATCGTCCTTGGGGGGTACCACAACCCGATGTCGGGATTCCCCCTCAGATAATGTAAGATACGCTTAACTGCTGCAAGATGAGTCACTCGGGGACTCGATTGGTACCTGGCACACAAACAAACAGCAAACATTATATCAGGACGCGACACAGTCAAATACATAAGAGATCCGATCATAGCACGATATAGGGTTGGATCAATAACATCCTCTAATTCATCCGGTGATAAATTGTGACCCACAGGTAGAGGTTTAGAAGGGATCTTGCCATTAGATATCTTGAATCGGCTCAAGACATCGTTCACATATTTGGTCTGATGGATAAATATCCCTGAATCAGACTGGTGAACTTGTAATCCCAAGAAGAAGCTAATCTCCCCCATCGAACTCATCTCGAATTTGGTTTGCATCATGTAAGGCCCCGAACCCCGGGAACCCCACAGTTGGTATTCATTCTAAATACTTAATGAAATAGTTGAACTTGAAAACCGTTTCTTCCATTAAAACGAACATATCAGAGTGTCAATTTAGCAGAAAACATGAAAAATGAAACAAGTTCCCGAACCCGGGAATTTTGCCCAAAACCAAATTAAGTATAACTTGTATAAGTCCTTTGAAATAAAATGTTCATAAACAATTCTTCATTCCAGTATGCCCTTCACCGTCCAAGTAACTCCGTGCACGTCCAAGCGATAAGGCATCCTCTTCCTAACCTGAAACTCACACTAACATGCACACAAAGTCAGATTGAGCTGAGTGAGTTCAAGTTTTAAATAAATATTATCAGTAATGGATATCATGATAATCATACCAAAAGTTTTTAAAGTAAAAATAAAAGAGTACATTCATTAAGTCATCATTATCGAAGACTAGACATTCTCATACATATGTAAACATCCTTTAAATACATCCATATATGTATAACGACATATATATATAACATTCAGGGTCGAGCAAAAGTACAACCCAAACACTAACATTTAGCGCATGCAAACATAAAGTAGGCATGCACAATATTCAGTAGTCGAAACGACTACAACATTCTCCAAGTAGAAGCCAAACAATAATTTATATATATGTATATATGTTAACATTCCAAGGCCTACCCTATTCTAGCAAGCCTATATAAAATCGTTAAAAACGTTTCATCTAGTAAGAAAACACTTAGGTGTGCATGCTAGCCCAAAAGTTAAAAGAGTAAAAAGGGGCATCATGAACTCCCCTGAAATCAATCGAACACCTGCAACGAGCTAGGAAATCCTTAAGTGCACAATCACAAGCAAGGGCCTGTAAATTATACACAACGCGTTACTAAACTAGACCGTAAGAACACTCTTGCCTAATGGGCCGTTCAAGCCCAAAACTGTGGCCCAAGGCCCAACAACTTGGCCCAAGGCCCAACACTTGGTCCAAGGCCCAACAACTTGGCCCAAGGCCCAACACTTGGCCCGAGGGTAATCAAATCGAGTCAAATACGCGCGTAATAAACCTTAAAACCATTTGTTAAACGAATCAGCCCCAAATGGACCAAATTCCCATTTTAATCCTTTCATTCATCATGATTATGTCACCCGAGTTGATAGGGTTGACGGTTCCTTTTTACAACTCTCAATTTAACATTTAAACGAAAATTCGCGCACTACCGACTCGATTGACGAAGCACTAACCAAAACAGCCCTGAGCATCAAAAATTAATTTTTTCCACAGCTGTTAAACCCCCCTAGGGCTGTACAAACTGATTCGGTCAGTCATCCGATCAATTAACGCATCAAACTCAACAATTGTCAATCCTACACCCGGTAAACCCTAGTTTTCGAACTAAAATCGATTGACCGACCTAAACACCTCCATTGGCCATGAAATTATAATATGATGTACATGTCATACCTAGTGGGATTTTGATGCAACAACCTCACTCAAAACAGCCCCGGAAAAGCTCAATTGGGAAGCCACCCTGTTAGCCTACAACAAGACGTTTTTCGATCAATACGCGCAATATAAGGATCAATTAACCTGTAAAAGACTTGGGGAATCATAGTACATACCTTGAATTGAAGTTCTAAAGCTTAAACTTGGCTACAAAAAAGAAATTTCGTGGGTCTTGGTTCCCTTCTTCCCACCGATCGCAGCAATGGGGGGGGGGGCTAGGGTTAGTTTATGTTATAACTTAATATATTACACTCTAGTCCCTCCAGATTGAGGTGTAAGGAAAAATGGAAGGAAAATTTAGGTTCTTTAACGTACCGGGATGACGTAAAGGCTTCCAAGAAACGTCGGTTAAGTCCCCAGAGTTATACATACTTTGCACGCGCTAAATCATTAAACCGGATGTTTGACGGGTGTTACACATCGTGTGACGCCCGTTAATTCCAGGTTCAAGAATTAAAGCTTGTAGAGTATGTATAATTCTCGGGATTTATCCAACGTTTCTCGGAAGCCTTTACGTCATCCCGGTACGTCTAATCTCTTAACATTTCTTCCAAGTTGCATTATTATTAAATTTCGGGGGCTAGAATGAAAATGTTTTATAATATAACACTAATAAAAAAAAACCTAAACCCTAGTAGCAGCTGCTGTCCAATCGGCAAAGAGACCAACCCCCTCCCTTCCTTGCTTCGACTTTTTGATCAATTCCAAACTCCTAGAAGTAGTTCAAGATATGTAATACAATCCCCGACAGTCTTTTTGTTCACCCCTAATCGTTTTGATGCTCAATTTTGCCGAAACTTTTTGTTGGACAGATTTTCGGCCAAGGTGTAATTGACCATTTCCGGTGGATAAAAATTAGAGTTTCTGGTGTAGAAAGATTCCCAGGTATGGCATTTACATCATATTAAAATTTCGTGGCCATTGGAGGTGTTTAGGTCGGTCAATCGATTTTAGTTCGAAAACTAGGGTTTATCGGGTGTAGAATTGCAAATTGTTGAGTTTGATGCGTTAATCGGTTTGATGACCAACCGAATCAGTTTGTATGGCCCTAGGGGAGTCTAAGGCCTGTGGGAAAATTATTTTTTTGATGCTCGGGGCTGTTTTGGTTGGTGCTTGGTCAATCGAGTCGGCGGTGCGCAAATTTTCGTTTAAATGTTAAATTGAGAGTTGTAAAAAGGAACCGTCAACCCTATCAACTCGGGTGACATAATTATTATAAATGAAAAGATTAAAATGGAAATTTGGCCCATTTGGGGCTGATTCGTTTAACAATTTGTTTTAAGGTTTATTACGCGCGTATTCGACTCGATTTGATTGCCGACTAGCGAGTGGTGCATCATGGTTAGCCCCGACCTTAATCATAGGGTGTATTTGGTTAATTGAAAGTTGACGGGCCTCGGGCCAAGTTGTTGGGCCTTGGGCCAAGTGTTGGGCCTTGGGCCAAGTTGTTGGGCTTAAACGGCCCATTAGGCAAGAGTGTTCTTACGGTCTATTTTAGTAACACGATGTGTATACTTTACAGGCCCTTGCTTGTGATTGTGCACTTAGGGATTTCCTAGCTCGTTGCAGGTGTTCGATTGATTTCAGGTGAGTTCTTGATGCCCCGTTTAACTCTTTTTAAGTTTTGGGCTAGCATGCACACCTAAGTGTTTTCTCACTTGATGAAATGTTTTAAATTATTTTACATAGGCTTGCTAGTATTGGTAGGCCTTGGAATGTTATAGAATGTGTGTATGTATATATATATGGCCAATATTTGGCGAATGTTGTAGTCGTCTCGACTACTGAATGTTGCGTATGCCTACTTTGTGTTTGCATGCGCCGAATGTTACGTGTTTGGGTTGTACGTTCTCTCGGCCCTGAATGTTATTATTGAATGTTATATATATATATATATATATTGATATATATAGGAATGCACGTATATAGAAGATCATACGTAAGAATCACTATTTATTGAATGTGGTGACCTAACCGATGTATTTCCGTTTACCGTTTTAAAACCGTTTGAATGATTATTTAAGACTTTTGTTACTTATTTAAAACTTGAACTCACTCAGCTTAAGCTGACTTTGTGCGCATGTTAGTGTGAGTTTCAGGTTAGGAAGAGGATGCCTTATCGCTTGGACGTGCACGAAGCTACTTGGACGGTGAAGGGCATACGGGAATTGAAGATTTTATTATTAAACGTTTATTTTTAAAAGTTTTTATTTAAAGATAATTATGTTGATTTTGGGCAAAATTCCCGGGTTTTGGGAACTCATTTACTTATTTACGTTATCCGTCGAATTATACTCTTTGATGCTTATTTTAATGAAAAGAATTGTCTTTTAGATTAATTATTTTATGAGTTTTTTTAATGATTACCAACTGTGGGGTTCCCGGGGTTCGGGGCCTTACACATCGTCGCTTCAAAGTCTTCGCACAAGCTGTCGTTTGTCGAACCAAAAATAATATCGTCCACGTAAATTCACCAAAATTCTTGTTGAATAGAGTACTATCCACAGTTCCCCTCTTAAATCCACTATCAATCAGATGGTCTGCCAAAGTGCTGTGCCAGGTTCTCGGGGCCTGGTGTAAACCATAAAGAGCTTTGTTTAATCGGTAAACACGCTCTGGATAGTCTGGATCCTCAAAGCCGGGAGGCTATTTCACATACACATCTTCATGAATCTCTCCATTTAAGAATGCCGATTTAACATCCATTTGATAAACTTTAAAGTTCTTAAAGGCTGCATAGGCAAGAAAGATGCGTATAGCTTCTAGTCGTGCCATAGGAGCATATACTTCGGTGTAGTCAATGCCTTCTCGTTGATTGTAACCCAATACGACTAATCATGCCGCCACGATTATCTCACGGTCGTCCTTTTTGCACTTAAAAACCCATTTCGTCGGTATAACTCTTTTGACTCGATCGGGTTTATCAATCAAATCCCATACACCTAGTCTTACGAACTGTTGCTACTCCTCCTGCATAGCCTCAACCCAAGATGGTTCCTTTAGTGCCATCGTGACACTTGTCGGTTCAATCTGTGATAAGAAGCAGGTGTATCGTGCAATATTTAGGACATCAATAGGAGATAAGTTACATTCAACCACATCGTCGCATATATTAGCCAATTGGTGTCTAGTGCGAACACCATCATTTACATCCCCAATTATCTATTCCTATGGATGATTCGTGTGAATCCTTAAAGAAGGATTCGCAGGCATAGATACATTATCACCAAGATTGGTGATATTTTCCTTCGCTGTATTTAACGAGACACTTGATGATAAATCTTCAACTAAAATTGGCTCATTTGTTTCTTGAGCTTCATTCAAAGGAATTGAAGACGAATCAACAAACTCAGGATCATCGAAAGATTCAGAAACATCATTAGATGCCTTAGAGACATTAGGAGATACTGTCACATCAATAGATGAAGAACTTGGAATAGGTAGACATTGCTCTTCCAAATACAATCAGACTAAGTCTTCAGGTATTTCTTCAATTGTTGGTGTAAACGAATTAAATAACCCATCGTCGTCAAACATCCAATTGGAACCTGTACCAGCAGGAGGTGTTATGTAGCTTTAACAGTTTACGTGATACCATTCTTCTACACAACCCATAGAGGGATTGAAGATAAACTTCTTAGGAGAATTATAGCCCAAAAAGTAACCCTCAATTGCCTTTTCGTCAAACTTTCCGGCATCTCTCTTCAATACAGTGCAAGGACACCCGAAAGGTTCCAAATACATTAGGTTCGGCTTACGATTATCTAGAAGTTCATAGTTTGTTTTCTTCAACTTCTTTACAGTTAGGAGGCGATTCAATGTGTAAAAAGCTGTATTTACAGGTTCCTTCCAGAATTGAACAGGAAGCTTAGAATCAGTAAGCATTGTTCTAGCAGTCTCTATCAATGTCCGATTCTTCCATTCAGACACACCATTCTGTTGAGGAACATATGGTGCACTAAATTCCCGATGTATTCCCTTTTGAATACAAAAGAAATCCAATACGTTGTTTTTAAATTCCGTCCCATTATCACTCCGAATCGTCTCACTTTCAGTTTGTAAAGTGATTCAATCTTTGTAATAAGGTTCTGAATTAAACCAGGAGTCTGATCTTTCGAACCCATAAATAACACCCACGAATATCTTAAGAAGTCATTGGTTATGACTAAGCAGTATAAATCACCCACAATACTGACACGATTCACTGGACGAAGTAAATCCATATGAAGTTGTTCTAATGGCATGATAATCGAGTTGATCGATTTGCACGGGTGTGCCTTCGTTTTCTGTTTCCCATTCTTGCAAGAAACACAATGATCATTTAACTTGAAGTTCTTAAGGGTCACACCATCCACCAAATCATTTGAAATAAGAAAATTCAATTTGCGTATGTTGATGTGCCCCATGCGTCGATGCCATAGAATTGAGTCTTTCTCCGTGGCTTTAGAGATAAAACACGTTTCTAAGGGTGAAACGTTTACATTTACACTCATGTTGAGAACATAAATATCATTTGATCTAGGTGATCGCATGACAACCATTTCTTCAGGAATCGTGTATCCCGGTTGAAGGATAACACATTCCTTGTTTGTGAAAATCGTGGTATATTTCGTATCACATATCTGTGAGACACTCAACAGATTATAATCCACTTTTTCACAATAACTAACCTTCTCAAACGTAACTATTCCGCTTGAGACTCCTTCTTTAGTAATCATCCCACCGTTATTACCAGCAAAAGCCACATAACCTCCCTGAATATCTTTGACGTTATTAAAAAGATCAAGGTTGCCGGTGATATGCCGAAAACATCCACTGTCCAATATCCACTTGTGACCTGATACAGACCTGGATGAATTCTGCACAAAACGTAAATTGATTAGTTCAAAAAGGCAGCCCAAGCCTCAATCTTGGGCTCTCCTTTTGCGATTTTCTGAGAAAAATTTAAGTTAACACCTTTGTTTGGTACTTGGGAATATGTGACTGGTTTCTTGGTTTTCTTTTTTAGATAGTCGCCACGAATTTTCCCAAGTCAGTATTTTTACAAATAGGTTGAGCACGGTCAACGAGTTTGTTTAACGCATTTGGAACTTTAACCCGAACCACTATTCTCGGGTTGACGTTTGAATACATTATAAATGAATCATCAACTTGATTTTCCTTCAAATTATGATTCATTTCAGTCATTTGAGTTGGTTGCTTCGATAATGACTTGATATTGTCAACCTTGGCTTTGCATTTCTTCATACATGAGCAGGTTCACCACACTTAGAACACAAACAAGTGTCTAAGAATTTTTGTGGTGAAACACTTGTCTTGATTTTGTGCAAAGGTTGAGGATTATCAATTTTTGTTTTTTTAATAGTTACTGACTTTGGAACCTCATGAATTAACCCTTTCTTATTTTTATAAAATTACAGATTGGTGACATTCGATGAATCCTCCAAACCTGAAGATTTCACAAACTTAGTAGGTTTAAACACATTGGTAATTGGTTCCTTTTGAACATTATTTGATTTAGATTGGTAAAATTTTTTTTCGAGTTTGGTAACTTTTGAAGTATCATCCTGAAAGAAACTTTCAATCATTTCGGGTTTCAGAAGATTTAACGGAACTTCCTTATCCGAAAATACTTTAGACAACCCTTTTAACTTAAAGACCTTTCCATTTGAAGATTCAGGTTGAGGATTGATAAACTTCATCAAATCCTAATCAGACACTGAAGGCTTGTCGGATTTCTTGACTTTTGAAGATACCTTAGACTTTTTCAATGAATCACCCAAGGGATTTGAACCATATACAACTTGTTCAAACTCCTCGGGTTCACATAGAATGTGATTGTCAGAAGGCATATTATCATTTTTAACAATCACTTCTGGCTCTGTTAATTCTTCAATTGATCCGTCCAATTCATTTTCAGTAAAAACTGATTTACTCTTAATATGATTTGGTTCTTGAATTGTTGATTTAGTTGTTTCAACATTTTCATTTTTAACTGAATCAACAATAGGCATTTCTGGACTTATAGATTGCTCTACAACAGGAATGCTGCTGTAATCTATTTTGAATGTAGGAGGAATCTCAACATAACCCAATCCTGCTTTACCATTTTTCTTGTGATTATTATTGACTTCAATAATCTCTTTTAAAAGAAAAGAGGATTCATGAAATTTTCCAAGTTTATTTTTTAATTCCAAAATTTCATTTTCTAAGTTGGTAATGTAGGTTCGGATTCTGAGAATCTCCTTGAAATGTTGCTCCACTACCACAATCTTACAATTCACTTCAGCTTTTAGGTCACGATTGCTAACAGACAAATTTTTAAGTTTCAGTGTCGATTGCTCCAATAATTTTGATTTTTTTCTTTAACATTCATTGACCATGAAATGCTCTTTTGTGAGAGTAGTGTTCTGTTGTAAAGCTGACTCAAGTTTGACTTTGAGTTCAACACACTCAGCACACTCAGTAACAACTTGTGAAGTTACAGTCTCTTTTGATTCATTAACAGATAAATTAAATGAAGATTTAGTGCTTACCTCTTCAATCATTGCCATACAAGCAAAGGATTCAGTTTGCTCAGATGCTGAATCCTCTGAATCAGTTTCAGAATCAGACGTATCACTTTCTTCTGATATGTTATCACCGCTCGCATCTTCAAAATGTTCAACCGGTTCAACCAAAGCAAGATTGGCTTGATTTCCCAGTATTCGTTGAGACCAGTCCAAACTTTCATTAGCAACAAGAGGTTGAGAATTAGCCAGCTTACTTTGATCCCCTTCTGGAGATCTCTTCTTATTCTAATCAGTTCATGATGAACTCTTTCCCGAAGACCTTTCAGCATTACGAGGACCCAAATATTCTTTCCTTGGCTTATCACATTCTTTGGCGAAATGACCAAAATCTCCACAATTATAGCATTTGAATTTCAGTTTGTCAAACCCAACTCTCTTGTTTAGAGTCGGTAGATCTTTTCCTGTTCGTTGCATGAATCTTTTCACTTTTCTGACTATCATTGCCATATTCCTCTTAAGATCCATCAAATAGAGATCATCGGGGTCGATCTGGTCATAATTCTCATCAGTCAATTCACTGGTAGCAATCTTACTCCCAACGAGTTGTTCGTAAGATGTCATGAAAGCACAAACAAGAGCGAATTGTTGCTCTGCTTCTTTAAGATATACGTTAGGAAAAGAGCTTGAGGGACTTGCATTTGACTCTGAATTGGAACCAGACACCATAAAACATACATTAGGAGAATCATTACCATTAGCAGATTCTTCTTGTGTTGTTTTTGTGAAGAATGCTGTGATTAGGACTGAGTTAGAAGAATTATTACCAGGTAATGAACCACCATAAAGAGAATGATTTTGATTATGATTATCCTTCAATGATGTTTGGCATTTCAAATCATATTCTCTTTCTTCGAGCTTGTTGATGAATTTCTTAGCAGTGAGTTGGTCGTTACGAAAATAACCATTTTCCTTCAACACCAGTAAGAAAGTAGAATAAGAAGGTGGTAATGCATTCTTCAAGGTGTCAATCTTGTCCACCTCAGTCGGTTCGAGAACAGTAGTCATTTCCACAACCAGATGACACAACCGACTTATCATTTCTTCCACAGTCTCGTTTTTCAATAACGTAAAATTGTGAAACTAAAATTTCACTAGAGTCTTTTTACTCTCGAGTGTGTTTCCCAAGATGCGAGTCTTCAAAGTAGCAAATAAAGAAGCACAGGTCTTTATAGTGCTATATTGATGAAAAATTTGCTCGGGCATAGCCATCGTGAGAGTAGAGTAAGCTTTGGTCTCATTTTCAAAATCCTTAATCTCCTGGGCTTCAAAATGATCATGATCTTTAGCAGTCCAACCAAGTGTGTCACTTCCTACAAGAGGTGCCTTGTAGACTACTTCTAGAAAATGTACACTACTTGGATGTACCGAACCCAGATGAGCACAAAACCTCGTTTCCCAACGAGCAAATTCAGATAATTTCAAAAGTTTTGGACATTTGTTGTGGGTACCAATCTCGTTGTCCATTGTTAACATCTGTTGCATTAACGCATTTTGGGATGCAAACGAATAATACGTGGCATTTTAAGAAGCCATGTTATCACAAGTTTGAATAGTCAAAGGACTAAACTTGTCAACACTTAAAGATTATGTTCTGTTCACTGTTCAAATAAATGTGAAAGCACGAATATGAAAGCACGAATGAGAAAAGTGTAATGTGATTTATTTAGTGAATGAGAGTGAAAAATGTGTAACAAATGAACGAATAAGAATGCAAATGTGATTAAAGAATTAGATTGAACGAATGATCAATTAGATTGTAACGAATGATTAGTTAATGAATCAATCTTCAAACAGTTAATGAATTAGCCTTCATATCTCCAAACATCCAATTCTAAGTTCAGACTTGTCCAAATCAGTCCATAATCCACAAAACCTATGTCAATCTATTCGGAATCCAAATCCGAACCTCACTGTACCAGTCCGTATCCACAATCATCCAATTTCAAACTCAATTAAAACCTAATTCAAACACGTTAACCGCCATTAACGTCATGTCCAACTCAATTAACTCTCAATTCACTCAAATACTACTCAATTAGCACTCAATCCTCCATTACGAGTCTCAATTAACTTAATAATGCACCTAATTACTTTTGTACTAGTTCAATACACATTATTAGAAATCTCTGTTTCACTGATTCATGTCAATTCAAGGTGAATTAGAACCAAAACTAGATGAACGAATGAGAAATATCAATGAATAATCATGAAGATCTAATCTGCTAGCTCTGATACCACTTGATTAAGAATAGAAGGATCTAGATCTAAGATTACATCATGTTCTACATTGATTGATTGATACGATTAGGTTGACTACTGTTAGTGTGTGAACTGTGTGTGTTGAGAGAATATTCGGACAGAGTAACGACTCAGAGGATGATAAAATAACGAACTGCTTACATTAATGATAACATTATAGGTATATATACATGATGACACATTCGTTAACTTAACCTTAACGAATGTGTCATTCGTTACATTAATCATAATGAATGAACATCCTCATTTGTGATTACATTAAACACTAACGAATGCCCTTCATTCGTTAAGATGGGTTAACGAATGTGGCTTACAAACATAACGAATGTAGCTTATTCGTTACGGGGTAACGAATAGCTTTACATTAGAGTGAATAGGGATATATTTACCAAAATACCCCTTCCATTAGCATTAATATAATAATACTAGTATAAAGACCGAGAAGATTAAGTCGTGTATCAACAACTCATAAGCCTCCTCAACTTCAGCAGTGGTTTTCCTTTTCTTAGATGAAGTTTTCTTCTGAAATCTAACTCTCGGATCAGCTAATGCCATACGTCTAGCTTCAGTATTTGACTCAGTCTCCTCCGGATCCTTATCAAATGTAGCTGAATAAACCAATTCCTCTTATGTGCTCTGAGTAACAACTTCCTTCTTTACCACCTTCCTTTTCTTCTTATTAGGTGTAAAAGTTTAAGCCTCAAACTCAGATTCAATCTTTATGAACCTCTTACTACCTCCAACAGGAACAAAATCTTCCATCAATTTATCCTCTACTTCTCTTTCCGAGTCACTACCATCCTTTATCAATTTATTATCGGATTGAGCAATATAATCTGGATTCGACAAATGATCGAATAAACCCCGGACTTAGGAATTTGGTGCTCTTTCTTGTTCTAGTAAGAAAACATTTTGGCCAGATTATTCCCTGTCATGTGATCTAAGAAAATCACAGGACCTTCTTTCTTTACAGCAGGAAACAGCCCGTCTACAAACATTTGAACAAATCTCGGGTACTGTAACCACTGTTCCTTCCCAAAATTCAGCTTCAAATAGTCTAGCACCATCCTCAAGACGTTATACTTTAGTTTCAGACACAATGCTGCTATGGTGCTCATATGATAATCTAAAATCTAATCATAATCACCTTTGTGATGCCCTGGACAATGAATAACCACGTGCACAAGGAACTTGTAAGGCCTGGATAAAGT
The DNA here is from genome assembly GCF_021521415.1 of Bidens hawaiensis. Classification (NCBI taxonomy): domain Eukaryota; kingdom Viridiplantae; phylum Streptophyta; class Magnoliopsida; order Asterales; family Asteraceae; genus Bidens; species Bidens hawaiensis. The sequence goes on along the minus strand of NW_027492247.1, from coordinate 144,974 downwards.
TTTCTTCCTCAATGACAACTTGTTTAAAGTCTCTCTATACCCCATCCTTAACATACACGCTTCCACCATGCATATGTCTAAATCAACAGGATCTGTAGGATCATCTCCGAACTCTAACACCTTACTTATCAATGCCTCTATAATCACAATCTTCTTGCCCTGAACCTCTGACTGTATATATGTCCCGAACACAACTGCATTCTTCTAGAACTCTGTAATGATACTCTCGTATGGTTCAACAATGTGTGTCAAAGCCTTGAATATTCTTGATCTCTTCCATCATTGCAACAAACTTTTCTGCTTTCTTGTCAGCCTCATTGAGATAAGCACAGATATTGTGCTTAGAGTCTGTATTCTTTGCTTCTTTAACCATCTGAAAACACAATCAAATAAACATGTTAGAACAAGGTTTCAGATCATAAAAGTTTATTTCAAACTGGCCGTATATGTATTTGTTTAATGTCCAGCGGATAAGTCACAAACGCATAAGTATATAACATTTGACCAGTTTGACCATGCATAATTTTGACCACATTGACCAGCGGATATGTTCAGTTACCAGCGGATTAGTATTATCAACGCATAAGTCTAATTTGACTAAGTTTGACCAACGCATATGTATTATACCCAGCGGATAAGTCATAAAACATATACGCCGCATATGTTTTGGACATATGCGCCGCATATGTCCAAAACACATGTGCCGTATATGTCTTGAATATGACAAAAAATCCAATCTAATTCAACTGTTTAGTTTTGATCAAATTAAATCTATATACTTATTCTACTATGGCCGATTATCACTAAGTTGACATCAATTTTGATTTGATAACAAACTTAATAGGTCAATTAAGTGGATATATCATCGGTTAAGTACGAATCTTAGATATGTTATCAATATGTGTGTAAAAAATCAATTAAGTGGTTTAATAATGTTCGTTATGCATGTGTAAGTCCAAATCCTACACATATGACAAAAACCTTTGATTTTAAGCTGAATTCAACATATATGTCCCCGGGTCACTGTTCACGGCCAAAAACTTAATCAGTATATCATGAATCTCACCTTTAATTCCTGAGTTAGTGTGGTAATCACATAAACAAGAAAAATTAGGCAGTATGACGGCTTGAAATTGAGCAAAGTAGGAATCAAGATCAGAGAGTAATCAAGTCACATCGCATAAGTTATAAAACTTATGCGCTGGATATGTTGTATTTATAGTAGTAGTTATGCGACGCATAAGTTAACAAACTTATGCGGCGCATAACTTATGTGTTGCATAAGTAAACAACCTCAAATCCTGATCAAATTTCCAATTCACACCCACGTGATGTTCCAAGTACAACCTAATGTACTTGTACATCAAAATAGTAACTTAAATAGCTCAATTTTGAGAAGATACTGTATATCAAGTCAAATTTAATGACCTTGAATATAACATTTAAACGTTTTGCATCTTTTTGATATGATTTTGAAACTCAGCTTGGTTCATTGTTCTTTGAAAATTATTAACCCCAGAGATAGTTCACCCAGACATCAAGAGTAGAAAACTAAATCAGAAAACAAAATCTTTTTGGTTTTAAGTGAAAAACCATAAAACTAACAAACAAATGAACTTCAAGCTATTTACAAATAGATAATCACATATATTTGTGTGTTTAAGCAAGGAATAATATTGACCAAATTGCCCTTTAGTCACAGTTTTATTTTCAGCTTTATTTAGACTGACCTTAAGTCAGTCATTGGTATTGTTGTCCACCTAAACCTTCCAACAAATGGTTCAGAAATTTCCATGATATGATTAATTGGTTCAATTAAGCACGAATCTTATGTGGACCCCACCTTTCAGACATAATTTGTTAAAACTTGATTAGCTGTGACTCATGCAAAAGTAACAAAATAAGACAACTTCGAATGTTAAAATTTTCCCTTAAGGTCGGTATTACTACACGCAAATAAGGTTCCAATTTAACAAAAATTAAAGATAAAATAAGTTGAAGTTGTACAGGCCTTGATCCCCAGGTCGATACATGACTTTCACATGTTTGTGCTTATAGTATTCGCAGAGGAGATCCAAGCTTGTACAAAACACCAAGAAGTTAAAGCAGAATATTCAAATCTTAACCCTCAGGTCAGTTAATCTTATCGCGCAGGAGAGCATCCAAGATTTGAAAAAAACTAAAGAAAAAATCAATTTGAATTTCTTTGCAAAATAAAATGAAAAATAAGTTAAATTTCATTGCAGAATGAAAGCATGCACACACAACAATCTTTAAACCTTTTTGCTTAAAACAGATATAAATCAAGCATTAAGATGTTTCCCCACTAGATTCGGCAGTATTTAGGTTTATATCACATAATTTTTTGTACTTGTTTGTTTAAAGGCCTACCAATGCACTAAGGCAATTAGGCACACAAACTTTTATGCTTATTTTTTACTGGACTTGGGACCAGATGATCAATGGACTATCATCTTCTCTTTTGGACTTAAAAACTCATTTTCTGAGGAGCAAACATATTTGAATGTTTTTGAGTTTTGGATTTTATAATGTTATTGACCTTTTCAAATTTTTGAATGCTTTTAACTTTTTTAATTATTCAATGTTTTTGGTTTTTCTAAAAATATATCCCCATAAAATCAAAAACTATATGAAAAAGTTTATATACAAATAAAAATTGACTCTGATGAATGAGTTCACGGGTATCAGAATCTAGTATCTCGGTAACAATATTTCCCCACCGCCCAAACCATTTATACCGTTAAAAGCTTTAATAAGTATTTAAAACGAGTTTTATCGAAAGCTTTGGTAAAAAGATCAGCCTTTTGTTCCTCGGTGTGAATTTTATCTACGGTGATCAACTTCTTTTATCTACGGTCATCACTCTAAATGGGATCTGGATCATTTTGAGGAACAACAACATTGGGAGCTTCTGGTGTTGAAATATTGACTAGATCATCATCTTGCTTTTGTTGATATAACACGATGACAGCATCTTCAGAAATAGTCTCCTCAGGGAGTTCGAAACTCTCCAAGAGGCTATCATAGTCAAACAACCGAGAATCTCCAGGTCTTTAGGTAAACGAAGTGTAATGTTGACAATCAACATTTTACACTTGCATGATCCAGTGTCTGCTAGGTAAGTATACACGTCTAAGCGGACTAGCATGACCCACAAAGAATCCTTCAACCGACTTGGGACTAAATTTACCATTGGGTTCAAGAACGCTGTAGGTCGACCCAAACGGTTCAAGCCACTTCAAGTTCGGTTTTCTCCGATTAAGTAACTCAAAATAAGTCTTCCCGAACATTTTCAGAGTAAGAATGCGGTTAAGAGTATAACAAGCCGACGCCACTGCTTCGGTCCAAAAATTAACTGGTAATTTGAATCTGCAAGCATGGTCGGAGATGTCTCTATCAAAGTCTGATTCTTTCATTCAGTGACCCCGTTTTGTTGCAGAGTGTAGGGTGTACTAAACTCATGAAGAATCCCACGCTCCTTACTATATTCTTGCATTTGGTTATTCTTGAACTCTTTCCCGTTGTCGCTTCGGATTCGACGAGTCGGCAAATTATAAAACGTCTCCAAATTCTTGAACAGAATCATAAGAGAATCAAGCATCTCATCTTTGTTATCCAAAAACATAACCCAAGAGAATTATGAATAATCAACGGTGAACATAAGGAAATAGAGTTCACCCTTGATACTCTTGACATTCATTGGACCGAATAGATCCATGTGTAGAAGCTCAAACAGTAAGTTGATGGTGTTGATCATCTTCTTTAGGTTAGATTTCTTCATCTGCTTCCCTTTCTTACATCGAAGATTCCTCGTTTAAGTGAAAACTCCTCAAATTAACCCCATAGACCAGATGATTATGAACCATGTGGTTCATCTTTCTCACATTAATATGTCCCATCTGATGATGCCATAAAATCGACTCTCGCTCTGACGCTTTTGAAATGAAGCATTGAGCGCTTGATGATGAAGTTGACGTGGGAACGTGTCAATTCCAATTATCAAACTTTGATACGTAGTTCACCTTGTCAAATGTAACCTTTCCATTCGTTAACGTGCCTCACCTACAATCTGTCCACCTTGATTCGCAGCAAAACCGACATACCCTCCAAAGATGGATCTGACATTCTCAAGTAAGTGTAGGGTACCCGTTATGTGCCTAGAGGCTCCACTATCCATTATCCCACATGAATCGTTAGATATCGGGAGCCCCTGCACAAACAGTTAACGCTTTAGTGAAACAAGGATACCCGAGCCTTCTTAGTCTTGGGTTGTTTAAACTTAGTAAACAACGACTTCCTGTTATCTGATTCTGATTAGCTTAACAGCAACTCACAGCTCAACGCGTATGAATTAGAAACAGATCTTTTGTCATCTTCAAAACTCGATGGCTTGTCATTTGAAACTGTTTTGGCCACCCAGTTTTGAGCAAAATTTTTCTTCTTAATGTAAAAAGTGGATGGTGTAGATTTGAAACGTTCATCTTTGTCACAACCACTTTTCACAACATCTGAATTCTTTAAAATCCTAACCAGCTCGGATTTTAAAGAAACTATTGGTTTGTCAACATGACCTGAACCCAGTTTCTTTGAGGAAAAGTTCTGTGACTGGACGTGATTGTGCTTTAAACGATTAGGACATGCGTAAAATGCATGCCCAATTTCATTACAATGGAAACACCGCATCCGATCAATGAATTTTTTGACCAGAGGTGCTGTTTCAGCACGCTTACCTTCAGCTTTCAATCTATAAAACTCTTGATTAATTGATTTCTAAAGATAGCTTCTTACTCGGATTCAGAAGTTTCACCATTGACAAACACAATCTTGTTAACATTTTTTGGCTTGTTAACTCCATGAGATTGCTTGTGATAGAAACTTCTCTTAGCAAAATTCTTGGTGATACAAACACCCTAATTGTCAGAATGATTAACGTCAACATGTTGTTCGATTAACATAGATTCTGCAACTTTCACCCTAGTTGCACTATCACATCCAGAACTATTAATGTCCGCAGTTTCAGAAGCATCAACTATTTCATCAACAGGCACAGTTGAATCATGAAGTAGAGTTGTAATTTCCATGTACAATGACTTCTTGAAACCTCTTGGTTTCTTAGGAATATAAGAATGCCAGATTGGTGGTGGAACAACATGATATTCCACGGTAGGCTTGATGTTCTCAATCACATCATCCTCAGATTTAACATTTGAAGAAGTTTTGGGCATAATGTGATCGAGAACATAAGATGAAGCAGCATAGCTTGCTAATTTCAAGTTTACTCGCTCAGTATCAATCTTGAGTATTTGTTACTCATGTTTGAGAGCTGCATTTTCATCTATGTGCCTATTAATAGCAATCTGTTTATCCTCAACCGTTTATTTAAGTATCAAGATGGTTTTCTCATCTTGCAGGATTTTCTCCCATAGCTTTTTCTCACACGTTCGAAGTTTGTCATTTACTTCCTTAACATACTTTAAGTCAAGTAAAACAATATCATAATGTTTCTTGCTTTCTCTAAGCTCTAAGTCTTAAAATCACACTCATCGCAGGGCAACTCACCCTTCTCACGTACAACATAATTTGATGTTACCTGATTAGCCATGAGAGCATGTTCAACTGGTAGACTCTCCTCACTTGAATACTCAGATTCCTTGTTAGTAACATCTTCCACCAGTCCATCAACTTGATCATTCTGGACTTCCACAGCAGCTGATTCATCCTCGTCCTCTTCACCAAAATCTATCCTCCCAAGAGCAACTTCCTCTTCGTTAAACCAACCTGCAAAACTTTCGATAATATCAGGTGGAAACAAAGATTTAAGGTAATCATATGGAATCGGAAGAATTTGCCGTATGTGTGTGGCAAGTCGTCTCCATATTCATCAGCTTGATCATCATCCATAGCCTTTTCAACCAACTTTTCCTCACAAACCTTTGTCAAAATCTCATCCTCTTTCAAACTCTTATCCTTAATCACAACCTTATCCTGCATTACAATCTTATCCTCTATACCCAGATCAACCACTTTGACCAATTCACTATCGACCTGCTTATCCTTAATATGCACAGCTTCAACAGATTCTATAACCATACCATTCTCTCCCTTAACAAGCTCAGCAACATTTGCTTAAACACTACGTTCCAATTAAATCCCTCATCGACTTGTGTTGCATTGCAAGCCTTTGGTTGACACATTGAGGCTTCTGTAGGCTTCTTCCCCTTTGAAGATTCATCATCACATTGTGTACGTCGATGTTAAATGGCTTGCTTATAATAATCTCTCCCAACGGATTAGCACCATTATCATCAACAACCTTGTTGGCAAATTCCCTTTTGAAGTGTCCTTTTTTCCTTGCATCTAAAGCATCAAACCTTGGATTTATCAAAACCTATTTTTTATGGTGACCCTTCAAGAACATTCTTTCTAGTGATCTCCTTGAAACGCTGAGCTCTTCGAATAACACTAGCCATGCACCACCTTATGTTAATCATTTCCATCTCCTCGGGATCGTCAGATCATAATCTTCTTCGGTCATGTTGTAGTTACCGAGCCTTCCCGCAACAAGACACTCATAGTATTCCAGAACCGATCCAAGGAAAGCCATATGATTCATGACAGTTTTAGTAGTCATACCACCAGTATTCTTGATGTTCACAACAATGTTACAATAAAGAACATCTGGACCTGGTTGTTGTGAACTTGATAATGCTAGAGACACCGGGACTATGCCTGAGTAGCTGCTACTATATTGTGGTGTAGCCGGCACATTACTAACAAATGCTTGACCTGTTGGTTCCACAAAAAAAGCAGTTTGAATCTTCGGTCTTTGTGATAAAACACATCGAGAGCTTTTGTAATATAACCCTATGTCTAGTGATACAGCAGTTCTCTTCCTCTTCTGTTTCTTTCAAATTTCCAAATCGTGTGCCTCCAGTTTCGCAATGAATCAAGCGAGGTTCAACCTAGCAAATGCAATGGGATTCGATTGTTGGATCATAATGAAAGTGCCCCACTCTTCAGGTAAGGCATCAACCAACTTGTCAATATACTCGTACTCGGGGTTGTCAATCCCCAGCCTCTTCATCTCATAAACCAGATGGCGGTACCTATCAATTAATTATGCAAACTTGAACAGTTTAAGTTTTGACAATTTCAGTTTAACAGTTTCAGTTTTTCTAGATTGGATTTTGTAGACGAATTGATTTAAAACTCTCAAGGGTTTTCCATGGATGTCTAAGGAATGGACGATGAAAGTTTGGGAAAATTTCAACGGTGAAAAATTGAAATAGAGAGAAAAGACTTGATTTCTTGCATTTTCCAAGCGAATAACGAGCCAAATACTTTAATAACACTTGAAAAGACGTTGCTTCATGACGTAGGATGTACGTACGGATCGGAATGTTATTAACTTGTACTTTGAAGTGCGGAATCCCTAAAAAATGGAAGAACACAAGAAACATTAAAGTCATATTCATTAACTTTAACAATCAATCATACAAGATATGACAATTACAAGACTCTTTCTCTCTCTACTTTCTTTTTCTAGGATGTGACAATGTGCAAAAATTCTACTGTTCACGCATAAGTCAAGCTATATATAGACTTTACAAGAACACCTCATATAGCGTATATGTAATACAGTGCATTGCACATTCGTGCCGGGTGAAGATTTGAATGCTCATTCATCACGATGAACGTTCATTAGTGATAGGCTATTCGTTAGACAGCTGTAACAACCTTTTGCCAGCTATCATCCGTTATAACTGATCATTCGTTATCAACTTGTCCTCATTCATGCATTAAACTCATACGTGACTCATTCGTTATTGGGAACACATTCATCAATTAGTCATTCATCAATCAGTCATTCGTGCCCACTCATTCGTCAAACTTGCATTCGTGTCATTCATATTCGTTAACTCATTCGTCAAATTAAAGTAGTCATTCGTCTTGTCTCATTCATCACAGGCTATTCGTGTCTACTGTGTCTCATTCGTTAACCAGTTTCCAAATTTGTCACGTTTAGTCCTTTTACTTTGAAATTTTGACAAAATGGCTTCTCCAGCCTCTTACTACGCATTAGCTTCTCAAAACGCGATATTGCAGCAAATGTTAACCATGGACAATGAAATCGGTTCGCATAACAAATGTCCTAAGCTGTTGAAGTTATCCCATTTTGCGCAATGGGAACCAAGGTTCAGGGCACATTTTGTTTCTCTACACCCTGAGTGTGTTCGTCACCTGGATGTTGTCTATTTACCACTACAAGTTGGAAGCGCAACCACATGATATACTGATAAGCTGTTCAGTATGTATGAGGCTGATGAGAGGAAATTAATGGATAATAAGAAAAAAATCATATTCGACACTCACTATGGCTTTACCTAAGAACCATTTCCACCAGTTCAGTCACATCAAGCCGTGTGCGACGTTGTTTTCCCAGTTGAAAATGAGAAGCTTGGGGAACACATTAGAGAGCAAGAAGACCATGGTGAAGTTTCAATTCCAAAACTATACTCTGCTCAAGAACGAAATGGTGGAGGAAATGATCAACAGGTCCTGTCATTTGATGGCTGAAATGTCCACGGTCAAAATGGAACCCAGTGAAGTGGACAAGATCAATACGATAAAAAACGTGTTGCATGTTACGTATTACACATTTTTGCTAGTATTAAAGGAAAACATCTAATTCAACAATGAGAACCTCATGGCTGAAGAGTTTATAAACAAACTGAAAGAGCGTGAGTATGACATGAAATGCCTAGTTGAAGGATAGCTAAGATCCTACATTATATGGTGGAGTGTTACTAGTTAGCAACAATGGCGGTTCTGTTCTGATTATTCCTTTTTACACTCAGAGTAATGTTCAAAATCCTCAAATCGGTAATCAAACTCCTAACATATGCATCATGGCTTCGGGATCCACAACAGGTTCTAGTCCATCGAGTTCACCACCGAATGTGAACATGAAAGAAGCTGAACAACAATTCTCTTTCAAGTGCACGTTCATGGCATCGTATGAACAACTTGTGGGAAGAAAAATAGCCACGAATGAATTAACCGAAGAGGACTATGACCAGATTTAGCCATATGATCTGGAATTAATGGATCTAAACTGGAGTATGGCCATGATTATGCATAGAGTAAAACGGTTCATGCTGCCCAAGTTTAACAAACGGGTCGGGTTTGAAAAGTTAAAGTCAACTTCAGACAGAAACTCAGGCAAAGCCTGAGGGGGATCAGGTGAAAGCCAATACTTAAGCTGTTCAGTATGTATGAGGCTGATGAGAGGAAATTAATGGATAATAAGAAAAAAATCATATTCGACACTCACTATGGCTTTACCTAAGAACCATTTCCACCAGTTCAGTCACATCAAGCCGTGTGCGACGTTGTTTTCCCAGTTGAAAATGAGAAGCTTGGGGAACACATTAGAGAGCAAGAAGACCATGGTGAAGTTTCAATTCCAAAACTATACTCTGCTCAAGAACGAAATGGTGGAGGAAATGATCAACAGGTCCTGTCATTTGATGGCTGAAATGTCCACGGTCAAAATGGAACCCAGTGAAGTGGACAAGATCAATACGATAAAAAACGTGTTGCATGTTACGTATTACACATTTTTGCTAGTATTAAAGGAAAACATCTAATTCAACAATGAGAACCTCACGGCTGAAGAGTTTATAAACAAACTGAAAGAGCGTGAGTATGACATGAAATGCCTAGTTGAAGGATAGCTAAGATCCTACATTATATGGTGGAGTGTTACTAGTTAGCAACAATGGCGGTTCTGTTCTGATTATTCCTTTTTACACTCAGAGTAATGTTCAAAATCCTCAAATCGGTAATCAAACTCCTAACATATGCATCATGGCTTCGGGATCCACAACAGGTTCTAGTCCATCGAGTTCACCACCGAATGTGAACATGAAAGAAGCTGAACAATAATTCTCTTTCAAGTGCACGTTCATGGCATCGTATGAACAACTTGTGGGAAGAAAAATAGCCACGAATGAATTAACCGAAGAGGACTATGACCAGATTTAGCCATATGATCTGGAATTAATGGATCTAAACTGGAGTATGGCCATGATTATGCATAGAGTAAAACGGTTCATGCTGCCCAAGTTTAACAAACGGGTCGGGTTTGAAAAGTTAAAGTCAACTTCAGACAGAAACTCAGGCAAAGCCTGAGGGGGATCAGGTGAAAGCCAATAGTTCGCAAGCGTTTATTGTGAATGAGGGACTAGGTTGGTCACAAAAAATCTTGGGTAAGCAATCTAATTTGGCCATGGTTGAACCTTCAGAGTAATTCCTGGATGCATGTCGAGATAATTTATTTGACGAGAGTGATTCATCTGAGTCAGAAACTGAATCCAATGAGTCAAATGTTAGACAAACCGACTCTTTCGATTGCTTGGCCAAGATAGAAGAGGTTTGTTCTAATTAAACATTTAAAGTATTAATGAATGAATGTAATGAATCGAGAACTTCTTTGGTAAGCACCGAATGTGATCAGTTTTTTGAACTCAATTGCAAACTTTAGTTTGCTTTTCAACATAATGATCAACTTATTGGTGAACTTACAATGCTTAAAGAATGCCATAGCAGAAATCTAAGCTTTTAGATCAATCTACTTTAAAAATTAAAAATCTGTGTATGAGCAATCACGATTTAAAAGCAGAAGTAAATTGCACGCTGGTTATAATCGAGCAACATTTTCAAGAAATCCTTAAATTAAGAACCAGCGTTACTAAACTTGAAAACAAAATTTTTGAATTTAAAAATAAAATCAGCAAGTTTAGGGACTCGTCCCTTCTTCTAAACGAGATTATTGAAGTCAATAATTCTCACCAGAAGAATGGAAAAGCTGTTTTAGGGTTTGTGGGAATTCCACCCCCATTTTAAATGACTATTCGAGTATTACTAAGATTGTCAAAACTGAACTATTAAAACTGAAACAATCTAAGAAAAACAAGAAAGCATTAAGGTAAATGTTGAAGATGTTGTTTTCGATAAACCAGTTCATAACCAAATTCATATTAAGAGTAATTTGGTCTTTATCGAAAATGGAGTTGATGGTTCGATTGAAGAACTAAATGAACCTGAAGTGATTGTCAAAAATGATAATATTTCTACTGATAATCATATTTTATGTTAAACAGAAGATTTTTAAGACGCAGTTTACGGTTCAAAATCTTCCAACAGGTCTTTCAACGATACAAAGACTTCTCGTAATGTAAAAACATTAGAAAAACGAAAAATTTCTGATGAGGATTTGATGAAGTTCATAAATCCTACAAAATAATAAATTAAATCAAGGTTGGGTTTTTAAACATAAAGGACTAAGGAAATTATTTTCTGATAAGGAAGTACCTTTAAACTTTCTAAAACCTGAATTGAATTGATTGAAAGTGTCTTTAATGACGATACATCGAAGGTAACCGAGCTTGAGAATGCATTTTTAAAATCAAAATCATCTAAATCTCAAGTGAAACAAACTCTAAATTCTTTCAAGCCTATAAAGTTTGTTAAATCTTTAGGATTGGAAAATGTCTCCAACACAACCAATCTTGAGTTTTACAAGAATAAAAAGGGAATTAAGAATAATGTTTCAAACTCGGTACCTGATGTGATCCCAAAGGTTGTGAATGTTCAACCTGAGCCTGTTCATATGACTCATGTTTCACCACAGAAAATCATTGATTCATGTTTATGTTTCAACTGTGGGGAACATGGTCACGTTGCAAAGAAATGTGGGGCTAAGGTGACAAATGTAAAACATGTAACTAAGGATCAAACTCCTAATGTTAACATGAAACAACAATCGTCGGAGTCACCCATCGATGAATCATTCATAAAGTATTCCAATATCAATCCTTGAAAGGTAGTTCGGGTTGATAATCTTAATTATCAATCGATTTGTAAGAACAACTATTTTGATGTGATTCGGGATGGTTATTTGAAACTGAAATCAAAGAAACCGGTAACTTATTCATAAGTTCCTCAATCAAATTTAAATTAAATTTTAATGTATCTCCGAAAATCTCAAACGGAGAGCCTAAGAATGAGGCTTTTGGCCTGCCTTTTTGAACTAATCGTTTTACTTTAAGTGCTGAGTTCATCCATAACGATTTTAGATAATAAATGGATGCTCAATAGTGGATGTTCTCGGCCCATTACCAGAAACCTCAATCTCGTAACAAATGTGAAAGAAATTTGGGGGGGGGGGGGAGGGGGAGGGTATTTAGCGTTTACTGGTAATCATGGTGGAATAATTACAAAAGAAGGGGATGTTTTGAACAGTAGGATTACGTTCGAAAAGGTTAATTATTGCGAAAAGGTAGATCACAGTTTGCTGAGTGTATCTCAGATTTGTGATAAGAAATACACTACCTTATTCACCGACAAGGAATGTGCAATCCTTCAACCGGGATTCACAATTACTGAAGACATGGTTGTCATGTGATTAGCTCGATCGAATGATATTTATGTCTTAGACATGGGACTTAATGTATCGACCACATCCTGAGACGTGTTTGATCTCAAAAGCAACCGAGAAAGATATGATTCTCTGGTATAGGCGGATGGGACACATCCACATTCGCAAGATGAATCATTTGATTGCGAACAACTTGGACACTTCAAACTGAGCGATCATTGTGTTATCTGTAAGAAGGGTAAACAGAAGAAGTCTCACCTGGTTAAGATGCTGATTTCGATTAATACTCCACTTGAACGACTTCATATAGACTTGTTTGGTTCCGTGAATCATGCAAGTATTGCGAGTGACTTTTACTGTTTAGTGGTGACCGACAATTACTCGAGGTACTTGTGGGTGTTATTTATGAGTTCGAAAGATCAGACGCCAGAATTTGATCACGAAGATCGAATCACTTTGAAAACATAAAGTGAGACGTATTTGGAGTGATAACGGTACGGTACCGCAACAGAATAGTGTGCCTGAATGTAAGAATTGTACATTAATTGAAGTAGGGAGGACAATGTTAGCGGATTCAAAGTTTCCGGTCCAATTTTGGAATGAAGCTGTGAATACCGTTTGCTATACGTTGAATAGAGTCCTCATGGTTAAGAATTTCAAGAAAACAAGCTATGAACTTCTTAATAACCGTAAGGCGAACCTAAAGTATTTGGAACCTTTCGGGAGCCCGTGTACTGTATTGAAGAAAGATACCGGTAAGTTCGAAGAAAAGGCATTCGAAGGATATTTTTTTGGGTATAATTCACCTATGAAATGGGTGTTTAATATTTCTTCGGGTTGTTCGGAAGAGTGGTATCATGTTGGCTGTTAAAGCTACACCACACCTCCTTCCGGTGAATGGCCCAACTAGGTGTTTGACTATGAGTCATTATTTAACTCGTTTGCTCAATCGATTGAAGTTGAAATTGAAGACTTGCTTCGAGCGTACTTGGAAGATCAGTTCATTTCAAGACCGAGTTCTTCTACTTATGAGGAAACCGACGTATATCGAATGATGTCTCTGATTCCTCCGATGAAGCTGAGTTCGTTGACTCATCTTCTGTCCCTTTGGACGATGCTCAACACTTTCCCTAGTCTATTCCAACTAAAGATTTGTCACAAGTTGTCTCTTTAGATACAGCCGAGGAGAATATCACCAACCATGGTGATAATGTATTAGTTCCTGCGAATCCTTCGTTAAGGATTCATACAGATCACACACAGGAACAAATTATTGGTAACGTAAGTGACGGGGTGAGAACGCAACGACAGGTCGCTAATATATATGTATGACGAAGATATATAATGCATTTCCCACTGATAATGTATTTGAAGATTCTATGGTGGGTGCTTATGTGGATATGCACGCAACGGGAATTCTCGACATAGCAAAGTACACCTGCTTTCTATCTCAGATACAACCTACAAGTGTTACAATGGCACTAAAGGAACCGTCTTGTGTCAGGGCAATGCAGGAGGAGCTGAAACAGTTTGTTCAACTGGGTGTATGGGATTTGATTGATAAACCCGATAGAGTCAAGAAAGCTCTTCCGACTAAGTTGGTTTATAAATGTAAGAAAGACGATCGTGGGGTTATCGTGCGGAACAAGGCCCGATTAGTCGTCTTGGGATATAACCAACAAGAAGGCATTTATTACACTGAAGTGTATGCTCTTGTAGCACGACTGGAAGCCATACATATTTTTTTGGCCTATGTAGCTTTTAAGAACTTCAAGATTTTTTATATGGATGTGAAATGAGCAACCTCCTAGTTTTGAATATCCGAACTATCCTGAGCGTGTTTACCGATTAAACGAGGCTCGATATGGTTTACACCAGGCCCCGAGAGCCTAGTACAGAACACTTGCTGACCATTTGTTAGATAGTGGCTTCAAGCGTGGGACTATGGATTGTACATTGTTCTATAAGAATATTGGGGAAGATCTGCTCCTCGTCCAGATTTATTTTGACTATATTATTTTTGGCTCGACGAATGACAAACTATGCAAGGAATTCAAGACAACTGTGCCGACTAAGTTCAAAATAAGTACAATGGGGGAGATAAATTTCTTCTTGGGGTTGCAAGTTCACCAGTCTGATTCGGGAATCTTTATTCATCAGGCAAAATACGTGAATGACGTCTTGAGCTGATTTAAGAATGCTGCTGGAAAAAACTCTCGACACCTCTACCCATGGGACACAATTTGCCACTAGACGAATTAGAGGAAACAGTGGATCCGTCCCTTTATCGAGCTATGATAGGTTCTTTAGTGTACTTAACTGCATCTCGACCTGATATTATGTTTACTATTTGTCTTTTTGCCAGGTATTAGTCGAGTCCCCAAGTGACTCATTTTGTCACACCCTGACCAAAGGCGGCGGAACATGCCGAGGTGTAACGATTGTCCATAAGCACATAACACTAATTAAAGTGACAGTATTTAATGAACTCATTTCATTTCACAACATCGAAAATGTCACATAACAATTATCCATAAAATAACCAGAAACAAGATATAACAAAATATGGCAAATTTGATGTTGTTCATTTATACTAATATCCTAAGATCTTTGATGTCGTTTTCTTCACAATTATAAATCAACCAAGATGCAAACCTGCAACATTTCATAAAATAAATTTTGTCAACAGAAAGGTTGGTGAGCAATTCATAAGTTTAATCATATTAGTATATAATAAAGATAGTCACAAAACTTGCATACGAAACGATAAATAAAAGTGCTAATTTGGATAAATAGATATCGCTAAACACATTAGCGACACCTAGCTATAAGGGGATGCCAAATGCTTTAGGATTTTATAGTTATCGTTAATTGCATTACGTCGACACCTTGCTATAAGGGGATGCCAAATAGTCTAGGATTTTATAGTTCCACCAACCAAAAGCGATAAACACATAGGCATAAAAGCATAGAACACCAAATCGAGCAATTATTTAGGTAAAGTATACAACTACGTTTGTGGTTTAAGATTCAAATATAAAGCATTTTGTTGAATAAGTATGAAATGTCATCCCCAAAATAAAAGATGGAAAATGGGGTATGAAGTACTCACCTTCAAGTAGTAAACTTGAAAGATGATAGTTTGGAGATTTGTTGGAACTACGAGTTTAATGCATAATGCCTAAAAAGAAAAGAAGTCTTGAATTTAGAAAGGTTGTCTTGAAGGTCTTTAAACAAAATAAATGTTGAGAAATGTAAATAATTAAATTTCAAGGTTTTAAAATGTAACTAATTAATAATTTATAATAATAACCCTTTAAAAATGTAAGTTCGCTCGAAACCGAGTTAAAGTATCTAACCTTAATATTTACTTAACCTATGTTAAGTAATAAGGTGGATAAAATGCAAGAATGCAAATCCATTTGGAATAAAGATACTAAAACGGTTTTTTTTTTATAGAAAGTTCGGGTTGTCGGTTCGGGTCTTGATAATTGGTCAAACCCAAAGTCAACTTTCCAAAATATTGAATATTATGAGATAACTCAATAAATTTAATAAGACTTAACCAAGTATGTAGTTCCATTGTTTTAGAACTAACAACGCACGTTAAGTGAGTGTTCGGTTTTGTCGGTCCAAACTTTGTTATGAGATCAAGTTGGATCCAACATTTCCAAGTACTTAAGAAAATATTTAAAAATCAATTTGTAACTATTTTTAAAGAAATATACAAGTCTTGATGGCTAAAAAAAACACACTTGTGTGTCTTGAGCGAGTAAGAATCAGTTTGGTTCGGTTTCCATCTCACAACAAGTTCATAGATGGTTTCCACATGTCCAAACACTAAGGAACTTGTATAATAATGTACAAATAAAAATACTTTAAGTTTTACAATCAAAAATTAACAATAAAGTCTTTAAACAAAAGTTCGATTTTCGGTTCGGATGGTGTTTTGGGTTAAGACCGAGGTAAAATTCTACAAACCCATAACCATAGAATTTGTAAAAATGATTTTAGAAACTTACATCTAACAATAAGTATGTTTAAATAATTATTTAACAAAACTAGTAACAAAGTTCGGTTTACGGTTTAGAGCTATTTACGGTAAACCGAAGCAC
Organism: Bidens hawaiensis; assembly: GCF_021521415.1. Taxonomy (NCBI): domain Eukaryota; kingdom Viridiplantae; phylum Streptophyta; class Magnoliopsida; order Asterales; family Asteraceae; genus Bidens; species Bidens hawaiensis. The sequence continues at coordinate 128,396 of NW_027492247.1, read as the reverse complement.
AGACTCTTAAAAACCCATAACCATGGAACTTGTAAACATGACCAACAAACTAAAATAATCAAGATTAATATGTATGAACAAGTTATATAGATGTATATATATCAAGGGACACGAAGTCCTCCATGAAGCCTTGCCTTATTTGGTCCGAAACCTCACCGACTGGAATCGGAGAAGTAACTACCAAAGGTAAACAAGTGGTGTATATTATATATATGTTGCACAACCATAAAAAAGTATTAATAAGACTACATAAACTAATTAAGATGAAAGACTAAAAACCTTCAAGAACACTTAAGAAGATAACCTTGAATCTTTGATGTTTGAGAGAGTTTTTTTTTTTTTTTTTTTTGGAGTTGTAGCAAGGGAAAATGAAGAGGAAAGGTGGTGTGTATATAGGGTAATGCTGGTGGTCAAATATGGGTGTGAGACACAAGAGTTTTCATGCAAAATGGATCAAGACAAAAACACCAAAAAACAAAATAAATAAATAAATAATAAATAATAAATAAATAATAATAAAAATAGGATGTTTTCAAGACCCAACAAGTGTGAAACAATATTCTAACATAAATCCATCATTTTGATTAAAACATAAGCTTCGGTTTACAAATCGGGTCGGTTTACATAATAAACGAATACAAAAACGAATAAAACAAGACCCGAAATTGACGAATGTCACCGTATCCCCTACTTTAGAAAATTTTGTCCCGAAATTAAGACGAAGAAGATGCTGCTAACAAATGTGGATACTTCTCTTTCATTTTGTCTTCTCATTCCCAAGTGAATTCCGCGCCGCACCGTGATTCCCATCGAACTTTGACTAACCGAATACGGCTACGCTTGGTTCTCTTCTTGTTGCGATCCATGATCTCAACGGGTCGTTCAACCAAGACCATCGACTCATCGACATGTACTTCGTCGAGACGTATATGGAGATTACCCTCGGCTAAGCACTTTTTAAGATTTGAAACATGAAATGTCAGATGAACACCGGTAAGTTCTTCCAGTAGATCGAGTCGATAAGCTACTTTCCCTACACGCACAAAGATTTTAAAAGGACCAACGAAACAAGGAGCTAGTTTACCCTTCTTTCCAAAACGGGCTACCCCCCTCCAAGGAGATACTTTTAGAAGGACAAGATCGCCAACATTAAATTCGATCGGTTTTCGCCGTTTGTCGGCATAACTCTTTTGACGACTTCTAGCGGCTAGGAGGTCCTTACGGATTCGATCAATAACGTCGGTGGCTTCTTGAACCATTTCGGGTCCCGTGATTTGAGCTTCACCGACTTCGTTCCAACAAATCGGAGAACGACATTTACGACCGTAAAGAGCTTCGAAATGAGCCATCTCAATGCTCGAATGGTAGCTATTGTCATAAGAAAACTCAATGAACGGAATGTGAGAATCCCAATTCCCACCGAAATCAAGAACACATGCTCGTAGCATATCCTCGAGAGTTTGTATTGTACGTTTGGATTGACCGTCTGTTTGAGGATGATAAGCGGTGCTAAGATCGAGACGTGTTCCCAAAGCTTCTTGAAGTGAACGCCAAAAATGAGAGGTATAACCGAGCATCACGGTCAGAGATAATGGTCAATGGTAAACCGTGTCGGCACACGATTTCTCGAACATAGATTTGAGCAAGCTGCTCGACAGAATACTTCTCGCGGATCGGAATGAAATGAGCAGATTTGGTCAAACGATCGATGATCACCCAAATGCTATCATTGCCCTTTTGGGTGTTGGGTAATTTAGTGATAACGTCCATATCAATGTCTTCCCATTTCCAAACTGGAATCGGTGGTTGCTCGAGTAGACCTAAGGGTCTTTGATGTTCGGCTTTAACTTTTGAGCAAGTAAGACATTTAGATACGAATAACGCTACATCCTTTTCATACCCGGCCACCAAAAGGTAGCACGAAGATCGAAATATATCTTATCCGCACCGGGATGAACGGAATACCGTGAATTGTGAGCTTCGTCGAGTATACAAGTACGAAGGTCATCGCGATTTGGAACCCACAAACGATTGAGAAATTACAAAAGACCATCGGGTTTGGTTTCTGTAGGTTCCCTGGACGGATCACACGAGATATCGCGGTCTACTCAGGTGCGGAATCCCTGCGTAGATCGTTACGAGTATACAACACAAACACACGAATACACGAAACACGTTATATGTTATAACCGAACTCACGTGATGTAAATATCACTGTTACAAAACACACGTTACCGAACAAACTTGATTCACTGAACAACTCACTAACTGATTAACCTAAACCAGCCGTAACCTATCAATATAAATACACGACAACTTCGCCTGATATGTTCAGGCGAAGTTGTCCATAACTTCGCTTGTTCAACAAGTTCGCCTAGGCGAACTTGTTAACAACTTCGCTTGTACAAAAACATAAATAACATTACAGACTCGATTACAGACACTAGACTATGAACTACTGACATTTATGCACCAACAGACTCCCCCTTGGCAGTAGCTTCATATCTTGATCTTTAAGCTCTTGTCTTGTAATCCTGTATCTTCACGCATGCACTCCTTCTCTAACACATACCGTGACTACTCGCTGATATTACCTTGCTTCATCCTTCCAAGCAGGAATATAGAATATCTTCATTTCATTCAACACTTGCAGATCAGCTTTCGATAAGTTAACAAGATGCATCGGATCATACACCCTCAGCACTTCTTGTTCGTCTTCGTCTTCCATCACGGCTTCAGCAGTCTGGCAATCAACATACCACCATTTGAGATTCTTCAACACATCTTGAGGCATAGTCTTCATTGGAACCTCCTTGATGCATCGGATCGGTTTGTACTTCATCACCATCCATGGCTTGCCATCTGCTCTCATTCCCCTTTCTGTATCTGTCACGAGCTTTCCTTTCTGTGGCTTTAATAATTCAAACTTCTTCTCTTTTATGCTTTCTTTCCACACGATCTTCCCAATCACTCTTGCCATGTTGTCGTCACTTCTATTTATCAGGCCCAACCTGGCCAAATCCTTCACCTCACATTCCGGCAATGTATTGAGAGATCTCAGGGTTCTTTTGAAGTATTGAATACCATCATAACGCTTCACCACAAACAACTTTATCTGTTCATCATATATCCAACAGATAATTCCCTTCTTCGACTCAGCATAGCCTTTGATGTTATAACTCTTCTTGAAAATGGCTGGAACAGCAGGCTTCTTGGTCTTAATAAACCAATGAGCACAGCCTTCCTTCCACCTAGGCTGCTCCTCCCACTCAGTCTCATCCATCTCAGTACTCATGTCTGCTTTCTCAACATCTGGGATCTCGTGTTCAACGTCTTCTTCTACTATCTCCCCCTCTTCTATCCCATCTTCAATCACAATCTGTGCGCTAATCTTCTCAATCTCCTCACACGGCAGCACATCATCATCAAACACATCATCATCTAGCATGTCATCATCTAACTCTCTCAACGCATCAATCACATCATCTTCATCATCAACCATCACCACCTCATCACCACCAACTGCACCTGCAGACTCCCCCTGAGCTGTGGAAGTCCCAAGAGCTTGAGTAGTTCTTGGCAACTCACCACCTGCACCTTTCGGTGCATTGGGATCATCGTCTCTGTCGTTTCTCTTCTTAGTCCTTAACTCTTCGCCTCTACAGCCTGTCTCCCCCTGAGATGCCAAGAACGCCTTCATAGCACCTATAATCTTCCCATGCTCAACCAGGAGGGACGACTGTAGTTGATTTTCTGCTACAAGGCGTTGAATAGCCTGGGTCTGGATAAAGTTGATCCTTGATTGCTCTCCCACGACCCGCTCAAGTGCAGCTATTCTCTCCGAGTCTGAGATGGTTGCATCGAAATCAAATCTCATATTAGATGTATCTGGAGTATACTCAGCAGGGATTTCGAATGCAACTGGGACTTCAGAAGCAGTTGTGGACGTAACCGCAGGTGGTATCGTGACCGACAACCCTGCAGTTGCGACGACCGTCGACTCTACAAATTGTGCCACCACCTCTGAAGGAGTAAGCGTTGGAGGTGGTAACGACACAATCTCCGGATTCGTCGTCTGTAGTGTAGTGGATGGGATGCCAACAGCTGATGTAGCCACCACAGGAACATCTGCAGCGCTTGTAACCTGTACAGAAGTAGGAACGATTGACATACCTGACAGTGCGGATGGAGCAAAACGTATAACACGTGAAGTCTCTCCAGCTCCCATACCAGCACCTGTCCTTTCACGTCTCGAACGTCTGATCAACTTGTGTATGTCCTCCTCTTCTTCCTCTGACTCACTATCATCCACCGTCCTCTTCCTCTTTCCCAACGTCCTCTCACGTGTCACCAACATCCTCTCGCTTCATTCATAACATCGTCAAGATCGGAGTCAGCCACCGTCGTAGCTGCTCTAGTCACAATCACTTCACTCACCTGTGCAGCAGAGACCTGCACATCTTCTTGTGGATCAAAACGATCCATGTCGAAGAAACCTTGGCCGCCAAATGCAGCATCAAGGTCAACATCCTCCTCAGCCGATACAACAGGCACAGTAGGTACATCACGAGTTGCTCCTGCCTGTTGTGGTTGAGGGTCTCTGAACTCGTCCCCCCGAGCTGGCACATACCCCGGGTTTATCAAGTACCCGAAGAGTGGAGTATGCCTTGGACGACGTTCAGGCTTGCTCCTCGCACTCGAAGTACGGCATTGAGCAAAGATACGTTTGCTCACATTCTCCACGTATCTTATTGGGCGTCGTTGAGGCAAAGCTGGAGCCACATGGTTCCAGATCATCTGGATGAATCTTGGATACATTATGAACTGCTCACGAGCCATCGCCCTCCTCTGTCTATCAATCTCGTAGAAGACCATTTGACTGAAGCTATAACGTTTGTTATAGGTCAGTGCAGTCATTGCGGACTGCATGGTCGCACCCATACCGTCAGTGCCCGCCTTCCTCCCAGACATGCATACTATCATAACGTGCATGAGGAAGCGCCACTGATCAAGTAGGAACCCCTTCCGTCTCTGGTATCGCCCAATGGACCAGAATAGCCCATTCGTAGAAACGCTCCATCACGAAACGGAGCCACAAACTCCGTAGGGTCGTTCCGAGTCTCCTCTCCAAATCGTAACGCCACCCGTATCTGTTCAGATGAGAACTGAACTTCTTGATTATTGACTGTTGCTCTCATGACCGGGGGCTCAACACGACAATCATACTCCACCGTCTGCCAGAAGTCCTCGATATTGGGTAAGGATATCGGCAGTGTCGTCGTGATTGCGTGGAATATCCTCGAGCGTAGGAGGAATGTGATTATCTCGCGATAATCCTCCACACCACTCGCTTCCGGGTCTAAGGTGATGAACATGTTGTGACCCGGGAAGAATTGCCTCTGATTGTCTCCTCCGTCATCTCCTCCAGCACCTCCTGCACCGGCAACAGCAGCCATATCTGCAACAAACGAACCAAGTTAGATAAACATTAAAGCATAACACAAGTTCGCGTGTTACCATGAGCGAAGTTGTGATAAAGACTGTATAGGCGAAGTTAAAGTTTGGACGAAGTTGGGAACAACTTCGCTCCAGCTTTAAGTTCGTCTAAAGATTATTAAGTTAAAAAGGTTCCAGGCGAAGTTAAAGTTGGGGCGAAGTTGGGAACAACTTCGCTTCATCTTTAAGTTCGCCTCACCACAACATCGCCTCAGGCGAATTTAAGTTTCAGGCGAAGTTGAGCATCAGGCGAAGTTACGGATAACTTCGCCTCAGGCGAATTTAAGCTCTAGACGAAGTTACGGATAACTTCGCCTAAACCCTAACTTCGCCTGAATCTGAAACGGCGACAGTAAGGTTAATCGAAATCCGGAAAACCGGTGTTTCGATTAACTTTGACGTTTGAGGAGGCTCAAACACATGATATTAAGGATAACTAAACGACCAGTTTACTCATGAACACGTAAAACAAGTTTTGAACTCGGGTTTAAAGATCGGTTGTTCGAGGTTATTAACCAGTTGTCGAAACAACCTTAGATTAACATCAATGAACATATAACATGTGATAAAAGAACCCAAACAACCTTTAGATCGGATTGAAATCGAAGAACAAGATAACAAGTTGTATCTGTGTAAGTTCGCTGTGAAGACGAGAATAAGTTCGCTGAAATTCAAATAATGAACTGTTTGACCCTTGAAAATCCTTATATAGGGGCGAAGTTATACAGGCGAAGTTACGGACAACTTCGCCTAGGCGAAGTTATCCACAACTTCGCCTGTTCAATAACATTCGCCTATATTTACAAAATTTATCCTTATAGCTTTAACAGTTTTCCAATTAAGTTATAAAACTTTCCTTTAAGAACTAAATGACACGTTCAAGTCCAAGTAACCCGTTATAAACAAATACAACTACAGAAAAAGAAAACTTTAAACAATTTAAGCATAAGGGATCAAATTTCAGTCTGGATAGGGACTGCTACGTTTTAGAAAAGATCCGAACAGGAATCATACTAAGTATGTGACTGTCACATAGATCCGTGTTTAGCTGTATTATGACATAAAGAGACAGGTTGTAAGCAGGTAAATAGCTTAAGATGGTTTTCATCGTTTCTGTGATACGAGTTAGGTTCAATTAAGCCTCAAAATTTAAGTGGGCAACAACTCAGAAATATTGATGCCTCCTATCTATCCTCAAAGCGTATTTGGCTTTCCCCAAGTCACCCCGAATTGACTTCGACCCATAGTGTCTGATTAAGTTGTAAGTACTCTTCATCTGGTTCCCGTTCTTCTTCTTACTCTAAGATTGAGAAGTCTTGACACTTTCATCTCTAGAATGTTTCAATACTCAAAATTTTTTTTTTTTTTTTTTTTTTACATAGACTTCAGAGTAGTAAATAACTGCAAGTCCCGAATCTGGATCACTGCAGTTTCTTGAAACGCTATCTTCACGGGAATCAGACCACCCATGGGCTCGTGTATGACTGGGTAATTGCTTTTCTGCCTATCACTTGGAAAGATAAAAATGAAGACAAGCAAAACTCTTAAGGAGTTTCCACGTAAAATCAAGTAAATTTAGTTTGTATCACGTCTACTTTTACGCACCATAAAAAGTTACCATGACATACAATGACTGTCCTAAAGCCTTTTAAGCCTAATAACGTCACTAGTTAAGCACACAAAGTTAGTATATCTATCATTTTCCATGGTTGGATCAATTTTCTGTTTAACATAGCAAACGTACTTCTTACGAAGTAGTATACTTGAAAAATAATTTCATTTCCCTTTTTTTCAAAATTTTAACATTAATCGCCCCGACCAAAACAAAGTATTCAGGTAAACGGCTTTCCCGAAGATCCAATGGATCAGCTGGACCGACCACATACTAGTATGTGTCCTTATAACTAAGTATGATCGACTAATTTTAAGCGAAAGAATGAAAACTCATCATAAACCGCCCCGGTCACTTTCAGTCATCTAGTTAATGGCTATCCTCAAAATCTACAAGTAGAAAATGAGGACCAAAACATATCCGAAGACATGTCCTTCAAACTGTGGTAACCGACATACTTTTAAGCGATAGTGATTTTTTTTTTTTTTTTAATAATAACTTGAAAAACATGGTTACTCGGGATTGATCATCCCATTCAACTCAATAAGGTTTTGAAATCTCGTTTTGTCAAACGCTTTAGTATAAAGATCAGCGAAATTATCAAGCGTATCCACTTTTTCAAGCACAATCAGTTTCTTCTCAGCACAATCCCGTATGAAATGATGACGTATGTCAATATGTTTAGTTTTACTATGTTTCACGGGATTGTTAGTTACTGAGATAGCAGCTGTGTTATCAATGCAAATAGGTGTAAGTAAGAAATTCAGACCATAGTCGCGCAACTGTTGTTGAATCCAAAGAACCTTGGAGGAGCAGTTGGATGCTGCCATGTATTCTGCCTCACAGGTTGAAATTGCGACCGAAGTCTGTTTCTTGCATTGCCACGACACCAATCTGCCACCAAGAAACTGACATCCTCCTGTTGTTGACTTCCGACTCTGATTGCACCCACCATAATCCGAGTCTGTGTAGGCGACTAGCTCCAAGTATCCTCCTCTCGGGTACCACAACCCCAGCTTCGGTTTGCCCTTGAGATACCGCAAGATCCTCTTCACACCTTTCATGTGAGATTCCTTTGGGTTTGCCTGAAAACGAGCACAAAGACAAACAACAAACATTATATCAGGCCTAGAAGCAGTTAAGTACATTAAAGAACCTATAATAGCCCGATACTGAGTTGGGTCCACATCTGCATCACCGTCTGACTCAGCACCCAATTTGTGATTGACGCAGATTGGAGTGTCGAATGGAGTGCTGTCCTCCATCTTGAATCGTTTGAGCACATCATGGACATACTTGGTCTGGTGAATGAACATCCCATCCTTCTTTTGATCAACCTGCAATCCTAAAAAGAAAGTTAGTTCACCCATAGCACTCATTTCAAACCTTTTCTTCATGACGGCCTCAAAATCTTGACACATGGAGACTTTTGATGCAGCAAAAATAATGTCATCCACGTAGACTTGCACTAGCAGGAAGTCGCTTCCTTGTCTCTTCACAAACAGCGTGCTATCAATCTGACCTCTTTCAAACCCATTTTCAAGCAAGTAGTCTGACAGAGTTGAGTACCAGGCACGAGGTGCCTGATGTAATCCATACAATGCCTTGCTTAATTTGTACACATGGTCTGGAAAATCTGGGTCAGGAAAACCCGGAGGTTGCTCAACATACACAACCTCATCAACTTTCCTATTCAGAAACGCACTCTTCACGTCCAACTGAAATACCTTCATCTTTTTATATGCAGCAAACGCCAAAAACAATCTTATGGCTTCCAACCTTGCGACAGGAGCGAACACTTCATTATAATCAATCCCATCTTGTTGATTGAATCCTTTCACAACTAGCCTCGCCTTGTTTCTTATGATAATCCCTTTCTCATCTCTCTTGCACTTAAACACCCATTTTGTGCCTATCGCATGCACATGCTTCGGTTTTTCAACCAAATCCCAAACTTCCATTTTCTTGAACTGAGCCAACTCTTCTTGCATGGCTTCGACCCACGAGCTGTCCTTTAAAGCCATTTGATAATTTTTCGGTTCAATCTGGCTGATAAAGCAGGTGTACAAGCATTCGTTGATTATTCCTGTCTCCTTAATGCTTGTGTAAACACATGTGTGCTCATCCAAGCTACGTCTTGTTTGTACACCGGAGGACACATCACCAATCACATTCTCCAAAGGGTGATCTTTATGAATTCTCGTGGTCGGAACAGAACCGACATGCAAATTGTCTTCCAAGTTAGAAGAGAGCTCGTAAATGGTTGTTTCATGCTGAGAGTGAAAAGGATTGATAAATTCTTCTTCAGTTGAGGCAGCAGGGGAATCGATAGTATTTGATGAGGAAGGTTGACATTTATCAATCAGCTGTCTTTGCAATAGATTTTCTTCCTCATCAAGGATCATCTTCGTAGCAACTCTTTCTTCTTCTTCAGAGATATCTAAATCCGGTATGTTAAAAGACTTAAAAAGTTTAACATAGTCGAAAAACTCCGCAGGTCCGTTGCTTGGTTTTGGCGGTTGGTAACTTGTGATATCTGTGTTACACACCACCTCAATCTTGCTTGTCGATGTATTGAAGACACGTCTGTTGGGAGTCCCAACAACATAACCGACTAAGATTCCTTCATCGGCTACTTCACCAAATTTAGAATTTGTCTTCAAAATCGAACAAGGGGACCTGAATGGTTCTAGACCACTCAAGTTGGGCTTTCTTCCATGCATAAGCTCATAACATGTCTTACCCAGTCTTTTAACAGTTAAGACTCTATTCAGAACATAACAGGCTGTAGCAACAGCTTCAGCCCAAAACACCACAGGAAGCTTTGAATCAGCCAGCATAGTTCTGGCTCCTTTAATTAACGTTCGGTTCTTCCTTTCAGCCACTCCATTCTGTTGCGGTGTATAAGGAGCGCTGTATTGGTGTTCAATCCCTCTCTGAAGACAGAAGATCTCCATCTCAAAATTCTTGAACTCTGTTCCATTGTCACTTCTGATGAACTTAACCCTTTTATCCATAACGTTCTCAACTTTGGTAATCAAATTCTTCACCATCTGAGCTGTTTCATCTTTTGATTTCAGGAAATATACCCACGAGTATCGTGAGTAGTCATCAGTGATCACCAAGCAGTATGAAGTACCTCCTAGACTTTTTGCATACACGGGACCGAAGAGATCCATGTGAAGCAATTCTAGAGTACTAGCAATTGAATTTACTTTCTTGGTGAGATGGGATTTCTTGTGCTGCTTTCCCTTCTTGCATGCTATACATTTATCTTCAAAATTGAAATTTTTCAAGGGAACGCCCAGCACAAGCCCATTCTTGACAATGTGGTTCATCTTCCGAAGATGAATGTGTCCCATTCTCCTATGCCACAATTCGGACTCTGTTTCACTCGCTTTTGTCAAAAGGCATGAATCTGCCGTGGCCATTTCAGTTGATCTCATATCCATAGTGTACGTATTTCTTTCACGTGGAGCCTTCATCAAAATCCACTCCTCAGGTATCTGAAAACCTGGTTTCAACACAATCGCCTCGTTCTTTGTAAAATGAACGGTGTACTCCTTATCACAAATCTGCGACACACTTAGCAGATTGTATTTCAATTCTTTTACAAAGTTGACATTCTCCAACGTCATCTTTCCGTTCGACACCGTTCCCTTTCCAGTAATATTGCCTCTACTTTCTCCGGCAAAACTTACTCTCCCTCCTTGAACAGGTTTCAAGTCGTGTAACAAATATTTGTTACCCGTCATGTGCCGGGAACAGCCGCTATCTACAACCCAAAGATTGTTGGCAGCCCTGTTCAACTGTTCCTGCACAATAAAGCAAAAGATTAGAATTTAGGGACCCAAGACCAATTGGTCTTGGATCTATACATCCCAAACTTTGGCTTTCCAAAGTTAGTATCTCGATAACTCCTGTAAGTCCCATTAGGATATCTTATTGAAGATTGATTGTAAGCCTTCCAAACCTTTGAGAATTGAAAGTATTATAGCTTGTGGTTTGGTTATTAGAAGTGTAAAACTGAGATTTGTTTCTATGAAAACCTGAATTATTCACATTTTTGAATTTTGAACAGTTTTCATATTTACAAGTATGATAATTATCATTAGGTTTATTCTCAGCTTTAGTAGGCCTTACACCTCTGAATCGCTGCTTCAGAGGGCAATTTGCAACAAGATGTCCTAATTGATTACATCTAAAACAACACATTTGCTCAACTTTTTTATCAACCGGTGTTTTAGATGTAGAGGCTATATTACCGCCAGTTCGTCTCACATATGGTGGGACGTACGGGTTTAGTGGAGTACTCTTTTTATTCGTTTTATCTTTTTCTCCACTCTAGGGTAACACAACCTCCTCTTTGGCCTTACCAGACTCGGATGACTTATCCGAATCTGATGAGACTGGACTTTGAACAGAAATTTCAACACTTGAAACAGGCGAACTTGTTTCGCCTCTACTAACATTTGGTTCTCTAACAGTTACTTTAATTGGCACTGTCTGAGCAACCTCAAAGTCAACAGACTTCCGAACACTAGGGTTAAAAGTGTAATTGTGATTGTACGGTGGTGGAACCTCATGATAACCGATTCCCCCTCTCTTAGCAGAGGAACCTTGATCACTAACAAGGTGATCAAGAATAGCAGAAGAATTTCTGAACTGCTCCAATTTTCGATTCAGTTCCACCACTTTCACCTGGTGATCAGCAATCTGTTTTTCTCTCTCAGCAATTAGTTTTGGTCTTTTCTTCAAAAACCTCATAACTTAAATCAATCACTTCAATTTTTTCAGCAAGTTTAGTTTTTAAACTTTTAACATCTTTTTCACAAGCTTTTATTTTAATTTTATAGTTATTTTCTCTTGATTTAATAAAGTGATGATCTTCTTTTAAGGTTTTAAATTCAGCATCCAACCTAACATACTGATCAGTTATGGTTGCTAGTTGCTCAGACAAGTTCTCACATTTTGAATATATAGGTTTAGAACATACCTCGGAGAGCTGGTCATTGTCATCTGCCATAAGAGCTTTTTCTTCTTTGGTAGCCCTCTCACTTTCTTCAGTTTCAACCTTTGCCAAATTTGCCTGCTCAAATGATTCTTTAGAAAGCAGGTTCCAGTTATATTCACCATCTCCTCTGGAAATCATGGCACTATAATCTTTTCTTCCCTCATTATGCGGTGTAGACTTTCCTTGACTTCGTTCTACACGCTCATTCCTACATTCTTTTGCGAAGTGACCGTTTTGTTGACAATTGTAGCACCTTACCTTTGACTTGTCGAACCCTGGTCTTCCTCCGACAAACTTTCTACCGGTCTTATTCATAAACCTCTTCACCCTCCTTACAATCATGGCCATCTGCCATTGTAGATCCATTTCTTCCATATCGTCAGCATCAATCTGATCGTAATCTTCATCCAACATAGCTGGATCAACAATCTTCCCTTGAATATAGTTCTCATAGGAAGCAATGAAAGAAGCATAGAGGCCAAACTGCTCTTCAGCAGACTTGACACTCATAGGCATCTTGGAGTAGTTGTTGCTGGGAGCACTTGAAGAGCAACTACTCTTGCTTGCCTGGGGTTGAGAACCACTAGATCCAGCTGCTACATAGCAAACATCCCCATTTGTGTTAACTGACACATGCCCCTCATGTGATGAGTTGGGGCCCGACTCTCCCTTCGAGTAGTAAGCAGCCGATTCAGTCTTTGAGCCTGAGCTAGTGTTGATTTTAGCTCCATACATACTTGGATCTTGAACCTGATCCATAGATGTCTCCTTTCTTACCATGTTAAGCTCAAAGGTCCTGAGCTTGTTGACTGTCGTTTCTAGATCATAAGTGGGAAAGTCCTTGTCTTCCCTCATCAGCACAGTGCATATTTCCCATTTTGGTGGGAGAGCATCCAGAAGCTTCTCAACTATCTCTTCTTCTCTGTAAGAAATGGAATAGTTGCTCAGTTCAGTCATCAGATGATAATATCGAGTGATGATATCATCTAATGATTCATTCTTCAAATACTTGAAGACTGAGAACTGGGTCTTGAGCAGTTTTATTTTTGAAGCCCGGATTCCTACATTTCCTTCAAATCTGCTCTCAAGGGCTTCCCAAAGCTCCCTTGCTGAAGTGTACTTCCTAAAAGTATGAAGGATCTCCTGTGGAAGAGCCATGGTAATAGCAGCATGAGCCTTGCTCTCAGCCTCATACATCTTCTTCTCTTCTTCTTCCATTTTACTATACTTCTTGATTTGGTCACGACCTTCATACTCCATAATTGGTGGAATATAACCATCCTGGATGCATACCCACATCTTCGCATCCTGGTATTTGACGTACTGTATGAACCGATCCTTCCATGCAACAAAATCGGTTCCCTTCAGCAATCTTGTGGCCTTGGTAGCCGCCCTGCTTCAACTTCCATCTTCACTAACTCAGAGATGTTGATCGACGACATCTTTCCCGAAAAGTAAGAAACCTGAAAAGTTAAAAGTTTTTTTTTTTTTTTTAAAGTACTGTAGGCGAAGTTACGGATAACTTCGCTTGAAGTAGGCGAAGTTGTAGAGAACTTCGCTGAAGAACTTCGCTGATAACTCTGCTGATTAACTTCGCTGATTCTTAACTTCGCTTAAGGTAAGCGAACTTAGGAATGAGGCGAAGTTGTGGATAACTTCGCTGATACAGGCGAACTTGAGAAGGTAGGCGAAGTTGTGGATAACTTCGCTTAACCTTATATCTTCGCCGAAACCCTACGTACAGTGACGGCAACTTCGCCTGATGAACACAGACGTTTTTGAAGATCTGGAATCTGGATTTAACAAGGTTTTTGATGGTGCAAAGGCTTGAATACTATGGTAGTAGGTAAGACTGACTTAGAAACACGAAAACACGTCCCGCGAATAGTCGAAACGGGACGAAATCTATACCCGCGTGAATATCCCGAACCTCACAATCGAGCAAATGCTCTGATACCAATTGTAGGTTCCCTGGACGGATCGCACGAGATATCGCGGTCTACTCAGGTGCGGAATCCCTGCGTAGATCGTTACGAGTATAGAACACAAACACACGAATACACGAAACACGTTATATGTTATAACCGAACTCACGTGATGTAAATATCACTGTTACAAAACACACGTTACCGAACAAACTTGATTCACTGAACAACTCACTAACTGATTAACCTAAACCAGCCGTAACCTATCAATATAAATACACGACAAGTTCGCCTGATATGTTCAGGCGAAGTTGTCCATAACTTCGCTTGTTCAACAAGTTCGCCTAGGCGAACTTGTTGACAACTTCGCTTGTACAAAAACATAAATAACATTACAGACTCGATTACAGACACTAGACTATGAACTACTGACATTTATGCACCAACAGTTTCGAGTTGAAGTTCGGCTCCACATGACATTTCGTCGTACATGTTACCTTCTTCAACGGAGGTACGTTGAGCTTGGAAGATTCAAATTTGAAGATCGGTTTGAACGACAACGCTTAGAAGCATAACGTATTTAACATTAACCTTTCGACTTAGGGCGTCAGCGACAACATTTCGTTTTACCGGGATGGTAACGAATTTCTCAATCGTAATCACTAAGTAATTCGGCCCATCGTTGTCTCATATTGAGATCTTTTTGGTCAAAAATGTGTTGAAGGCTTTTATGATCGGTAAAAACCACACATTTCGTACCATAAAGGTAATGTCTCCAGATTTTGAGAGCGAAAACAACGGCACTAAGTTCGAGATCATGAGTCGTGTAGTTCTTCTCGTTGACCTTAAGTTGCCTTGATGCGTAAGAGATGACTTGACCTCATTGCATGAGGACACAACCAAGACTTTGATGAGAGGCATCGCAAAATACCACGAAATCGTCGTTTCCATCAGGAAGGGTTAAAATGGGAGCATTGCAAAGCATGTCCTTGAGAGTACAAAAGGCTTTTTCTTGCTTCAAACCCCAATCAAATGGTTTTCCTTTATGAGTGAGGGAGGTAAGAGGCAAAGAGATCTTGGAAAAGTTTCTAATGAAACGTCGATAATATCCGGCTAAACCGAGGAAGGATCGAATTTCCGTGGGACTCGTTGGAGTTTTCCAATCCTTAACGGCCTCAATTTTAGCGGGATCAACATGAATACCTTTGTTGTTTACGATATCTCCCAAAAATTGAACTTGCTCGAGCCAAAATTCGCATTTGAAGAACTTGGCATAAAGTCGTTCGTTTATAAGAAGTTCGAGAATGGAACGCAAATGATGCTCATGTTCGGCTTTGGATTTGGAAAACATGAGAATGTCATCAATAAAGACAATAACGAATTTATCGAGGAATGGTTTGCAAATGCGGTTCATGAGGTCCATAAACACCGCGGGTGCATTTGTTAACCCGAAGGGCATAACCAAAAATTCAAAATGTCCATATCGTGTATGGAAAGCGGTTTTTGGAATGTCTTCTTCTCGAACACGCAATTGATGATAACCTGATCGAAGATCGATTTTGGAGAAGCAAGTTGCGCCTTAAAGTTGGTCGAATAGGTCGTCGATTCGTGGCAAGGGATAACGATTTTTAACGGTGAGTTTGTTAAGTTCCCTATAATCGATCCACATACGAAATGAACCATCCTTGTTTTTCACGAAGAGAACAGAAGCGACCCAAGCAGAAGAGCTAGGATGAATGAAACCTTTATTGGAAAGTTCTTCGAGTTGGTTCGATAATTCTTGCATTTCTGACGGAGCTAAACGGTAAGGAGCCTTGGCCATGGGCATCGCGCCGGGCACAAGATCGATTCGAAATTCAATCCGACGAACGGGTGATAGACCGGTGACATCGTCGGGAAAGACATCGAGGAAATCACGAACAATAGAAATATCTTGGATTTTCCTTTCCTTTTTGTCTTTTGTTGCCAAGAGAGCTAGGAGCGGAGCATACTTTTGGCGTAAGTATTTTTGTTATTGAGAGCGCGACATGAGATTAAGCCTTCTCGAAGTAGCTTTTCCGAAGACCTTAAGGATTTTACCGTTGACAAGCGGAATGCGAATGAATTTATCGAAGCAAACAACTTCGGCACGGTGCAAAGATAACCAATCCATGCCTACTATGACATCGAAACTTCCCATTTGCATCGGGATGAGATCGATGGAGAATCTACGGTTAGCAAGAACGGGAGTACAATCGCGGACGACGGAATTTATGGTGATGGAGTTCCCATTGGGGACTTCAACAGAAAACGATCGGGAAAGCTTGGCTCGAGACACTGGAATTTTCGACTCAAATTTCAAAGAAATGAAACTTCTATCGGCACCCTTATCAAATAAAATGGAAGCCAAATGTTGGTTCACTAAAAACATACCGTTCACAACATCGTTTGCCGCTTGAGCTTGATTAACATTCATTATGAAAGCTCGTCCTTGATTGCCTTGGTTGACTTGAGGTGCTTGCGGTGGTGGAGGTGGTGCTTGTATGGCTTGGATGGGTTGGATGAGTGGTGCATTGAGTTGGGAAAGTTGAGGTTGGTAGGTTTGAACTTGGTAAGCTTGAGTTTGGTAGTAAGGTGCGGTCATGGTTTGGTTAGTAAGGATGAGGTGAGGACAATTTTTGCGGAAATGGTTAGGGTCACCGCAATTGTAGCAAGCTCGGGGTTGTTGACGTTGGTTTGGTGGGTAGGGTGCATATCGGTGTTGAGTATTTTGTGGAAAAGTTCTTGGTTGGTTTGGTTGGTTAGGTTGGGTTTGTTGTGCGGATCGGCATGTGGTGTTGAGATGACCAACTCGGTTACAAATGGTACAATGGCGACAAGGCATGTTTTGGTGGGTGATGGAGTTGGCAAATGTTGCATAGTGGGGTGGTACCGGTATAGGGTTTTCGGGTTTGGGGTGGAATTTGGGTTTGTTGTTGAGGTTGGGGTTGGGTAACGGTATAGTTTCGGTAGTTGGTTTTGGGTTTCTTCTTGTTGTTGTTATTGTTGTGACGGGAAGAGTTGGAGTAGTTAATGGCTTGTGGTGCGGGTTCAACCTTGGCTTGTGGTGCGGGCTCGGGTTTGGCTTTTTCGTTTGGTTTCTTGAGGGTTATGGTACCCGTTTTCACATGATTCTCCGATAGCGCACCGGCTAGAGTAATGGCATCCTCAAGATTCACGGGTTTGTTACTCATGACTGAGTCCCGGATTTGCATAGTTACACCCCCAATGTATTTGTCAAGCTCAGGCTCAGTCGGGGTAACCAAATGAGGGACGAGAATGCTCAACTCGTGGAAACGGAGTGAGTAAGCAGCGTTATCACCACTATCTTGCTTAAGGTTCCAAAATTCCTCCTCAAGCTTTTGAAGTTCGTGATTGGGACAAAATTTCTTCATCATGAGTGCCTTGAGGTCGGACCATGGAAGAGTCATAGCCGTTTCCGACCCTTGGAGATGCATGACACTACCCCACCATGTTAGAGCGGTTTTTCTAAACATGCTTGAAGCGAAATTTGTCTTTTTCGCTTCGGGGCACTCGCTATATCTAAACACATCCTCCATAGACTCGAACCATTGCAACAAGGTAGTCGCACAGTTCGTACCCCAGAATTCGGTTGGGTTGGCACTAGTAAATTGCTTATATGGGTAGGATACAGGTTTGGGTTCAACGGGTGCAACAACGGGTGGAGGAGGTTGGGTAGCTTGGATTTGAGTTACAAGTTCGGGAATCATAGCGGCCATTTGCTTGATGATAAAAGCAGCATAACGTCGGTTGGTGTTCTTGCGCGGTCTTAGTGGAGGCATGCTAAAAGATTATAAAGAAATGGAATAAGTTTTAGGTAAAAAGAAATGGATATGAGAGTGTATAAAATAAGAATAAGGTGAAGTTAAATTTTCTTTTTGATTGTGAATCCTAGAGTTAGTGAGGAGTAGATGTTAGTGTTAGATAAAATATAAATCTTTGTATATAAACAACAAACCGGAAACAATCGTAAATGATTTTGAGATTTTGAGGGGTTAAAGCTTAAAAATTTGAGATTTTGAGGTTTATAGAGTCGGAAAATCGTACATGAACCACCATGATTTGATATTCCAACTCAAAAAAAATTTTTTATAAAACACAACGTTGGAGTCTAAACATGTGCACGAATCACCGCAACTTTTTCATGTTTTCGACTCAAATAACGATAATAACACCATAATTCGGGATACAACGTCATGTCAAAACACTAGTCCACGAATCACCGTAGTTCTATTGTTTTGACACCGAAAAATTAGGATGGCAACCGGAACGCTCGCATTCGACTACTTAAAGTACTGACATGTATAACATGGTTTGTGGCTTAGAAAAAGAGCATTATAATCCCACCATTCCAGGTAAGTAAATCACCTTCAATTCTTGGAATCTTTTTGTCAAATGGTAGTTTTATAATGTCTCGCTTCCTATGAGGGCTACGAACCCGATATAAATGCAACCTTTAAGGGATTATAAACAACGGGATCCAAGTTAATCTTGTAATCCATAAAACACAATGAAAATCTACTTTTTGCGTTTTAAGGTAAGGATACCTTGGAAATACTATGAAAGTGTGTGTATGTGAACATTTGGGATATTGGTGTATTTTAAACAAGTTTATAAATAATATGCGATATGAACAATCAAAATAGAGTAAACACATATAAGCACACGTATAGGACCCTAAGCATAACAATACTAGGTCGTTACGTCTAACCACTTATCCTATTGTCAGGGCTCTGATACCAATCTGTCACACCCCGACCAATGGGGCCGAACATGCCGAGGTGTAACGATTGTCCATAAGCACATGACACTAATTAAAGTGACAGTATTTAATAAACTCATTTCATTTCACAACATCGAAAATGTCACATAACAATTATCCATAAAATAACCATAAACAAGATATCACAAAATATGGCAAATTTGATGTTGTTCATTTTTACTAATATCCTAAGATCATTGACGTCGTTTTCTTCACAATCATAAATCAACCAAGATGCAAACCTACAACATTTCATAAAATAAATTTTGTCAACAGAAAGGTTGGTGAGCAATTCATAAGTTTAATCATATTAATATATAATAAAGATAGCCACAAAACATGCATACGAAACGATAAATAAAAGTGGTAATTTGGATAAATAGATATCGCTAAACACATTAGCGACACCTAGCTATAAGGGGATGCCAAATGCTTTAGGATTTTATAGTTATCGTTAATGCATTACGTTAACGACATCTTGCTATAAGGGGATGCCAAATAGTCTAGGATTTTATAGTTCCACCAACCAAAAGCGATAAACACATAGGCATATAAGCATAGAACACCAAATCGAGCAATTATTTAGGTAAAGTATACAACTACGTTTGTGGTTTAAGATTCAAATATAAAGCATTTTGTTGAATAAGTATGAAATGTCATCCCCAAAATAAAAGTTGGAAAATGGGGTATGAAGTACTCACCTTCAAGTAGTAAACTTGAAAGATGATAGTTTGGAGATTTGTCGGAACGACGAGTTTAACGCACAATGCCTAAAAAGAAAAGAAGTCTTGAATTTAGAAAGATTGTCTTGAAGGTATTTAAACAAAATAAATGTTGAGAAATGTAAATAATTAAAGTTCAAGGTTTTAAAATGTAACTATTTAATAATTTATAACAATAACCCTTTAAAAATGTAAGTTCGCTCGAAACCGAGTAAACCTTAATATTTACTCAACCTATGTTAAGTAATAAGGTGGATAAAATGCAAGAATGCAAATCCCTTTGGATTAAAGATACTAAAACGGTTTTTTTATCGAGTGTTCGGGTTGTCTGTTCGGGTCTTGATAATTGGTCAAACCCAAAGTCAACTTTCCAAAATATTGAATATTATGAGATAACTCAATAAAATTTAATAAGACTTAACCAAGTATGTAGTTCCATTGTTTTAGAACTAACAACGCACGTTATGCGAGTGTTCGGTTTTGTCGGTCCAACCTTTGTTATGAGATCAAGTTGGATCCAACATTTCCAAGTACTTAAGAAAATATTTAAAAATCAATTTGTAACTATTTTTAAAGAAATATACAAGTCTTGATGGCTAAAAAAACACACTTGTGTATCTTAAGCGAGTAAGAATCGGTTTGGTTCGGTTTCCATCTCACAACAAGTTCATAGATGGTTTCCACATGTCCAAACACTAAGGAACTTGTATAATAATGTACAAATAAAAATACTTTAAGTTTTACAACCAAAAATTAACATTAAAGCCTTTAAACAAAAGTTCGGTTTTCGGTTCGGATCGTGTTTCGGGTTAAGACCGAGGTAAGATTCTATAAACCCATAACCATAGAATTTGTAAAAATGATTTTAGAAACTTAGATATAACAATAAGTATGTTTAAACAATTATTTAACAAAAATAGTAACAAAGTTCGGTTTACGGTTTAGAGCTATTTACGGTTAAAGCGGAAGCATAGACTCTTAAAAACCCATAACCATGTAACTTGTAAACATGACCAACAAACTAAAATAAGCAAGATTAATATGTATGGACAAGTTATATAGATGTTTATATATCAAGGACACGAAGTCCTCCATGAAGCCTTGCCTTATGAGGTCCGAAACCTCACCGACCGGAATCGGAGAAGTAACTACCAAAGGTAAACAAGGGGTGTATATTATATATATGTAGTGCAACCATAAACAAGTATTAATAAGGCTACATAAACTAATCAAGATTAAAGACTAATAACCTTCAAGAACACTTAAGAAGATAACCTTGAATCTTTGATGTTTGAGAGAGTTTTTTTTTTTTTTGGAGTTGTAGCAAGGGAAAATGAAGAGGAAAGGTGGTGTATATATAGGGTAATTTTGGTGGTCAAATATGGGTGTGAGACACAAGAGTTTTCATACAAAATGGATCAAGACAAAAACACAAAACAACAAAAATAAATAAATAAATAAATAATAAAAATAGGGTGTTTTCAAGCCCCACCAAGTGTGAAACAATATTGTAACATAAATCCATCATTTTGATTATAACATAAGCTTTGGTTTACAAATCGGGTCGGTTTACATAATAAACAAATGCAAAAACGAATACAAACAAGACCCGAAATTGACGAATGTCACACATTTAGAGGCGGTTAAGCGAATCATGCACTATCTGAGGGGTAATCCTGACATTGGGTTATGGTAATCGTGCACTATTTGATTTAACGGCTTTTACCTATCTGGACTATGGCGGGTGCAAGATCAACTTCAAGTCAACGACAGTGGAATGTCAATTTTTAGGAAACCGGCTTGTTTCCTGGGAATGTATGAGCAGACGTCGATTTCAACAGTCGAAGTAGAATACGTGGCGGCTTCGAGTTGCTGTTCACAAGTTCTCTAGATCCAGCAGCATTTGCGGGATTACGGTTTGAAGTTTCTTACTATGCCCATTTATATTTATAATTATGCTGTCATTAGTATCACCAAGAACCTCGTTCATCATTCAAATACTAAATAGATCAAAATCCGATATCCTTTTATCCATGATTGTTATGAAAAGAAATTAATAAGTATTGATAAAATCAAACGGATTTTCAAAACGCTGACCTTTATATCAAAGCATTTAACAAAACACATTTTAAATACTTACTTGGTATAAATGGATTAAAAACTTTAACTGAAGTTCAATCGCTTGGTAAAATCATTTATTTTGTAAAGTTTTTGTTTGTTTTTAAAATTTTCTTTTACTTTGTATATTTCAGGGGGAGAAATTGAAAAAAATACAAAAATATTGTGATTTTAGTTTGTATAGATAAAAATTCAAAATCCCAAAAACATTCAAATATCAAAAATCCAAAAGCATTGAAAAACTGCTCCTTAATATGAGTTTTTGGAGCATAAAGGGAAAATAATAATACATTGACCTGATGGATCTAGAACATGAATAAACTAGATTGAAAAATTACCGTAAGACCAGCAATATGATATGCAAAAATATGCTTGACTAACTATATAAGGACTGATAAGATATAAACATAATAATTGCCGAATCTATTGGTATCACATCTTGACGCATGATTGTATATCTAATTTGAAAAATCAAAACTTTAGATGACTACTGTGTGTGCATGGGTAGATTTTGCAAAGAAATTCAACTTATTTTATTTTTATTTTGCAAAGAAATTCAACTTTGTTTTTTCTTTATTTTTGTTCAAATCTTGGATTCTCTACTGCGTGATAGTTATATCTGACCTGAGGATTAAGATTTGAATATTCTGCTTTATTTTCTTGGTGTTTCGTATAAAGTCTTGGACTTTCTCCGCGCGATAATACGGGATTATCCGAATTGATTGTTAAGACATTATACAACTTCAACTTATTTTTATTATCTTATTTTGTTGAAAGGGATCCTTATGTGCGTGTAGTAATACCGACCTTAAGGGAAAATTTTAACGTACTGCTTTATTTTTACTTTTCTTATTTTTTTCATGAGTCACATTTAATCAAATCTTATAATCAAAAGAAAAACGAACATGTGAAACTTCACTGTATAAGAGATAGAAAAGTTATGTCTGATAGGTGGAGTCCACACACGATTTGTTCTTAATTGAACATTAAACATATCGTAAAGTGACCGACAAGTCTGTGTAAAGTTTAAGAGGACAACTATATCTGCAATCATCGTTGGATTACGTGCATAATAATATTGAAATTGATGTGTAGCTTTGAACGTCATAAGTCAATACAATTCCCTGATCGAACTCACAAAAATATGTACTGCTTTATTGTCTTTACATTCAATGCATTTACATTTTTCGTATTACATTTTCGTTATTTTGTTTGAAAAATGAAAAATATAAAAATATTTGAAGTGTGTTTTGATATATTTTGAAAAAGCAAAAAGATTTTATTTCTTCTTTATTTTCGATTTACCGAGCGAGTGAACTACTCAAGATAAAATAAACAAGATTTTCCCCACATTTTAAGTTAATTCGTGCTTAACGTATTAAATTTTAAAGTATATCCGCTTAATTTAATGATTTCCGATCCAAGTTCGGTCGGTTAACGTAAATAATATTAATTTAATCTCACTTTGAAACCCTAATTGGATTAAAGTGATTATTTAATTCATTTTGAATGTAATTAGAATCATTCGTTAAATGTAATGGCTATTCGTTACTATAGTGTAACGAATGACTCGATATTCGTTAGATTTCATTACCTATGACTTCTTTTGTTGTGAATATGCACATTCGCTTCCTCTACTTGATAACGAATGTGTTCATTCGTGCACTGTATTAACGAATAACGGAATCATTTACTTTATTTTTTTAGAGTTTAACGAATGATTAGCTTATTTTTAAAAAGATATCGAATGAAAGGGTTATTCGTGTTGTTTTTAGTGAATAGCAGTTTTAAAATTAAGGAATGAGAGTCTCATTCGTTAGTTTGAATTCATGAATCGCAATGGGATTCGTCACATTATTGTTGGGGTTTATAATCCCCAGAAGACGAATGAACAACCTATTCGTCTTCACTATTCTATTACTTTCCTAAAATAAATTCATTCAAATTTTGTCCAGAATCTTAGACATTGATAATCCTGATTCTAATCGAGTGAATCTATAGGTAAAGGCGAGTTCATGCATACCAATTTCATTATATTTGGATCTGTAATCGATGAGTAATTGATTGTTTAAGAATCAAAACTGATACGACACTTTTAATTGCCTAAAATGAAGTATAATATGATTCTTAGATGTAATAAAAGTTTGTTGATTAATATCGATGTTCATGTTATGTTGAGTTAGGGTTTATTGGGTGTTTGGATGATTATCAGATGGTAAATTGAAAGGTTCTTGACTTTCTGAGTTTTTGATTAATTTTGACTTTGACCACAGTAATCAAATATTCCTATAATGTATTAGTCGTTAGGATGTAACGAATGACACCCTATTCGTTATTTTGATAACGAATCAGGGTTGTTAGTAACGTATGATCATTCTTAATCGTTAAATTAACGAATGGTAGGGTTTATTCGTTAATATAACGAATAACTTGCCCTTGCGTTACTGTAACGAATAAGTAATTGATTTGTTAAGATAAATATTGAATAGATTTGTTAATTTTAACGAATAATTAGTTGATTCGCTAATATAACGAATGACTAAGTGTTGATGCAAAGTTTGACGTCTCGGTCTTTGGAAAGTATTATTATATTAGTTTAATGTAATAGGCGCATTTTGGTAATTATGTAAAGCCCATTCGTGTGATAATGTAAGGCACATTCGTTATTACTTAATGAATGTGTCCATTCGCTAAATGTAAATCACATTCGTTATTACGTCACCAACTCAAATGTATTGTTCTCCTACAAGGAATTCAACTCATCTTTCTTGGCTTTAACCCACTAACGTTTGTGCTTATCTTCCTTTACCTCTTTACAACACCCGTGCTCTCCCCCATATGTGAGCAGGACGTACTCCCTAGTAGAATTACAAGTAGAAATATAATGGTCTCTGGTAGACCGCCTGCGTGAGACAAATGTAAGCATATCTGCAGGTAACTCAAGATGAATATTCTCATCGAACTCTATCTGCTCTTGATCATCAAAATTATCGGTATCATGTTGTTTATCATACGAATATCATCTTCTTGATCTGACTCAGTATGCTGAGTTGAAATAGGATCTAAATCAATGAGATCATTGGTGTATTGAGGAACTACCTATGTCTTCTCAATATCTTTCAAACTCTGAGCTTTCCATAAACACAACATTAAGACTTCTTACAAGCTTCTTTGAAACTGGATCATATAGCATGTATCCAAACTCATCTTGCCTATAACCAAGGAATACACTGTCACACCCCGACTAGCACAATGTGGAAGCGTAAAATGGGAATGTAACTGACACCTCTGGTATCAACCACATTATTTATAAAGAACAATACAAACTAATTTACAATATTTTACATTGATCTAACTTCGTTTACAACTTGGTGATACAAACTAATTCCAGCCCGTTAAGAGGCTTTACTTCTTACTAGCACACTTGCGTCAATTCACCCATCATTGATCGCAAGTCAAACACGTAGCACATTGAATTTTTAGTAATCAGTTACGCGAACAACAATCATAGTTTGTAAATACGCAAGTATGTATGTACGTTCACAAGTATATGTTTGTTTGTATGTTTATTATGTAATTATGTTAAGCTATAGCGAAGCCTTGACTGTTCGTGCTGCGTGCCTCCATTTCCCACGCTCAATCAAGCACTCTGGCTCCCATTCCGCCTATAAAATGCCCCGAGTAGCAATGTCTAACACTACGTAGCTGGTTTGTATAATTATGTACATGTGCAAACGGGATAATATCTTCACAAACTGTGCTAGCCCTGCCTGGGTTTGTCAAACCAATAGTACTATTCACAAGCCACCGGCTCGAAGTTAATCACATTGTTAGTGGGGACTTTTTTTGTGTTAGCACTTAGATAATTCCCATCGTCAAACAATTTAAAGTATATATAGATATGTATCAACATGTTTTTCACCCCAAAAGTTCGTAAAAGCAGTTTAAAAGGGGGGGGGGTCATGAAACTCACTATTTAGTAGAGGTCTGGTCGCTGCTTCAACACGCTATCACTAGTCCCTATAATCAATATTATAATAATATTAATATTTTAATATTATTATAATCTTAATACTAAACTAGACTGTATATCTAATCTGGGTATAGTTGTTAGGCCCAGAAAGTGTCAACAGGCTTAGCTTGTGATGTTGTTTAATGTCTAATACTTAAAACCGAACTTGGCTCAGTTTCCCCGTTTTCCCAGCTGGGCCAAGTTGTTCGTTTATGCGTCCAGAAATAGTTATTAGGATGTAAGTTTGGGTAAATGCGTTGGTCGATAAAATGATTATGTTATAAAGATAGATCACAATTTAGGGGTCTGGATTTGCTACGGGGCTCGTTTCCGTTTATTTAGTTTCTTTTGGAGAAAAATGCGCACAATCTATTCAAATTGTCTGGATTTCTCATAAAAAGTTTGTTTTACTTAACTAATCCAAAAATATAATTTTTGATCACTCTTGATGTTCTGATATTCCAATAGGTACGTTAATCACGAACTCGTCAGTTTTTATCAATATTGAATTTGTTTAATCTTCAAATTAGCACAACTAATTATTTGTTAATCATTAAATTATGTAAATTTAGTCACTTATCAATTAAAATACGTTGAATTTTATAAAAATATTTCTGGAATTATTTACTAATTTATTAATTTACGAAAAATCATTTTATCTGCTATATTTAGCCCAAAAATCGTCCGTTGATACCAAACAATTTCCGAAAATCCGTCAAAATTTCTAAGGGACAAGAATACATCTCAAAACAACCTAGAAAAATTCCAAAATCTAAAAATCATGCCAAACATCCTTTTGACCCAAAAACGACTATGAAAATTCAAATAAACGCAAATACACAAAACATAATTAGGGTTTTCTAAATGACCAAAAATTTCATATGTGATCATATATACCAAATCAGAGTTCCCCAAAAATTTCATAATTTTTCATGCATTTTAACTACTTTTCCCAAATAAACGCCCCAATTCGGTAATAAATTCGCCAAATATTCTCGGATGGTCGAACAATTACCAAATTTGAAAAGGGACTCAATTATATGGTCCCTGATGTCCCTGCAAAATTTCATGACCTAACAATATGCACATCAAAACCTTAACCTAGACAGCCCGTAATCGAGTGATTCGGTATTACCTTAGCGATTTCGGTTCGTTTTCGCCTTTCTAATCAAGTTTTCGGGTTCTAGTGCTTCTATGCAAGCTAGATACAGGTCCTATGTCACAAAAAAGAATCAAGTTTCATCAACATGGAAGCCTCTTAACTTAGGGTTTTGGCTAGGGTAATAAACCCGAACTTTTGAACCGTAAAAACACCGTTTAAACCTGTAATCCGTGCTTATGGCCAAAAAAGAGTATGATTCTGATTCCTAACCATGTGTATGATCAAAATATGTTTTTGGACCATTTGTAAGATTTTTTCACGGTTATGAATGATTTTTGGTAATCAAACTATGTTTATATGATATTAAACATGATTAATCATGCATAAAAGTTGATTAAATACGCTTTTTACCTTAGGGTTTTATGTTCTTGAGTAAGAACAGTAGGGGACGGGTCTAGATTCTAGAAAAAGATGGCCAAAAATATCCTAAGTGTCTTATATAATAAGTTAACAAAATAAAAATATTATAAGGTGGTTTGGTCCAAGTTGGCGGGCTGGGCTTGTTGGACCCCCTTTTGGGCCTATTTGGCCCACTTTTCATGATTTAGGTGCCCAACGTGAAATGCCGAGTCCCAATTTATTTCGGAAATATTTTCACGGATCGCTTAAAACATCCCAAGTAAGTGTTTTTCGGCCAACAAGCCCAACAACGCAAAAACTAGCATTTTTCGGCCATTTTTGTGTAAATTTATAAAAACATACTATTTAGTTGTAAAAATCGAAAATATTTTCACGGATCGCTTAAAACATCCCAAGTAAGTGTTTTGTAAGTCTTTTTCGGCTAAATGGATGATACAATGTTTGTTTTGTAACTATCTTTCGCGTTTAAGTTCTTAGCGGGTAGTTAAACGAGAGTGTTTTCGTTTAACTGGTTTGCTATCATACTAAGGCCATAATACTAGTATGTTGGCTTATATTAGACGTATATCACATATAGATGCCCCCCCGAGATATCTGGGTCATAACCAGACCCCTTTGGTTATCCGTTCATTCGTTACATAATAAGCGTTTAATTGCTTATTCGGTTTGTAAATACTAAGGTGTATCCGCTTTTGTCACGAATGTCACATTCTCCCCTTGTTAAGAAATTTCGTCCCTGAAATTCAATGTACCAGGTAAAAGCTTCTTAGGAAGAAACCAGAATATTTGTTTTTTTTTCAAATATATATAATTCCCCGTTGTAAGGCATTTTACCGAACTTTGACCATTAAAATTTTGTCGAGTCGTAACTGTTTGACTTCCCGCCTCTTATTTATACAGGTTCTTTACAAACTTTATTTGCGTGTGAGTTTCCAAGTGGTACTATTTCTGCCTCGTTAACAAGGCACTTGTTTAGGTTCGATTATAGGAAGTTATTAGTAGGGCTGAATTCGTGAATGAAACTCAACTTTAAAAATAGTTTTAGTCAATATGCTACAAGATTAACTTTTGAGATAACTTCATACGGTTCTGTGTATGTTGATGTTAACTTATCGATTTCCTCAGCTCAAATAACACCTTTCAAAGGTCAACAAGTTACTATATACATCAGTATATTTCTTTTGTCAGTTTTAAGCGGCTTTCTGTTTGTTTTTTAAATTTTACGAGCTTTATTTGTGGTTTTGATGTGTTGTAAAACACACATAATTTCCGCACCTGTTATCCACGTTATTATATTATATTTTATGTATTTTA
The DNA here is from genome assembly GCF_021521415.1 of Bidens hawaiensis. NCBI lineage: Eukaryota > Viridiplantae > Streptophyta > Magnoliopsida > Asterales > Asteraceae > Bidens > Bidens hawaiensis. The sequence goes on along the minus strand of NW_027492247.1, from coordinate 99,860 downwards.
ACTTGTTTTATATAGGTTTTACATAGTTTTTATTATCTTGTAGGTTTTGGGTGAAACAAAGAAAGAAACCGAGCTTTTCGAGGATCTTAATGGACTTTTACACATACGATTTCAAGACTAAGCTCAAAGCCCAGTCCATATGCATCATGGAGGCCCAAGTCTTACATTATATTATATTATAAAAAAATAAAATAAAAACCCTAGCATTCAGCCAGGTTCCGATCGCAAGCAGGGGCAGGAAGAAGAAAAGAAAAAGCTTTTGTGGCAGCTAGGGTTGGAAGGTTTGGCGGCTAGGGAAGGAAGAAGGACGCAAGGACAAGCCTCAGGGACGTTTTTCATCAATCTACATCAGCTGGGAGTAGCCCATATTCCCTCCATATCCTTTCTTTTACACATTGTTCATACACTTTGATATTCTTGCTTAATTGTTAAATTATTTTGCAATTACTAAAGAGATTGAATTGTTTATGATTAGAATTAATTATTTGACAATTTTTAAGATGATTGGTATGAGTTTTATGATGCTTTAAATGATTATTCGTGGCTGTCCATATATGATTAGAGGCTTTGTTAGTTCTACCTAGGAATGATGATTATTGTTTGATTAATAGATGTATGTTGTTATTGTAAAGTTTGATTTAGACATGAAATAGGTTGTGTTTAATGGCTAGAAAATTGGTTAATTCATTGCTTAAACCCCTTGTGTCGGTTGATTAGTTTTGTGTTGGTTGATCGGTGCATTGTTTGATTCTAGACTTTGTGTTTAAGATTTGTTTGCGGTAGGTACAACCGTAGGGTTTTGTTGGTTTAAGTACAGCGGTTAGGCACCTTCTTAGAGACCGAGAGGTGATAAGAAGTTATGGTTGTCTCATTGCCTTTGCATGCTAGAATAAGGATTGCGTGAGAGCGGGTTCGTTTGTTGTCAGGTTTAGGTGTTTTGAGCGACTAGTTGATCTATTTTGGTTTAAGTTGAATTGTTTCTCTATCCTTGGTTGTGTAGTATCCATTGCCTTTAGGGTCGAGTGTTGGTGAGACCGAGAGGTGAGTCAACATTAGAACACGTTAACAATTGTTTCCCGTTTGGTCGATTTAGGCGATTTTGAGTAGTTTAGGTTTATTGAGTGAGACCGAGAGGTGATCTAGTGAGCCCGAACAATCCTTAGTCGTGTCATCTTTAGGAACTGGTGTCTAGATATCATTCAATTCATTAGCTTGTTAGTCCTACAGTTCGATTCAGACCTAGGTAGACGTTTTTCTCCATTCAAATTTAACATAGTTAGTTCCCCATTAAGTTTTCTATTTTAGATAACTTTTGTCAGTCAGCCTTGTTATTTCAGTTAAGTTAAAAGAAATCAAAAATCAATTAAATATTATTCTTAGGTAGGTCTTGTCTAGGGTTAGTGATCATTAGCGTTTTGATGTGTCCACGTGTTCGATACTCGGACTTCCTAGGTCTATACTACTTGCGATCGGTACACTTGCTGGTTGTGTGTGGATTAGGATTTTCGTTTTATATTTAAAGCTTAGTTGTGAGGGTCATTGTTATAGGGTTTTAGGCGTTTTGAGAGCGACTCGAGTTAGGACTTACCTTGTGTGCTACTTGTAATTATTTTTGTTTAGTTTTGATTATTTGTTAGAATAGTTTAGTTAAATTTATTTTTAATTATAGTTTTATGCGACAGACTCTATCTCAAGGACCACTCGACACGGAAGCATTTCCTGATCCAGAGAGAGAGTTTCGTGAGAGACGTCGCGCCGTTCACCATCTTCCACTTCTTCATCCGTTGACTCCGACGATAGGGATAGGATCATGGGCGACATTCCACCACCGAGGAGGACAGTTGCAGACCGGGCCCGACCGGCCAATGCTGGCGCGAGATCCAGCATCGCACCACCCGCCATTGGAGGTAACGCGAACTGGCAGATTCCATCGAATATTCTGAACACCATTTCTGATTCTGCTCAGTTCCACGGGTTACTTCACGAAAACCCGCATCATCACCTCACTCGCATCGCGCGTATCTGCGACACTTTCCATCTTGCCGGCGTATCCGAAGACGCCGTGAAACTCCGCGTTTTTCCGTTCTCGCTCATCGATAAAGCGAGTATGTGGCTCGAGTCCCTCCCACAAGGCTCCATAGTTACTTGGGCTGCCATGCAGACCCTATTTCTTGAGAAATACAATCTTCCGGCTAAGGCCGCTCGTTTGCGTAACCAGATTCTTTCTTTTCAGATGGAGGACACCGAGAGTTTCTACGAGGCATGGGAGCGATTTAAGAATCTGGTTTTCAGCAGCGTCAGAGTTTATTTCAGGATGCCAGTGAGGGAGCCAGCAGTGGGGAGAAGAACCCCACTTTAGAGGAGATGATGGCGCAGCAGACGCAGATGATGTTATAGCTCATTACACGAGAGGATTCCCGACACAAAGAGACACAAGAGAAGTTGCGCGAGCACAAGCAGTTCATGAGGAATCAGGGAGTATCAATTTAGAGTCTCAAGCAGCAGATGGGAGAGATAGCGAGATGGTTGAACGAGAGGCCGCATGGTACGCTACCGAGTAATACCGAGCAGAACCCAAAGGGATTCGCGAAAGCTGTGATGACGAGGAGTGGTGTAGGTGCACGAGACGAGGCCGTGATTCAGGAGAGGTCCAGGCGAGGAGTTGTTGAGCAGCCTGCAGTCGATGTTGAGGAGCAGGTTGATGAGGAGATTTAGATAAAGTCTCCACCGGCCCTGGTGCATCAGAGGAGCAACCCAGGGAGATCAGCACAGTCCGAGACACAGCAGTTACAGAGCAAGCCACCGAGAGTCTACAAACCTAGAGTGCCATACCCCGGGAGACTCCGTGGAGATAGAGATGAGGAGCAGAATTCTAAATTTCTTGATCTTTTTAAGCAGCTTCACCTTAATATTTCATTCCTTGAGGCACTGACTCAAATGCCCAAACACGCGAAGTTCCTTAAGGATATTCTTTCGAATAAGGAGAAGTTAGCTGAGGTAGCTTCCATCCCTTTAAGTGCTAGTCGTTCTGCTCTTTAACAGAGGAAGTTACCAGAGAAGATGGTCGATCCAAGGAGTTTCACGATTCCCTGCATCTTGAGTGATGATATGGTTATTCACTTGCTGGCTGATCTTGGTGCCAGTATTAATATCATGCCGTATTCCGTGTATCGCAAGCTGGGTTTAGGCTAACCACCGAGGCCTACCAGGGTGAGTATCTAGCTTACTGATCGTTCTGTGAAATACCCTCGAGGAGTGGTCAAGAACATGCTTGTTCGTGTCGACACGTTCATCTTCCCGGTGGACTTTGTCATTCTGGACATGAACGACGATGATAGTGTACCGCTTATCTTAGGCTGACCATTCCTTGCCACTACACATGCGTTGATCGACGTCTGCGAGGGTAGGTTGATCTTGAGAGTTGGGGATGAGAAAGTCACATTTGACGTTCGACTGTCACTTAAACACTCCAAGTCTGCTGATGACTCCTTGTACTTTATCGATACCATCATGGAGCATGTTGGGGAGTTTTTCAGCGAGATCTATGGAGGATCTGCCTCTGACACTCAGATTCTCGATAGGGACATTCCGGAGAGTGAGATGGTTGCCTTGACCGATCAGTCAATGGAGGATAACACCGAGTTACATACCCCTGAGTCTGAAGTGTCTGCTGGGATCGTATGAGACAATCCGATGGACCGACCTTCTGTCCAGAGCCCCCCTCCTTCCTTAGAGCTTAAGGAGTTGCCAGGCCATTTGGATTACGCGTTGTTGGACGAGGAGAGGAAGCTGCCGGTTATTATTGCATCTGCTTTGACGGAGGTCGAGAGAGAGAGATTGTTGAGGGTGCTTCGAAAACACAAGGAGGCCATTGCATGGAAGATTATCGACATTTAGGGTATTAACCCTTCGTTCTACACTCATAAAATCCTTATGGAGGATGATTATAGATCTGTCATTCAGTCGCATCGTCGGCTTAATCCGAAGATGCAGGAGGTCGTGAAGAAGGAGATTATCAAACTCATTGATGCGGGGATCATTTTCCCCATTTCTGGTAGTTCGTGGGTTAGTCCAGTCCAAGTGGTTCCTAAAAAGGGTGGTATGACTGTCGTCACCAAGGAGAGGAACAAGTTCATTCCCACATGGACTGTGACTGGTTGGAGAGTCTGCATTGATTACCGCAGACTGAATGATGCCACGAGGAAAGACCACTTTCCTTTACCTTTCATTGATCAGATGCTGGAGTGTTTGGCAGGTCAGCAGTACTACTGCTTCTTGGATGGTTTCTTCAGGTACTTTCAGATTTCTATTGCTCCCGATGACCAGGAGAAAACCATGTTTACCTGCCCATATGGACCGTTTGCTTATAGACGTATGCCGTTCGGACTGTGTAATGCTCCAGCCACATTTCAAAGGTGTATGGTGGCTATATTTCATGACATGATCGAGGAATCCATGGAGGTGTTCATGGACGACTTTTCTGTGTTTGGGAGCTCTTTTGATCATTGTCTCTCCAACCTTAAGAGGATGTTGGCCCGATGTGTTGACACCAACCTAGTTATTAACTGGGAGAAGTGTCACTTCATGGTACGCGAGGGCATTGTTTTGGGGCATCGTATATCGAGTGAGGGGATAGAGGTCGACCGAGCAAAGGTCGAGACCATTTCTAATCTTCCCCCGCCCACTTCTGTGAGATCCATCTGGAGTTTTTTGGGTCACGCTAGGTTCTATCGCCGGTTCATTAAAGATTTTTCTAAGATCGCGAGATCCATGACTAAACTTTTGGAGAAGGATGCCCCGTTTGTGTTTTCTGAGCAGTGTATCGAGGAGTTGATCTTTTAAAAGACAAACTCGTTAACGTCCCGATCATGATTGCTCCCAACTGGTCGCTTCCCTTTGAGTTGAAGTGTGATGCCAGCGACTTCGCAGTCGGAGCGGTTCTTGGACAGCGGAAGGATAAGCACTTCCATCCGATTTATTATGCGAGCAGGACCTTGAATGGTGCACAGGAGAGTTACACCACCACCGAGAAAGAGCTTTTAGCTGTGTTGTTTGCATTCGATAAATTCAGGTCCTATCTTGTTCTCTCCAAGACGATTGTGTATACGTATCATTCTGCCATTCGTTATCTCTTTAGCAAACAGAATGCTAAGCCACGCCTTATCCGATGGATCCTTTTGATTCAAGAGTTTGATATTGAAATCCGTGATAAAAAGGGGGCCGAGAATGTGGCGGCCGATCATCTTTCGCGTCTTGAGGGAGCTGAGTTAGGAGAGCCGGGGGTCAGGATTAATGACCAGTTTCTGACAGAGAGTCTCATGTTTGTTTCGGCTCAGGATGAGGGTTTCCCATGGTTCGCCGACTTCGCGAACTATCTTTCGGACGGGTACTACCCGAAGATGTCTTACCAGCAAAAGAAGAAATTCTTTGCTGATGTTAAGTTTTACCTGTGGGATGACCCGTATCTCTTTCGTATAGGTGCTGACCAGTTGATCAGGAGATGTGTTGACGTGAAGGAGGGATGGTAGATTCTGAGCCATTGCCATGTTGGACCGACAGGAGGTCACCACGGTGCGAGTTTGACGGCGAAGAAGGTTTGTGAGGAGTTGTGATTGTTGCCAGCGGGTCGTCAACATTTTTTCGCGAAATGAAATGCCCCAAAATGCTATTCAGGTTTTTGACGTTTGGGGCATTGATTTCATGGGACCGTTTCCATCTTCGCGTGGAAACAAGTACATACTCGTCGCGGTTGATTATGTCTCGAAGTGGGTTGAGGCCAAGGCCTTAGCCACGATTGATGCCCGAGTTGTTCTCCGTTTTCTCAAGAGCCTTTTTGCTCATTTTACTGTCCCGAAGGCGGTGATCAGTGATAGAGGAACTCGCTTCTGCAATGTGCAGATGGAGAAGGCGTTGCGACGCTATGGGGTCACCCATCGGCTTGTGACTGCCTACCACCCACAGACTAGTGGGTAGGTAGAAGTGAGTAACCGGGGGATCAAACGTATTCTTGAGAAAACGGTTGGTTTGAATCGTCGGGATTGGTCCGACAAGTTGGATGATGCGTTGTGCGCTTTTCGTACAGCCTACAAATTCCGACCGGTTCCACACCGTTTCGGCTTGCCACCTGCCTGTTGAGTTAGAGCACCGTGCGTCGTGGGCCCTACAGAGGGTCAATCTTGATATGTCCGCCGCGGAGGCCACTCGGTTCCACCAGTTGCACGAGTTAGAGGAGCTGAGAGATCACGCCTACGCCCAGTCGTTTAGGTATAAGGAGCGGACGAAGGAACTGCATGATAGAAAGTTGAAGGGTAACAAGCAGTTCAAGTGTGGGGATTTGGTCTTATTGTATAATTCCCGGTTGAGGTTATTCCCGAGAAAGTTGAGATCCCGATGGTCGGGACCGTTCAAGGTCACTAAGGTTTTCCCGTATGGCACGATTGAGATAGAGGATAAAGGCAGGAAGCTTAAGGTGAACGGTCATAGACTGAAGCACTACATTGGCGAGCTGGTGACTGATCAGACGGTCGAGAAATTCTACCTTGACTCGCTCTCCGAGACTTAGACGTGATGGATACACCACTCGGGGAGACTGCCCGAGTTGTAGAGTTTGTATTTTTGTTATATGTTTGTGCTATATGTTTTATTTGTTTTGTCTATTTCAGGATGTTCCTAGATGAAACCGCTCGTACTCAATATCCATTCGAGTCGGTCGATTTAAAGGGTGTTCCATTATTGAAAAAAAAGTAAATATAAAAAAAAATTATAAAAACCAAAAACACAAATATATGTTTATTTCTTTATGTTTTTGTTTTCCATGTTGTACGCCACTACATGCGAGCGAGTTTGAGTTTTGCAGGTTATATTATGCGCATGGTAGCTACGATGGCGTCTTGGAACAGGTTCTCCCGAGGTTGCGGCCGCGAATGAAATGCTATACGTTCGTTTGGTTACTACTCATCTATTGAAGATTCTGCACACAAACCATGGGAGTAACCCGTTCTTTGTTTTAGTCTTGTATATTATCTTTTTAATTTTTGTTTTTTTTTTTTTTATTTTATTTCTCATCTTAGTTCTCATCGAGGACGATTTCGTTCTAAGTGCGGGGATGGGGTTTATTTTACTTAGTTGTAGAAAATTTAAAATAATAATAATAATAATAATAATAATAATAATAATAATAATAATAATTATTATTATTATTATTATTATTAAAAAAAATGAAAAATTTTGAAACAAATAGTCTCTTGAAATTTGTTTTTACTACGTTAAACAGGAGATGATATTATTACCGAGTAGCGGTTATTTTATAAATTATTTTCAAAAATATATATAATAAATAAGAAAAGTTCCCATTAGACCCGCACGTAATGTATGGTAACCGAACGGTTTAGACTCAGTAATCGATGTGTCGGTAGGCTCAGCCTTTGAGAATGATAGGGCGGTTTGGTTGTTGACCTAATTGAACCTTTTAAATGGCCTGAGTTTAGTGGGAAACATCTTAGGGGTTTTGTTTGTTTAACTAAACTCGTGAAAGGACAGGAATGAAAAGCTGGGTCATACTCAAGCCTCGAGTCACATGATCGTCTGTATATTAGTTGTTTTATCTTTTGTATTTGTTCTATTCATGCAAAGCCATGTACTATGAGTATCAAAAAAAAAAAATTTGCAAAAAGCCAAAAGGCCTTATTTGCCTTGGTAAGTATTAGGGGCATGGGTTTAAGTGGATAGCAATATCGGCAATCGACCTGATCTAGCTTATTAGGTGAAAGTTGAAAGAAATATTTGGGTAACGGGTCACTTGTTCTAATACTTTAAAAAGAAAATAATAACAATAATAATAATAATAATAATAATAATAATAATAATAATAATAATAATAATAATAATAATAATAATAATAATAATAATAATAATAATAATAATAATAAATAAATAAATAAAACCAAGAGTTGTCGGTTAAACTCGGTTATGATCCTGTGTAGTATTCTTTTTCAGGGACGAAAAAGTTTTAAGTGTGGGGATATTTGATGTGCTGTAAAACACACTTATTTTCCTCACCTTTTATCCACGTTATTATATTATATTTTATGTATTTTAACTTGTTTTATATAGGTTTTACATAGTTTTTATTGTCTTGTAGGTTTTGGGTGAAACAATGAAAGAAACCGAGCTTTTCGAGGAGCTTAATGTACTTTTACACATACGATTTCAAGACCACGCTCAAAGCCCGGTCCATATGCATCATGGAGGCCCAAGTCTTACATTATATTATATTATAAAAAAGAATAAAAACCCTAGCATTCAGCTAGGTTCCGATCGCAAGCAGGGGTAGGAAGAAGACAAAAAAAAGCTTTTGTGGCGGCTAGGGTTGGAAGGTTTCGCGGCTAAATCATTCGTTAATTCATATCGAATTTGTGATACATTAGACTTTTGACTATCAAGAGTCAAAATACAATATTTTTTGACTTCAACAAGTCAATGACGATAAACATCGTCGATGACCCATTGAATCCTTATCGAAGTTTAACAATCAAACTCAAAACATATATTCGAAAACTTGTTTAAACCATTTATTCAAAATTATCGATCAACATTTTCATCAAAAACGTATCGTATTTGAATATATAAAGGATAGTTCATATCAGTTCATAAACTGATTTATTAAAGCCCTAAATCCCGATGAAATATGATCATTCTGGTATCATGGATCTCACAAATACCTGTAGAATACAAAAATGTCAATGAATTGATCTAATATGCAGGCAAATATTTCTGATAAAAATTTCCAAGAGTTTCTTTAGGAAAACGATTGAATAGTATGCAGGTGAATGATGATTCATTCATATTTATTATGACTGATGTTAAGTCGATTATTGGTATTGTTGTCCACTTAAATCTTCAAAAAAGTGTTTTAGAACTTTCAGTGATATATTTAATTGGTTCAATTAGGTATGAATATAAGAAATTATCAGTTCCAATCTTGATTCAAGCTTAATTTGATTTTCTCCAAATCACCCCAACTTGACTTAAACCTAAGAATCAATTTGAAAAAAATAGAATGATTTTAAGCAAACATATTCCTAATCCCCACTACAAGATATACCCCCGTTATCAAGCGATACCCTAAGGTCCTTCCCCATGGATGAGTATGCACGATTTCATCTGTTGGTTTACAGTCATCGTGTCCCTTGTGGTCCGTTTCTTAATGGTAATAAGACACGAGCAAGGCGACAATGTATGATTCACAGCATAGTTTGATCAAGTCTGTAATTCATTTTGTACACAAAGTACATTTTGCGGTCAAGTTTAGAGACTTAAGTAGTTATACCGCGGGTTCGCTTTATCAAGCATTTTTTAATAAACATCGAAATGAATACCAGATGTAAAACCGCTTAAAGACCCAATGGAGTTAGAAACCCTAAAGCATCCCATCAATACAAGATTTAAGGCTACAAGACCATACATCATTGAGCGTTAACCTCCAACTAGAATCTTTTTCTTGAAAAATTTTTTTCAAATTGATTAGAAGGCTTGAGTATGACCGGATTATTACATTTCTGCCATCCTTATCAAGACCTTTACCAGAACCAATAATCTAAGTTATCCGGCAATTTAGATTTATATCACTTACTTGAACTTGTTTGTTAAAAGACTACCAATACATCAATGCAATTAAGCATACAATCTTTTCTTACTTACTTTTTATTGGACTTGGGAAAAAATGACCAATGTACTATCATTTTTCTTTTTGCCCAATACCTCATTTTGAGGAGCATTTTTCAATGTTTTTGTATTTTTCGACATTTGAATGTTTTTTGAGTTTTTAATTTTCTCTATACAAACAGAAACCACAATATTTTTGAATTTTTCATTTTCTCCCCCCTAAAAACAACAAAAATTAAATTAAAAAAAAACAAGAAAAATGAACAATAAAATGATTCAGCAAATATTGAAAACGTGTTTTATCAAATGCCTTGGTATAAAGGTCAGTCTTTTGAAAATCTGTATGTATTTTTTCAATATCAATAAGTTTCTTTTCAAAGCAATCACGTATAAAGTGATACCGGATTTCAATATGTTTAGTTTTTTGAATGTTGAACCGGATTTTTGGTGATAGAAATAGCGGCCGAATTGTCAATGTAAATAAGAGTAGTAAGAAAATTCAAACCGTAATCCTGCAGATGCTGCAAGATCCGGAGAACCTGTGAACAGCAACCCGAGGCCGCCACATACTCCGCTTCGGCTGTAAAAGTTGAGACCGTTGTCTGCTTCTTACACTGCCAGGAAACAAGCCGGTTTGCTAAGAATTGAAAACCCGCTGTTGTAGACTTGAAATTGATCTTTCATCCTCAATAGTACGAACCAGTATAAGACGTGAGATCAAACTTATCGTCCTTGGGGGGTACCACAACCCGGTGTCGGGATTTCCCCTCAGATAATGTAAGATATGCTTAACTGCTGCAAGATTAGTCACTCAGGAACTCGATTGGTACCTGGCATACAAACAAACAGCAAACATTATATCAGGACGTGACGCAGTCAAATACATAAGAGATCCGATCATAGAACGATATAGGGTTGGATTAACAGTATCCTCCAATTCATCCAGTGATAAATTGTGACCCACGGGTAGAGGTTTCGAAGGGATTTTACCGTTAGATATCTTGAATCGGCTCAAGACATCGTTCACATATTTGATCTGATGGATAAATATTCCTGAATCAGACTGGTGAACTTGTAATCCCAAGAAGAACCTAATCTCCCCCATCGAACTCATCTCGAATTTGGTTTGCATCGTGTAACGCCCGTTAATTTCTGTTTCAAGAATTAAAGCTTGTAGAGTATGTATAATTCTTGGGATTTATCCAACGTTTTTCGGAAGCCTTTACATCATCCCAGTACGTCTAATTAGTTAACATTTCTTTCAAGTTGCATTATTATTAAATTCCGGGGGCTAGAATGAAAATGTTTTATAATATAACACTAATAAAAAAAACCTAAACCGTAGTAGCAGCTGTTGTCCGATCGGCCAAGAGACCAGCCCCCTCCCTTACTTGCTTCGACTTTTGATCAATTCCAAACTCCTAGAAGTAGTTCAAGGTATGTACTAAAATCCCCAACACTCTTTTTGTTCACCCCTAATCGTTTTGATGCTCAATTTTGCCGAAAATTTTTGTTGAACAGATTTTCAGCCAAGGTGTAATTGACCTACTTCCCATGGATAAAAATAGGATTTTCCGGTGCAGAAAGATCCCCAGGTATGGCATATACATCATTTTAAAATTTCGTGGCCATTGGAGGTGTTTAGGTTAGTCAATCGATTTTAGTTCGAAAACTAGGGTTTATCGGGTGTAGAATTGCAAATTGTTGAGTTTGATGCGTTAATCGGTTGGATGACCAACCGAATCTGTTTGTATGGCCCTAGGGGAGTCTAAGGGCTGTGGGAAAATTATTTTTTTGATGCTCGGGGCTGTTTTGGTTGGTGCTTGGTCAATCGAGTCGGCGGTGATCGAATTTTCGTTTAAATGTTAAATTGAGAGTTGTAAAAAGGAACCGTCAACCCTATCAACTCGGGTGACATAATTATGATGAAAGAAAAGATTAAATTGGGAATTTGGCCCATTTGGGGCTGATTCGTTTAACAATTTGTTTTAAGGTTTATTACGCGCGTATTCGACTCGATTTGATTACCGACGGGCGAGTGGTGCATCATGGTTAGCCCTGACCTTAATCGTAGGGTGGATTTGGTTAATTGAAATTTGTTGGGCCTTGGGCCAAGTGTTGGGCCTTGGGCCAAGTTGTTGGACCTTAGGCCAAGTGTTGGGCCTAGGCCAAGTTGTTGGGCCTTGGGCCAAGTGTTGGGCCTTGGGCCAAGTTGTTGGGCTTGAACGACCCATTAGGCAAGAGTGTTCTTACGGTCTAGTTTAGTAACACGTTGTGTATACTTTACAGGCCCTAGCTTGTGATTGTGCACTTACGGATTTCCTAGCTCTTTGCAGGTGTTCGATTGATTTCATGTGAGTTTTTTATGCCCCGTTTAACTCTTTTTATGTTTTGGGCTAGCATGCACACCTAAGTGTTTTCTCACTTGATGAAATGTTTTAAATTATTTTACATAGGCTTGCTAGTATTGGTAGGCCTTGGAATTTTATAGAATGTGTGTATGTATATATATATATATATATATATATATTTATTAGAATGGCCAATATTTGGCGAATGTTGTAGTCGTCTTGACTACTGAATGTTGCGTATGCCTACTTTGTGTTTGCATGCGCCGAATGTTACGTGTTTGGGTTGTAGGTTCTCTCGGCCCTGAATGTTATTATTGAATGTTATATATATATATATATATATATATATATATATATATATATATAACATTCAATAAAAATTGCACTAATTTTGACGTTATTTTACTAATCTCGTGAAAATAACGTTAAAAGTGACGGACGGTTAATCAGGCATCATGTAGTGGCGTTGATAGCCGAAAGACAAGGGTACATGCACCGATCAGCCGGTGTCCCGATGATTGAGTGCTATGTGCCTTATGTCCAAGGCTTGATTCAAAACTACTATCGAGCCGGGGGTCTCACCGGAAGTAGCCTCTCTATCCTTATGGGGTAGAGGTAAGGCTGTCTACATCTTACCCTCCTCAGACCCTACCATAGCTTTGCTATTGGTGGGATATACTGAGTACGATGATGATGATGATGATATATATATATATTGATATATATAGGAATGCACGTATAGAGATGCTCATACGTAAGAATGACTATTTATTGAATGTGGTGACCTAACCGATGTATTTCCGTTTACCGTTTTAAAACCGTTGGAATGATTATTTAAGACTTTTGTTACTTATTTAAAACTTGAACTCACTCAGCTTGAGCTGACTTTGTGTGCATGTTAGTGTGAGTTTCAGGTTAGGAAGAGGATGCCTTATCGCTTGGACGTGCACGAAGCTACTTGGACTATGAAGGGCATACGGAAATTGAAGATTTTATTATTAAACATTTATTTTTAGAAGTTTTTATTCAAAGATAATTATGTTGATTTTGGGCAAAATCCCGGGTTTTGGGAACTCATTTACTTATTTACGTTTTCCGCCGAATTATACTCTGTGATGCTTATTTTAATGAAAAGAATTGTTTTTAAGATTAATTATTTTTATGAGTTTTTTTAATGATTACCGACTGTGGGGTTCCCGGGGTTCGGGGCCTTACAAGTTGGTGTCAGAGCCTTGGTTCGAGGGATCCGAGCATCCCCAAATGCTCGGACTCGAACTGTAAGAAAAGAGACCAGTATCCCAACTGCGAGTAGCTGCACGCAAAGAGGTAACTTTTAATTATTTAGTCATTTCTTTAAATTTAAAAGTTCCCGGTATGTGATTAACTGTTTAAGTGTTAGATGGAAGGCTGACAAGGTTAGGGGCAGGGGGTGGTTGGGACGGGCGTGTAAAGTAAACGACTAATTACACTTGATCAACGTCATTAGTAGTTTACCCTTACCTTACATGTTCTAATTACCACTTGTACTTGATTGTGTTAAAATTCTGTCTTTGTAGAGATAAGTCATGGTTAATACTCGAGCTACTAAGAAAGGTGGTCCTAGTGTTCGCGACCGTGGTCGTAAGCCACGTGCCGATGCCGAGAGAGAGATTCCTACTCCCCAGCGGGAGGAGACCCCGATTCTTGAGGAGGGGGATAACCCCGCCTTAGACCCTGCTTTGCGTGCGGCTATCGCGGATGAGGTTTACCAGGTGCTCCATAGCGCCATTCCTGAGATCGTTGCTGAGGCCGTCAGGGCCATGGAGAAGTCACTGGTTGGTAAGGGTTCGGATAGGGGAAGGAAGAGTAAGGAGGTGCAGGTCGAAGAGGTAGAGGAAGTGTATGTGCCGAGTGGGGATGAAGATGAGGTGCGGACTGTTAGTGTATCGACTCGGGGTTGCTCGTATGGTGACTTTAAGAAGTGCGACCCCCTTTCTTCGATGGTACTAAAGACGCTTTGGCAGTGCATCAGTAGGTGAGAGAGATGGAGGCCGTTCTGAGGGTTAGTAAGTGCAAGGGGGATGACATGGTCACTTATGCTACCGCCTCGTTTCGTTCCGAGGCATTATGTTGGTGTGATAATCTGGTGCAGGCTATGGGTGATCGATCGATTAAGAGGATGACATGGGATGGATGTAAGGCCCTGAACCCCGGGAACTCCACCGTTGGTACTCATACAAAACACTTAAGAAAATAATTAAACTTGAAAATGGTTTCTTCCATTAAAACAAACATCTTAGAGTATAATTCAGCGGAAAACATAAATAATAAAATAAGTTCCCAAAACCCGGGAATTTTGCACAAAATCAACATAGTTATCTTTAAATAAAAACTTTTAATAATAAATGTTTAATAGTAAAACTTCAGTTCCCGTATGTCCTTCACCGTCCAAGTAGCTTCGTGCACGTCCAAGTGATAAGGCATCCTCTTCCTAACCTGAAACTCACACTAACATCCACACAAAATCAGCTTGAGCTGAGTGAGTTCAAGTTTTAAGTAAATAACATCAGTAGTAATAGTTAAGATAGTCAAACCAAAAGTTTTAAAAAGTAAAAGGGTACATCCATCAAATCCTCATTACCGAGTACTAAACATCCTCATACGTATATATACAAAATGTATATGTAAACATCCTTTCAATTACATCTCTATATATATCACAGTATATATATATATATAACATCCATGTATAACATCAGGGTCGAGCAAACGTACAACCGAAACACGTAACATCAGTGCATGCAAACACAAAGTATGCATACACAACCTCAGAAGTTGAAACGACTACAGCTTCGCCAGATATAGGCCAAGCAATAATGTATATACATATATATATATTTAACATCCCAAGGCCTACCATAGGCTAGCAAGCCTATATAAATCGTTTAAAACATTTAATCCAGTAGGAAAACACTTAGGTGTGCATGCTAGCCCAAAAGTTAAAAGAGTTAAAAAGGGGCATCATGAACTCACCTGAAATCAAAGAACACCTACAACGAGCTAGGAAATTCCAAGGTACACGATCACAATCAAGGGCTTGTAAATTATACACAACACATTACTAGACTAGACCGTAAGAACACTCTTGCCTAATGGGCCATTCAAGCCCAACACTTTGTCCCAAGGCCCAACAACTTGGCCCAAGGCCCAACACTTGGCCCATGGTCCAACAACTTGGCCCAAGGCCCAACCACTTGGCCCAAGGCCCAACACTTGACCCAGGCCCAACAACTTGGCCCAAGGCCCAACACCTTGGCCCAAGGCCCAACCACATGGCCCAAGGCCCAAGGACAATCAAATCTGGTCGAATGCGCGTGTAATACACCTTAAAACCATTAATTAACGAATCAGCCCCGAACAGACCAAATTCCAATTTAAATATTTTCATTCATCAAGATTATGTCACTCGAGTTGAAAGGGTTGACGGTTCCTTTTTACAACTCTTACTTTAACGTTTTAAACGAAAATTCGCGCACCGCCGACTCGATTGACGAAGCACTAACCACAACAGCCCCGAGCATCAAAAAAATAATTTTTCCACAGCCCTTAAACCTCCCTAGGGCTGTACAAAGTGATTTTGTCGGTCACCTGATCAATTAACGCATCAAACTCAACAATTTGTAATTCTACACCCGATAAACTATAGTTTTCGAACTAAAACGATTGACCAACCTAAACACCTCCAATGACCATGAAATTTTAATATGATGTAATGCCATACCTGGGGATCTTTCTACACCAGAAACTCTAATTTTTATCCACGGGAAGTGGGTTAATTACACCTTGGCCGAAAATCTGTCCAACGAAAAATTTCGGCAAAATTGAGCATCAAAACGATTAGGGGTGAACAAAAAGAGTGTTAGGGTTTCTAGTACATACCTTGAACTACTTCTAGGATCTTGGAATCGATCAAAAAGTCAAAGCACAGAAGGGAGGGGGTGGCTAGAAGTGGCCGATCGCAACAGTGGCTGGAAAAAAGGTTTAGGGTTTTAGTTTAGTGTTATAATATAAACTTTTTCATTCTAGCCCCCGGAAAATAATAATAATGCAACTTGGAAGAAATGTTAAGTCGTGAGACGTACCGGGATGATCTAACGGCTTCTGAGGAACGTCGGATAAATCCCAAGAATTATACATACTCTACAATCCTTAATTCTTAAAACCGGAATTAACGGGTGTTACAAATCCACCCCCCTTACAATGGGATTTGTCCCCGAATCTCGATGCGACAGGAACAGCTGCGGATATTGCTTCATCAAATCGCCTTCAGACTCCCAAGTGGCCTCGGAACCCCTACGGTGTTTCCACTGAACCTTCACATGTCTAACCACCTTATTTTTCAAATGCTTCTCCTGACGGTCAAGAATAGCAATCGGTTGCTCAACGTAGTTCAGCTTACTATCGAGTTCGATATCATGAAGAGGCACATGGGCCTCTTCATCCGCCAGGCATTTCCTCAGATGGGACACGTGAAAAGTAGGATGAATCCCCGCGAGCTCCTCGTGCAATTCCAGCCTATATGCTACCTCACCGACTCGGGCCAATATACGGAACGGGCCAATAAACCTCGGACTGAGCTTCCACCTCTTACGAAAACGAATAATTCCCTTCTAGGGAGAAACTTTTAACATAACCCGATCCCCAGCCTGAAACACAATAGGCTACGCCTTTTATCTGCATAAGACTTCTGACGTTCTGCGCGGCCTTCATAAAGGCTTTAATCTTGTCGAGCTTCTCAGTCGTAGCCTCGACCACCTCTAAACTACCGAACTGCTTTTGACCAATGGAACCCCAACAGACTGGAGTCCTACACCTCCTACCATACAACATCTCAAACGGTGGTATCCCAATCGTGGTGTGATAACTCTTGTTATACGAAAACTCCACAAACGGTAAATAACGGTCCCAACTACCACCAAAGTCGATAACACAAGCCCGCAACGTATCCTCGAGAGTCTGAATGGTCCTCTCGGACTGAACATCCGTCTGCGGGTGATAAGCAGTACTGATGAGGAGTTTGGTGCCCATCTCCTCGTGAAACCTTTTCCAAAACCTGGAGGTGAAACACGTATCCCTATCCGAAACAATAGATACCGGCACCGCGTGCCTAGAGACGATCTCACGAATAAACACATCGGCCAGCTGCTCAGAATTAAAAGTGTCTCAAATCGGCAAGAAATGGGCGCTCTTGGTCAATCTATCCACGATTCCCAAATGGTGTCATAATTACCCCTAGGAGTACGAGGCAGTTTAGTCACGAAATCCATAGTAAGATGCTCCCATTTCCACTCAGGTATTTCCAACGGCTGAAGTTTCCCAAATGGCTTTTGATGTTCGGCCTTAGCTTGTAGACACGTTAAACACTTATTCACGTACTGAGCCACCTCAAATTTCATCGCAGGCCACCAATAATTTTTCTTCAAGTCTTGGTGCATCTTGGTCGTGCCCGGGTGAATAGAATAGCGCGACTTGTGTGCCTCATCCAAAATTTTATCTCTGAATCCCCCATACCTCGATACCCATAAACGATCACCATAATTATTCACCCCGTCACCGACGTCTTCCAACAATTTCTCCTGACCCCAAACACGTTCTGACATAATCCATTCCACCTACAAAGCCTCATTTTGAACACTGGCTATTGGCTTCAAAATATCGGGTTTCAGAATGAGCTGGTAAGATTTTACATGGATCAGCTTCGGTCTCTCCTTCCGGCTCAACGCCTTAGCCACCACGTTAGCCTTATCGGGGTGGTACATAATATCCAAATCATAATCCTTAATCAACTCCAACCATCGACGTTGGCGCATATTCCATTCCTTTTGTTCAAAGAAGTATTTTAAACTCTTATGATTGGTATAGAAAACGCAGGGAACACCGTACAAATAATGCCGCCACAACTTAAGCGCAAACACAACGGCCGCAAGCTCCAAATCGTGAGTAGGATAATTCGCCTCGTGAGGCTTAAACTGCCGTGAGGCATAAGCGATGACTCGACCTCGCTGCATCAAAACACACCCAAGCCCCTGAAAAGAGGCATCAGAATACACCACCAAATCATCGGTGCCATCAGGTAAAGCTAAGATCGGGGCATGCGTCAATCTGTTCTTCAACTCAAGAAAAGCCTCCTCCTGTTCCGTACCCCAAACGAACTTAACACTCTTCTTAGTCAGCTTGGTTAGAGAAGAAGCAATTTTCGAAAAATCAGGAATCAAGACGCGGTAATACCCTGCCAAACCAAGGAAACTACTGATTTCGGTTGGAGACTTAGGAGACTCCCAATCATTCACGGATTCCACCTTTGCAGGGTCAACTAGAATACCACTCGGGTTAATAACATGGCCCAAGAATTGAACCTCACGTAACCAGAAGGAACACTTAGAAAATTTCGCGTACAATTTTTTTTTTCGCAGAGCCTCCAACATTTCCCTGAGATGACTGGCATGATCGGATTCACTTTTAGAGTACAAGAATGTCATCTATGAACACAATAACCGAGCGATCGAGCATCGGTCTACACACCCGGTTCATAAGATCCATGAACGCAGCCGGTGCGTTGGTCAAACCGGAAGACATCACCAGAAATTCGTAATGTCCATAACAAGTGCGGAAGGCAGTCTTAGGAATATCTTCCTCCCGAATCTTCAGCTGATGATACCCGGACCTAAGGTCGATCATCGAGAACCAACTAGCTCCTTGGAGCTGATCAAATAAATCGTCGATCCTTGGGAGAGGGTGCCGATTTTTGACAGTGAGCCTGTTTAATTCACGATAGTCAATACACATCCGCATGCTACCGTCCTTCTTTTTAACAAACAGGACCGGGGCACCCCAAGGTGAGATGCTCGGTCGAATAAAGCCTTTATCGAGCAAGTCTTCCAACTGAGCCATAAGCTCCTTCATTTCATTCGGCGCTAGGCGGTAGGGAGCTCGGGCAACTGGCTTGGCGCCCGGTACAAGGTCTATCAGGAACTCAACCTCGCGATCCGGTGACACATCTGACAAATCATCTGGAAATACATCCGGGAAATCCCGAACAATAGGAACATCACCGACGGTAGCCACCTCGGTATTTACATTCATAGCATACGCCAGATACGCCCCGCACCCCCGCTGCATCAACCTTCCCGCCTTAAGCATGGATATAATATGTGGTGTCGCAACATTCCGATCACCGAAGACCGTAATTCGAGTCCTATCCGTGGCCCTTAGACGAATGAGTTTCTGACCACAAATGATCTGAGCATCAACATTCGCGAGCCAATACATCCCGAGCACCACATCGAAACAACCAAGCGGCATCAAATACAATCGCACCGGAAACCTATAACCAGACAACTCGATGGAACAACCCTGAATAGCCCTACACACGGACACGGATTTTCCTACGGCGACCTCAACCTCAAACCAATCGACTACGCACTTGGGTGATTTATCCAACAAGGAACAGAAAGCGGTAGACACAAAAATCCTACTGGCGCCCGAATCAAATAAAACTGAAGCCTGTAACTCATCAAGTAGGAAAGTAACTGGGACGATATTATACTACTGCTTAGCTACACGGTCAACACATACGATTTCAAAGGAACAAGAAATTATAACGGTGGAATGAAAGCTAAATAAGGAAAAAGTACCTGAAACGACATCCGCATCCTCCTTCGCTTCCTTCTTAGAGATGTTGAAAGCCCTCGCCCTGGCCTTCGGCTTCTCCTCCATCTTCCCCCTCGAGGAAGTCCCCTGCCCGGACCCCCCCCCCCCCCGCGTTACTGGAAGGACAGTTTGATGCCAAGTAACCCGAACCCTTACAGGGGAAACAGGTCAATGTAGGACACTCGAAATGAGGGTATCCTACCTTATCACAACGAAAACAAGTGCCAGACCCAATCCTACATTCCCACTTGTGTGGCTTCCTGCACTTCTTGCAATTACCGAACTCCACACCCCTTTTGAACTCAGAAGTCTCAGTTTTTACCCTTTTCTCAGACGGATTAAATTTGCTTCCCCGGGCCGCTTGCCGTACGAATTTGAGTTCCATGTCTTCCTATTCTCGGGCGGCGGCAACTTCTCCCTCTGATCTTACAACGTACCTTCTAGAGTGACCACCGAGTGAATAGAGTTCATGTTGGTAGTCAACACACCCCTACTAATATCCACCGGAAGCCCCTTCACGTACTTCTTAGTCCTCTTGGTTTCGGGAGTAACCAAATCGGGACATAAACGAGCCATCTTGTTAAACTTGGTGGTATACTCCCGATGCGACATAGTACCAGCCTCCAAGGTCAAGAATTTATGTTCTATCTTATACAATTCATGCGGAGGACAAAACTGAGCGAGAACCAATTTCTCAACTCATCCCACGTCGTCCTCCTAACCGAACGATCACCCATAGCTTGCGCCAAGTTATCCCACCAACATAATGCCTCGGAACGAAACGAGGCGGTAGCATAAGTGACCATGTCCTCCCCCTTGCACTTACTAACCCTCAGAACGGCCTCCATTTCTCTCACCCACTGATGCGCTGCCAAAGCGTCTTTAGTACCATCGAAGGAAGGGGGTCACACTTCTTAAAGTCACCATACGAGCAACCCCGAGTAGATACACTAATAGTCCGCACCTCATCTTCATCCCCACTCGGCACATACACTTCCTCTTCCTCTTCTACCTGCACCTCCTTACTCTTCCCTCCCTTATCCGAACCTTTACCAACCAACCACTCCTCCATGGCCCTAACGGCCTCTACAACGATCTCGGGAATGGCACTATGGAGCACCTGGTATACCTTATCAGTGATAGCCGCGCGCATAGTAGGATCTTAGGCGGGGTTATCCCCCTCCTCATGAATCGGGGTGTCCTGCTGGGAAGTAGGAATCTCACTCTCGGCTTTGGCACGTGGCTTACGACCACGACCACGAACACTAGAACCACCTCTCTTAGCTGCTCGATTATTAATCATGACTTATCCCTACAAAAACAGAATTTTAATATGGTCAGGTACAAGTGGCATTTAGAACATGTAAGGTAAGGGTAAACTGCTAATGACGTTGATCAAGTGTAATTAGTCATTTACTTTACCCGCCCGTCCTAATCACCCCTTGCTCCTGTCCACATTAGCCTTCTATCTGACACTTAAACAGTTAATCACTTAATCACATACCGAGAACTTTTAAACTTAAAGGAATGACTAAAAAATTAAAAGTTACCTCTTGGCGTGCAGCTACTTGCGGTGGGCATACTGGTCTCTTTTCTTACAGTTCGAGTCCAAGCATTCGGGGATGTTCGAATCCATCGAACCAAGGCTCTGATACCAACTTGTAAGGCCCCGAACCCTTGGAACCCCACAGTTGGTACTCATACAAAACACTTGAAAACGGTTTCTTCCATTAAAACAAACATCTCAGAGTATAATTCAACGGAAAACATAAATAATAAAATAAGTTCCCAAAACCCGGGAATTTTGTCCAAAATCAACATAGTTATCTTTTAAGAAAAACTTTTAATAATAAATGTTTAATAGTGAAACTTCAGTTCCCGTCCAAGTAGCTTCGTGCACGTCCAAGCGATAAGGCATCCTCTTCCTAACCTGAAACTCACACTAACATGCACACAAAATCAGCTTGAGCTGAGTGAGTTCAAGTTTTAAGTAAATAACATCAGTAGTAATTGTTAAGATAGTCAAACCAAAAGTTTTAAAAAGTAAAAGGGTACATCCATCAAATCCTCATTACCGAGAATTAAACATCCTCATACGTATATATACAAAATGTATATGTAAACATCCTTTCAATTACATCTCTATATATATCACAGTATATATATATAACATCCACGTATAACATCAGGTTCGAGCAAACGTACAACCCAAACACGTAACATCAGTGAATGCAAACACATAGTAGGCATACACAACATCAGTAGTCAAAACGACTACAACATTGCGAGATATAGGCCAAGCAATTATGTATATACATATATATATATTTAACATCCCAATTCCTACCATATGCTAGCAAGCCTATATAAATCGTTTAAAACATTTAATCCAGTAGGAAAACACTTAGGTGTGCATGCTAGCCCAAAAGTTAAAAGAGTTAAAAAGGGGCAACATGAACTCACCTGAAATCAAACGAACACCTACAACGAGCTAGGAAATTCCTAAGTGCACGATCACAAGCAAGGGCCTGTAAATTATACACAACATGTTACTAGACTAGACCGTAAGACCACTCTTGCCTAATGGGCCGTATAAGTCCAACACTTTGGCCCAAGGCCCAACAACTTGGCCCAAGGCCCAACACTTGGCTCGAGGCCCAACACTTGGCCCAAGGCCTAACACTTGGCCCACGGCCCAACAACTTGGTCCAAGGCCGAACACTTGGCCCAAGGCCCAACACCTTGGCCCAAGGCCCAAGGAAAATCAAATCGAGTCGAATGTGCGTGTAATAAACCTTAAAACCAATAATTAATGAATTAGTCTTGAATGGACCAAATTCTATTTTAAATATTTTCATTCATCCAGATTATGTCACCCGAGTTGATAGGGTTGACGGTTCCTTTTTACAACTCTTACTTTAACGTTTAAACGAAAATTTGTAATTTTTCCACAGCCCTTAAACCTCCCTAGGGCTGTACAAACTGATTAGGTCGGTCACCCGATCAATTAAAGCATCAAACTCAACAATTTGTAATTCTACACCCGATAAACCCTTGTTTTCGAACTAAAATCGATTGACCGATCTAAACACCTCCAATGACCATGAAATTTTAATAGGATGTAAATTCCATACCTGGGGATCTTTCATAACCGGAAACTCTAATTTTTATCCACGGGTAGTGGGTCAATTACACCTTGATCGAAAATCTGTCCAACGAAAAGTTTCGGCAAAATTGAGCATCAAAACGATTAGGGGTGAACAAAAAGAGTGTTGGGGTTTGTAGTACATACCTTGAACTACTTCTAGGAGCTTGGAATCGATCAAAAAGTCGAAGCACGGAAGGGAGGGGGTGGCTAGAAGTGGCCGATCGCAACAGTGGCTGGAAAAAGGTTTTATGGTTTTAGTTTAGTGTTATAATATAAAACGTTTTCATTCTAGCCCTCGAAAAATAATAATAATGCAACTTGGCAGAAATGTTAAGCGGTGAGACGTACCGGGATGACGTAACGGCTTCTGAGGAACGTCGGATAAATCCCGAGAATTATACATACTCTACAATCCTTAATTCTTGAAACCGGAATTAAAGGGCATTACAATGGATTGAAGAAGTTGGTTCTCGATCAGTTCTGTCTTACGCACGAATTGGATAAAATTGAACAAGAATTCTTGACCTTGGAGGTGGGCATTATGACACATCGGGAATACACCACAAATTTTAACAAGATGGCTCGCTTATGTCCCAATCTGGTTACCCCTAAGGCAAAAAGGATTGAAAAGTATGTGAAGGGCCTCCCGGTGGATATTCGTAGGGGTGTGGTGACCACCGACATAAACTCCTTTCACTCAGTGGTTACCTTGGCAGGTACATTGTATGATCAGAGGGAGAAGTTACTGCCGAACGAGGCTAGGAAGACTTGGAACACTAATTCGTATGGTAAGCGGCCTGGGGGAAATAATTTTAGTTCGTCTGGCAAGAGGGTGAATACTGAAACTTCTGAGTTTAGTAGGGATGTGGCTTTTGGTAATTGTAAGAACTGCGGCAAACTACACAAGGGGGAGTGTAAGAGTGGGTCCGCACCTGTTTTCGTTGCGATAAGGTTGGGCACCCCCATTACGAGTGTCCGACTCTGACTTGTTTCGTTGTAGGGGTGCCAGTCACTTGTCATCAAACTGTCCTAACAGTAAGGTGGGGGGATCCGGTGAGGGGACTTCCACAAGAGGGGAGATGGAAGAGAAGCCGAAAGCCAGGGAAAGGGCCTTCAACATCTCTAAGAAGGAAGCGAAAGATGATGCGGATGTCGTTTCAGGTACTTTTTCCTTATTTAGCTTTCATTCCACCCTTATAATTTCTTGTTCCTTTGAAACCGTATGTGTTGACCGTGTAGCTAAGCAGTAGTATAATATCGTCCCAGGTACTTTCCAACTTGATGAGTTACAGGCGTCAGTTTTATTTGATTCTGGCGCCAGTAGAAGTTTTGTGTCCACCGCTTTCTGTTCCTCGTTGAATAAATCACCCGAGCGAGTAGTCGATGTGTTTGAGGTTGAGGTCGCCGTAGGAAAATCCGTGTCCGTGTCTAGGGCAATTCAGGGTTGTTCCATCGAGTTGTCTAGGTATAGATTTCCGGTACGATTGTATTTGATGCCGCTTGGTTGTTTCAATGTGGTGCTCGGGATGGATTGGCTCGCGATTGTTGATGCTCAGATCATTTGTGGTCAGAAACTCGTTCGTCTAAGGGCCCCGGATGGGACTCAAATTACGGTCTTCAGTGATCGGAATGTTGCGACGCCACATATTATATCCATGCTTAAGGCGGGAAGGTTGATGCAGCAGTGGTGCAGGGCGTATCTGGCGTATGCTATGAATGTGAATACCGAGATGGCTACCGTCGGTGATGTACCTATTGTTCGGGATTTCCCGGATGTATTTTCAGATGATTTGTCAGATGTGCCGCCGGATAGCGAGGACGAGTTCCAGATAGACCTTGTACCGGGCGCCAACCTCGTTGCCCGAGCTCCCTACCGCCTAGCGCCGAATGAAATGAAGGAACTTATGGCTCAGTTGGAAGACTTGCTCGATAAGGACTTTATTCGACCGAGCATCTCGCCATGGGGTGCCCCGGTCTTGTTTGTTAAGAAGAAGGACGGTAGCATGCGAATATGCATTGACTACCGTGATTTGAATAAGCTCACTGTTTAAAATCGGTACCCGCTCCCGAGGATCGACGACTTATTTGATCAGCTCCAAGGGCCTAGTTGGTTCTAGAAGATCGACCTTAGGTCCGGGTATCATCAGCTGAAGATTCGGGAGGAAGATATTCCTAATACTGCCTTCCGCACTCGTTATGGACATTATGAATTTCTGGTGATGTCTTTTGATTTGACCAACGCACCGGCTGCGTTCATGGATCTTATGAAGCGGGTGTGTAGACCGATGCTCGATCGTTCGGTTATTGTGTTCATCGACAACATTCTTGTGTACTCTATGGAAGTGTTGGAGGCTCTGCGGAAGAACAAACTGTATGCGAAATTTTCTAAGTGTTCCTTCTTGTTGCGTGAGGTTCAATTCTTGGGTCATGTTATTAACCCGAGTGGTATTCTAGTTGACCCTGCAAAGGTGGAAGCCGTGAATGAATGGGAGTCTCCTAAGTCTCCATCTGAAATTTGTAGTTTTCTGGGTTTGGTGGTGTATTCTGATGCCTCTTATCAGGGGCTTGGGTGTGTTTTGATGCAGCGAGGTCGAGTCATAGCTTATGCCTCACGGCAGTTGAAGCCTCACGAGGCGAATTATCCTACTCACGAGTTGGAGCTTGCGGCCGTTGTGTTTGCGCTTAAGTTGTGGCGGCATTATTTGTACGGTGTTCCCTGCGTTATCTATACCGATCATAAGAGTTTAAAATACTTCTTTGAACAAAAGGAATGGAATATGCGCCAACGTAGATGGTTGGAGTTGATTAAGGATTATGATTTGGATATTATGTACCACCCCGGTAAGGCTAACGTGGTGGCTAAGGCGTTGAGCCGGAAGGAGAGACCGAAGCTGATCCGTGTAAAATCTTACCAGCTCATCCTGAAACCCGATATTTTGAAGCAAATAGCCAGTGTTCAAAATGAGGCTTTGTAGGTGGAATGGATTATGTCAGAACGTGTTTGGGGTCAGGAGAAATTGTTGGAAGATGTCGGTGACGGGGTGAAGTATAAGGATGGTTGTTTATGGGTACCGAAGTATGGGGGATTTAGAGATAAAATTTTGGATGAGGCACACAAGTCGCGCTATTCTATTCACTCGAGGCGACCAAGATGTACCAAGATTTGAAGAAATTTTATTGATGGCTTGCAAAATTTGAGGTGGCTCAGTACGTGAGTAAGTGTTTGACGTGTCTGCAAGTTAAGGCCGAGCATCAGAAGCCGTTTGGGAAATTTCAGCCTTTGGAAATACCTGAGTGGAAATGGGAGCATCTTACTATGGATTTCGTGACTAAACTGCCTCGTACTCCTAGGGGTAATTACGACACCATTTGGGTAATCGTGGATAGAACGACCAAGAACGCTCACTTCTTGCCGATTCGAGAGACTTTAATTCTGAGCAGCTGGCCGATGTATTTATTCATGAGATCGTCTCTAGGCACGGGGTTCCGGTATCTATTGTTTCGGATAGGGATACGCGTTTCACCACCAGGTTTTGGAAAAAGTTTCACGAGTAGATGGGCACCAAACTACTTATCAGTACTGCTTATCACCCGTAGACGGATGGTCAGTCCGAGAGGACCATTCAGACTCTCGAGGATATGTTGCGGGCTTGTGTTATCGACTTTGGTGGTAGTTGGGACCGTCACTTACCATTGGTAGAGATCTCGTATAATAACAGTCATTACGCCATGATTGGGATGCCACCGTTTGAGATGTTGTATGGTAGGAGGTGTAGGACTCTGGTCTGTTGGGGTTCCATTGGTCAAAAGCAGTTGGGTAGTTTGGAGGTGGTCGAGGCTACGATTGAGAAACTCGACAAGATTAAGGCATTTATGAAGGCCGCGTAGGATCGTCAGAAGTCTTATGCAGATAAAAGGCGAAGGCCTATTGTGTTTGAGGCTGGGGATCGGGTTATGTTAACAGTTTCTCCCTGGAAGGGCATTATTCGTTTTCGTAAGAGGGGGAAGCTCAGTCCGAGGTTTATTGGCCCGTTCCGTATATTGGCCAGAGTCGGTGAGGTAGCATATAGGCTGGAATTTCCCGAGGAGCTCGAGGGGATTCATCCTACTTTTCACGTGTCCCATCAGAGGAAATTCTTAGCGGATGAAGAGGCCCATGTGCCTCTCGATGATATTGAAGTCGATAGTAAGCTGAACTACGTTGAACAACCGATTGTTTTTCTTGACCGTCAGGAGAAACGTTTGAGGAATAAGGTGGTTAGACAGGTGAAAGTGTATTTGAAACACCGTAGGGGTTCCGAGGCCACTTGGAGTCCGAAGACGAGTTGATGAAGCATTATCTGCAGTTCTTCCTGTCGCAATGGGATTCGGGGACGAAACCCATTGTAAGGGGGGTGGACTTGTAACGCCCGTTAATTCCGGTTTCAAGAATTGAAGCTTGTAGAGTATGTATAATTCTCAGGATTTATCCGACGTCATCCCGGTACGTCTAATCACTTAACATTTCTTTCAAGTTGCTTTATTATTAAATTCCGGGGGCTAGAATAAAAATGTTTTATAATATAACACTAAAAAAAAACCTAAACCCTAGTAGCAGCTGCTGTCCGATCGGCCAAGAGACCAGCCCCCTCCCTTCCTTGCTTCGACTTTTTAATCAATTCCAAGCTCCTACAAGTAGTTCAAGGTATGTACTACAATCCCTAACACTCTTTTTGTTCAACCCTAATCGTTTTGATGCTCAATTTTGCCGAAACTTTTCGTTGGACAGATTTTCGGCCAAGGTGTAATTAACCCACTTCCCATAGATAAAAATTAGAGTTTCCCATGTAGAAAGATCCCTAGGTATGTCATTTACATCATATTAAAATTTCGTGGCCATTGGAGGTGTTTAGGTCGGTCAATCGATTTTAGTTCGAAAACTAGGGTTTATCGGGTGTAGAATTGCAAATTGTTGAGTTTGATGCGTTAATCGGTTGGATGACCTACCGAATCAGTTTGTATGGCCCTAGGGGAGTCTAAGGGCCGTGGGAAAATTATTTTTTGATGCTCGGGGCTGTTTTGGTTGGTGCTTGGTCAATCGAGTCGGCGGTGCGCGAATTTTCATTTAAATGTTAAATTGAGAGTTTTAAAAAGGAATCGTCAACCCTATCAACTAGGTGACATAATTATAATGAATGAAAAGATTAAAATTGGAATTTGCCACATTTGGGCCTGATTCGTTTAACAATTTGTTTTAAGGTTTATTACGCGCGTATTTTACTCGATTTGATTGCCGACGGGCGAGTGGTGCATCATGGTTAGCCCCGACCTTAATCGTAGGGTGGATTTGGTTAATTGAAAGTTGTTGGGCCTCGGGCCAAGTTTTGGGCCTTAGGCCAAGTTGTTGGGCCTGGGGCCAAGTGTTGGGCCTTGGGCCAAGTTATTGGGCCTTGGGCCAAGTGTTGGGCCTTGGGCCAAGTTGTTGGGCTTGAACGGCCCATTAGGCAAGAGTGTTCTTACGGTCTAGTTTAGTAACACGTTGTGTATACTTTTCAGGCCCTTGCTTGTGATTGTGCACTTAGGGATTTCCTAGCTTGTTGTAGGTGTTCGATTAATTTCAGGTGAGTCCTTGATGCCCCGTTTAACTCTTTTTAAGTTTTGGGCTAGCATGCACACCTAAGTGTTTTCTCACTTGATGAAATGTTTGAATTATTTTACATTGGCTTGCTAGTATTGGTAGGCCTTGGAATGTTGTAGAATGTGTGTGTGTATATATATATATATTAGAATGACCAATATTTGGCGAATGTTGTAGTCGTCTCGACTGCTGAATGTTGCGTATGCCTACTTTGTGTTTGCATTCGCCGAATGTTACGTGTTTGGGTTCTACGTTCTCTCGGCCCATAATGTTATTATTGAATGTTATATATATATATTGATATATATAGGAATGCACGTATAGAGATGCTCACACGTAAGAATGACTATTTATTGAATGTGGTGTCCTAACCGATGTATTTCCGTTTACCGTTTTAAAACCGTGAGAATGATTATTTAAGACTTTTGTTACTTATTTAAAACTTGAACTCACTCAGCTTAAGCTGACTTTGTGTGCATGTTAGTGTGAGTTTCAGGTTAGGAAGAGGATGTCTTATCGATTGGACGTGCACGAAGGTACTTGGACGGTGAAGGGCATACGGGAATTGAAGATTTTATTATTAAACATTTATTTTTAAAAGTTTATATTTAAAGATAATTATGTTGATTTTGGGTAAAATTCCCGGGTTTTGGGAACTCATTTACTTATTTACGTTTTCCACCAAATTATACTCTGTGATGCTTATTTTAATGAAAAGAATTGTTTTTAAGATTAATTATTTTTATGAGTTTTTTTAATGATTACCAACTGTGGGGTTCCCGGGGTTCGGGGCCTTACACATCGTCGCTTCAAAGTCTTCGCACAAGCTGTCGTTTGTCAAACCGAAAAAAATGTCGTCCACGTAAATTCACCAAAATTCTTGTAGAGTAGATTACCATCCACAGTTCCCCTCTTAAATCCACTATCAATCAGATGGTCAGCCAAAGTGCTGTACCAGGCTATCGTGGCCTGGTGTAAACCATAAAGAGCTTTGTTTAATCGGTAAACACGCTCTGGATAGTCTGGATCCTCAAAGCCGGGAGGCTATTTCACTGTTTAATTGGTAAACACACCAGACGCCATAAAACATACATTAGCAGAATCATTACCATTAGCAGACTCTTCTTGTGTTGTTTATGTGAAGGATGTTGTGATTGGGACTGAGCTTGAAGAATTATTAGCAGGTAATGAACCACCATAAAGAGATTGATTTTGATTATGATTATCCTTCAATGATGTTTGGCATTTCAAATCATATTCTCTTTCTTCGAGCTTGTTGATGAATTGCTCAGCAGTGAGTTGGTCGTTACGAAAATAACCATTTTCCTTCAACACCAGTAAGAAAGTAGAATAAGAAGGTGGTAATGCATTTTTCAAGGTGTCAATCTTGTCCACCTCAGTTGGTTCGAGATTAATAGTAGTCATTTCCACAACCAGATGACATAACCGAATTATCATTTCTTCCACAGTCTCGTTTTTCAATAACGTAAAATTGCGAAACTGAAATTTCACTAGAGTCTTTTTACTCTCGATTGTGTTTCCCAAGCTGCGAGTCTTCAAAGTAGCAAATAAAGAAGCACAGGTCTTTATAGTGCTATATTGATGAAAAATTTGCTCGGGCAATGCCATCGTGAGAGTAGAGTAAGCTTTGGTCTCATTTTCAAAATACTTAATCTCCTGGGCTTCAAAATGATCATGATCTTTAGCAGTCCAACCAAGTGTGTCACTTCCTACAAGAGGTGCCTTGTAGACTACTTCTAGAAAATGTACACTACTTGGATGTACCGAACCCAGATGAGCACAAAACCTCGGTTTCCAACGAGCAAATTCAGATAATTTCAAAAGTTTTGGACATTTGTTGTGGGTACCAATCTCGTTGTCCATTGTTAACATATGTTGCATTAACGCATTTTGGGATGCAAACGAATAATACGTGGCATTTTATGAAGCCATGTTATCACAAGTTTGAATAGTCAAAGGACAAAACTTGTCAACACTTAAGGATTATGTTCTGTTCACTGTTCAAATAAATGTGAAAGCACGAATATGAAAGAACGAATGAGTGTACGAATGAGAAAAGTGTAATTTGATTTATTTAGCGAATGAGAGTGAAATAGCGAATGTGATTGAGTAACGATTTAGAATACGAATGTGTTACTGTTTATACGAATGAGGATCAAAAAATGTGTAACAAATGAACGAATAAAAATGCAAATGTGATTAACGAATTAGATTGAACGAATGATCAATTAGATTGTAACGAATGATCAGTTAATGAATCAATCTTCAAAAAGTTAATGAATCAGCCTTCATATCTTCAAACATCCAATTCTAAGTTCTGACTTGTCCAAATCAGTCCATAATCCACAAAACCTATGTCAATCTATTCGGAATCCAAATCCGAACCTCACTGTACCAGTCCGTATCCACAATCGTCCAATTTCAAACTCAATTAAAACCTAATTTAAACACGTTAACCACCATTAACGTCATGACCAACTCAATTAACTCTCAATTCACTCAAATACTAATCAATTAGCACTCAATCCTCCATTACCAGTCTCAATTACCTTAATAACACACCTAATTACTTTTGTACCAGTTCAATACACATGATTAGAAATCTCTGTTTCATTGAAACATTAGACTCACTGATTCATGTCAATTTAAGGTGAATTAGAACCAAAACTAGATGAACGAATGAGAAATATCAATGAATAATCATGAAGATCTAATCTACTAGCTCTGATACCACTTGATTAAGCATAGAAGGATCTAGATCTAAGATGACATCATGTTCTACATTGATTGATTGATACGATTAGGTTGACTATTGTTAGTGTGTGAACTGTGTGTGTTGAGAGTATATTCGGATAGAGTAACGACTCAGAGGATGATAAAATAACGAACTGCTTACATTAATGATAACATTACGGGTATATATACATGATGACACATTCGTTAACTTAACCTTAACGAATGTGTCATTCGTTACATTAATCATAAGGAATGAACATCCTCATTTGTGATTACATTAAAAACTAACGAATGCCCTTCATTCGTTAAGATGGGTTAACGAATGTGGCTGATAAACATAAGGAATGTTGCTTATTCGTTATGGGGTAACGAATAGCTCTACATTAGAGCGAATGGGGATATATTTACCAAAATACCCCTTACATTATCATTAATATAATAATACTAATATAAAGACCGAGAAGCTCAAGTCGTGTATCAACAACTCGTAAGCCTCCTCATCTTTAGCAGTGGTTTTCCTTTTCTTAGATGCAGTTTTCTTCTGAAATCTAGCTCTTAGATCAGCTAATGCTATACGTCTAGCTTCAGAATTTGACTCAGTCTCCTCCAGATCCTTATCAAATGTAGCTGAATAAACCAATTCCTCTTATGTGCTCTGAGTAACAACTTCCTTCTTTACCACCTTCCTTTTCTTCTTATTAGGTGTAAAAGTTTAACCCTCAAACTCAGATTCAATCTTTATGAACCTCTTACTACCTCCAACAGGAACAAAATCTTCCATCAATTTATCCTCTACTTCTCTTTCCGAGCCACTACCATCCTTTCTCCATTTATTATCGGATTGAGCAATATAATCTGGATTAAACAAATGACCGAATAAACCCCGGACTTTGGAATTTGGTGCTCTTTCTTGTTCTTGTAAGAAAACAGTTTGGCCAGATTATTCCCTGTCATGTGATCTAAGAAAATCACAGGCCCTTCTTTCTTTAGAGATAAGCACATATATTGTGCTTATAGTCTGTATTTTTTGCTTCTTTAACCATCTAAAAACAAAATCAAATGAACATGTTAGAACAAGGTTTCAGATCATAAAAGTTCATTTCAAACTGGCCGTATATGTATTTGTTTAATGTCCAGCGGATAAGTCACGAACGCATAAGTATATAATATTTGACCAGTTTGACCATGCATATGTCAATTTGACCATGCATAATTTTGACCACGTTAACCAGCGGATATGTTCAGTTACCAGCGGATTAGTATTATCAACGCATAAGTCTAATTTGACTAAGTTTGACCAATGCATATGTATTATACCCAGCGGATAAGTCATATAACATATACGCCGCATATGTTTTGGACATATGCGCCGCATATGTCTAAAACACATGTGTCGTATATGTCTTGAATATGACAAAAAATCCAATCCAATTCAACTGTTTAGTTTTGATCAAATTTAATCTATATACTTATTCTACTATGGCCTATTATCACTAAGTTGACATCAATTTTGATTTGATAACAAACTTAATAGGTCAATTAAGTGGATATATCTTCGGTTAAATACGAATCTCAGATATGTTATCAATATGTGTGTAAAAAATCAATTAAGTGGTTTAATAATGTTCGTTATGCATGTATAAGTCCAAATCCAACACATATGACAAAAACCCTTTGATTTTAAGTTGAATTCAACATATATGTCCCCAGGTCACTGTTCACAGACAAAAACTTAATCAGTATATCATGAATCTCACCTTTAATTCCTGAGTTAGTGTGGTAATCACATAAAAAAGAAAAATTGGGCATTATGATGGCTTGAAATTGGGCAAAGTAGGAATCAAGATCAGAGAGTAATCAAGTCACATCGCATAAGTTATAAAACTTATGCGCCGGATATGTTCTATTTATAGTCGTAGTTATGTGACGCATAAGTTAACAAACTTATGCGGCGCAAAACTTATGTGTTGCATAAGTAAACAACCTCAAATCCTGATCAAATTTCCAATTCACACCCACGTGATGTTCCAAGTACAACCTAATGTCCTTGTACATCAAAATAATAACTTAAATAGCTCAATTTTGAGAAGATACTCTATATCAACTCCAATTTAATGACCTTGAATATAACATAAAAACGTTTTGCATCTTTTTGAAATGATTTTGAAACTCAGCTTGGTTCATTGTTCTTTGAAAATCATTAACCCCAAAGATAGTTCACCCAGACTTCAAGAGTAGAAAACTAAATCAGAAAACAAAATCTTGTTGGTTTTAAGTGAAAAACAGTAAAACTAACAAACAAATGAACTTCAAGCTATTTACAAACAGATAATCACATATTTTTGTGTGTTTAAGCAAGGAATAATATTGACCAAATTACCCTTTAGTCACAGTTTTATTTAGACTGGCCTTAAGTCAGTCATTGGTATTGTTGTCCACCTAAACCTTCCAACAAATGGTTCAGAAATTTCCGTGATATGATTAATTGGTTCAATTAAGCACGAATCTTATGTGGGCCCCACCGTTCAGACATAATTTGTTGAAACTTGATTAGCTGTGACTCATGCAAAAATAACAAAATAAGACAACTTCGAATGTTAAAATTTTTCCCTTAAGGTCGGTATTACTACACGCAAATAAGGTTCCATTTTAACAAAAATTAAAAGATAAAATAAGTTAAAGTTGTACAAGCCTTGATCCCCAGGTCGATACATGACTTTCACATGTTTGTGCTTATAGTATTCGCAGAAGAGATCCAAGCTTGTACAAAACACCAAGAAGTTAAAGCAGAATATTCAAATCTTAACCCTCAGGTCGGATAATCTTATCGCGCAAGAGAGCATCCAAGATTTGAACAAAATTAAAGAAAAAATCAATTTGAATTTCTTTGCAAAATAAAATGAAAAATAAGTTAAATTTCTTTGTAGAATGAAAGCATGCACACACAGCAATCTTTAAACCTTTTGCTTAAAACAGATATAAATCAAGCATTAAGATGTTTCCCCCCTTGATTCGGCAGTATTTAGGTTTATATCACATACGTTTTTGTACTTGTTTGTTTAAAGGCCTACCAATGCACTAAGGCAATTAAGCACACAAACTTTTATGCTTACTTTTTACAGGATTTGGGACCAGATGATCAATGGATTATCATCTTCTCTTTTGGCTTTAAAAACTCATTTTCTGAGGAGCAAACATATTTGAATGTTTTTGAGTTTTGGATTTTATAATGTTATTGACCTTTTCAAATTTTTTAATGCTTTTAACTTTTTTAATTATTCAATGTTTTTGGTTTTTCTGAAAATATATCCCCCTAAAATCAAAAACTATATGAAAAAGTTTATATATAAATAAAAATTGACTCCAATGAATGAGTTCACGGGTATCAGAATCCAGTATCTCGGTAACAATATTTTCCCCACCGCCCAAACCTTTTATACCATTAAAAGCTTTAATAAGTATTTAAAACGAGTTTTATCGAAAGCTTTGGTAAAAAGATCAGCCTTTTGTTCATCGGTGTGAATTTTATCTTCGGTGATCAACTTCTTTTAGCAGCAATCACGAATGAAGTGGTACCGTAGTTCTATATATTTCATTTTGGAGTGATTTACCCAATATTTAGTTATTGAAATTGCTGCAGAGTTATCTACAAATATAGGAGTAGTCAGAAAATTCAAACCGTAGTCCCGCATCTATTGTTGGATCCAGAGAACCTGAGAGCATCAATTGGAAGCAGCTACGTACTCAGCTTCACATGTAGATAGCGACACCATGGTTTGTTTCTTGAATTGCCACGTGACTAATCTCCTTCTAAAGAATTGGCAACCAGCCGATGTAGATTTGGCATTCAGCTTGCAGCTTCCATAGTCCGAATCGGAGTATGCCCTCAGAACAAACTCATCGTTTCGCGGATACCAGGGACTGACCCCTGGACATCCTTCAAGAAAGCGTAAGATGCACTTGATGATCATGAGATGTGCAACCTTCGAAATAGGCTAATATCGGGTGCACAAACATGTGGCATACATGATGTCTGGATGAGAAGCAGTGAGGTACATGAGAGAGCCAATCGTGGATCGGTAGAGAGTTTGCTACTCCCTGTTGGGATCAGGTCCAATTCCATGATTCAAACACAGAAAAGTACTGATTGCCGTTGCATCAATCATGTTGAATTTTTTCAGACATCATTGACATATTTCGTCTGGTGAATGAAAAAACCGTTAGGTAACTTCTCCACCTGAAGCCCTAAGAAAAACTTCATCTCCCCCATAGCACTCATCTCAAACTTTTGTTTGATAACCTCCTCGAACTTCTTGCACAGAGCATCAGTTGTCGACCCAAAGATGATATCGTCTACGTATATCTGCACGATCAGTAGATGGCGATCCACTTTTTTATTGAAAAGTGCACAGTCGATGGTTCCTCGAATAAAGCCATTGCCCAGCAATTATTGGGACGATGTCTCATACCAGGCTCTGAGGGCCTGATGGAGACCGTATAAGGCTTTATCGAGTAAGTACATCTTGTCTTTGTGGATCGGATCGACGAATCCCGGTGGTTGTCCCACGTAGGCGTCTTCACTAATTTTCCCGTTGAGAAAAGCAGACTTTACATCCAACATATAAAATTTGAAGCCCTTCTAGGAAGCAAAGGTTAGGATGATCTGAATCGCTACCAGTCTTGCTACCGATGCATAAATCCCGCTGTAATCTATCCCTTCTCCCTGATTAAAACCGAGAACCACGAGCCGAGCCTTGTTTCTGGAAATTATACCATTCTCGTCGCGCTTGCATTTGAACATCCACTTGGTGTTAATATGTTTCTTATTCTCTGGCAAGTCAACGAGCTCCCACAACCCTAGCTTCTCAAACTGCATAAGCTCCTCTTGCATCACATTGACCCAGTTTTCTTTGGTCAACGCTTCCTTATACGTCTTGGGTTCTATTTGAGAGATAAAACATCTAAATGAGAACCGCTTTGCAGTGGTGATACACTCGTGTTGAAACAACGAAGGCTCTGATCGATCCGACGCCTTGTTTGGACCCCCGCCTTCAAATCACCAATTATGTTCTCTTCTGGATGATGTGTCAAGGTCCGAGGCATAACTTCAGTGGGCACTAACGCATCAGAATGGAGATTGGAAACATTCTCTTCGACTGACACTTCATGTGATGAAGGAGAAATAGCATCAATTAACTCCTTAGATGATTCCCCATCATCATCGAAAATAGGTGTAGTCTCAGGTATAGCATCACCCTAAATGGGATCTGGATCATTTTGAGGAACAACAACATTGGGAGTTTGTCGTGTTGAAATATTGACTAGATCATCATCTTGCTTTTGTTGATATAACACGATGACAACATCTTCAGAAATAGTCTCCTCAAGGAGTTCGAAAACTCTCCTAGAGGCTATCATAGTCAAACAACCGAAAATCTCCAGGTCTTTGGGTAAACGGAGTGTAATGTTGACAATCAACATTTTACACTTGCACGATCCAGTGTCTGCTAGGTAAGTATACACGTCTAAGCGGAATAGCATGACCCACAAAGAATCCTTCAACCGACTTGGGACTAAATTTACCATTGGGTTCAAGAACGCTGCAGGTCGACCCAAACGGTTCAAGCCACTTCAAGTTCGGTTTTCTCCGATTAAGTAGCTCAAAATAAGTCTTCCCGAACATTTTCACAGTAAGAATGTGGTTAAGAGTATAACAAGTTGACGCCACTGCTTCGGTCCAAAAATTAACTAGTAATTTGAATCTGCAAGCATGGTCGGAGATGTCTCTATCAAAGTCCGATTCTTTCATTCAGTGACCCCGTTTTGTTGCAGAGTGTAGGGTGTACTAAACTCATGAAGAAGCCCATGCTCGTTACAATATTCTTGCATTTAGTTATTCTTGAACTCTTTCCCGTTGTCGCTTCGGATTCGACGAATCGGAAAATTATAAAACGTCTCCAATTTCTTGTACAGAATCATAAGAGAATCAAGCATCTCATCTTTGGTATCCAAAAACATAACCCAAGAGAATTATGAATAATCAACGGTGAACACAAGGCAATAGAGTTCACCCTTGATACTCTTGACATTCATTGGACCGAATAGATCCATGTGTAGAAGCTCAAATGGTAAGTTGATGGTGTTGATCATCTTCTTTAGGTGAGATTTCTTCATCTACTTCCCTTTCTTACATTCGAAGATACCTCGTTCAAGTGAAAACTCCACAAATTAACCCCATCAACCAGATGATTATAAACCAGGTGGTTCATCTTTCTCACATTAATATGTCCCATCCGATGAAGCCATAGAATCGACTCTCGCTCTGACGCTTTTGAAATGAAGCATTGAGCGCTTGATGATGAAGTTGACATGGGAATGCATCAATTCCAATTATCAGGTATCTTAAAACCCGATTTTAAGATTAGGCACTCCTTATCGGTGAAGTGGGTAGAAAAGATTTTATCAAAGATTTTTTGTATACTGAACATGTTGTTGTCAAACTTTAATACGTAGTTCACCTTGTCAAATGTAACCTTTCCATTCGTTAACGTGCCCTCATCCACAATCTGTCCACCTTGATTCGCAGCAAAACCGACATACCCTCCATGGATGGATCTGACATTCTCAAGTAAGTGTAGGGTACCCGTTTTGTGCCTAGAGGCTCCACTATCCATTATCCAACATGAATCGTGAGATATCGAGAGCCCCTGCACAAACAGCTAACGGTTTAGTGAAACAAGGATACCCGAGCCTTCTTGGTCTTGGGTTGTTTAAACTTACTAAACAACGACTTCCTGTTATCTAATTCTGATTGGCTTAACAGCAAATCAAAACTCGACGCGTACGAATTACAAACAGATATTTCGTCATCTTCAAAACTCGATGGCTTGTCATTTGAAACTGTTTTGGCCACCCAGTTTTGAGCAACATTTTTCTTCTTAATGTAAAAAGTGGATGGTGTAGATTTGAAACGTTCATCTTTGTCACAACCACTTTTCACAACATCTGAATTCTTTAAAATCCTAACCAGCTCGGATTTTAAAGCAACTATTGGTTTGTCAACATGACTTGAACCCGGTTTCTTTGAGGAAAAGTTCTATGACTGGACGTGATTGTGCTTTAAACGATTAGGACATGCGTAAAATGCATGCCCAATATCATTACAATGGAAACACCGCCTCCGATCAATGAATTTGTTGACCAGAGGTGCTGTTTCAGCACGCTTGCCTTTAGCTTTCAATCAATAAAACTCTTGATTAATTGATTTCTAAAGATAGCTTTTTACTCGGATTCAGAAGTTTCACCATTGACAAACATAATCTTGTTAACATTTTTTGGCTTGTTAACTCCATGAGATTTCTTGTGATAGAAACTTCTCTTAGCAAACCTCTTGGTGATACAAACACCCTCATTGTCAGAATGATTAACCTCAACATGTTGTTCGATTAACACAGATTCTGCAACTTTCACTCCAGTTGCACTATCACATCCAGAACTATTAATGTCAGCAGTTTCAGAAGCGTCAACAAATTCATCAACAGGCATAGTTGAATCATGAAGTAGAGTCGTAATTTCCATGTACAACGACTTCTTGAAACCTCTTGGTTTCTTAGGAATATAAGAATGCCAGATTCGTGGTGGAACAACATGATATTCCACGGTAGGCTTGATGTTCTCAATCACATCATCCTCAGATTTAACATTTGAAGAAGTTTTGGGCATAATGTGATCAAGAACATAAGATGAAGCAGCATCGCTTGCTAATTTCAAGTTTACTCGCTCAGTCTCAATCTTAAGTATTTGTTACTCAAGTTTGAGAGCTGCATTTTCATCTATGTGCCTATTAATAGCTATATGTTTATCCTCAATCGT
The DNA here is from genome assembly GCF_021521415.1 of Bidens hawaiensis. Lineage (NCBI taxonomy): Eukaryota > Viridiplantae > Streptophyta > Magnoliopsida > Asterales > Asteraceae > Bidens > Bidens hawaiensis. The sequence continues at coordinate 60,763 of NW_027492247.1, read as the reverse complement.
TTATTTAAGTATCAAGATGGTTTTCTCATCTTGCAGGATTTTCTCCCATAGCTTTTTCTCACACGTTCGAAGTTTGTCATTTACTTCCTTAACATACTTTAAGTCAAGTAAAACAATATCATAATGTTTCATGATTTCTCTAAGCTCTAAGTCTTAAAATCACACTCATCACAGGGCAACTCACACTTCTCATGTACAACAGAATTTCATGTTACCTGATTAGCCATGAGATCATGTTCAACTGGTAGATTCTCCTCACTTGAATACTCAGATTCCTTGTTAGTAACATCTTCAACCAATCCATCAACTTGATCATTCTGGACTTCCACAGTAGCTGATTCATCCTCGTCCTCTTCACCAAAATCTATCTTCCCAAGAGGAACTTCCTCTCCGTTAAACCAAACTGCAAAACTTTCGATAATATCAGGTGGAAACAAAGATTTAAGGTAATCATAAGGAACCAGAAGAATTTTGCCGTATGTGTGTGGCAAATCGTCTCCATATTCATCAGCTTGATCATCATCCATAGCCTTTTCAACCAACTTTTCCTCACAAACCTTTGTCAAAATCTGATCCTCTTTCAAACTCTTATCCTCAATCACAACCTTATCCTCCATTACAATCTTATTCTCTATACCCAGATCAACCAATTTGATTAATTCACTATCGACCTGCTTATCCTTAATATGCACAGCTTCAACAAATTCTATAACCATACCATTCTCTCCCTTAACAAGCTCAGCAACATTTGCTTAAACACTACGTTCCAATTAAATCCCTCATCGACTTGTGTTGCATTGCAAGCCTTTGGTTGACACATTGAGGCTTCTTCCCCTTTGAAGATTCAGCATCACATTGTGTACGTCGATGTTAAATGGCTTGCTTATAATAATCTCTCCCAACGTTATTATCAACAACGTTGCTGGCAAATTCCCTTTTGAAGTGTCCTTTTTTCCTTGCATCTAAAGCATCAAACCTTGGATTTATCAAAACCTAGTTTTTATGGTGACCCTTCAAGAACATTCCTGCTAGTGATCTCCTTGAAACGTTGAGCTCTTCGAATAACACTAGCCATGCACCACCTTATGTTAATCATTTCCATCTCCTCGGGATCGTCAGATCATAATTTTCTTCGGTCATGTTGTAGTTACCGAGCCTTCCCGCAACAAGACACTCATAGGATTCCAGAACCGATCCTAGGAAAGCCATATGATCCATGACAGTTTCAGTAGTCATACCACCAGTATTCTTGATGTTCACAGCAATGTTACAATAAAGAACATCTGGATCTGGTTGTTGTCAACTTGATAATGCTAGAGAAACCGGGACTCTGCCTGAGTAGCTGCTATTGTATTGTGGTGTAGTCGGCACATTACTAACAAACGCTTGACCTGTTGGTTCCACACAAAAAGCAGTTTGAATCTTCGGTCTTTGTGATACAACACATCGAGAGCTTTTGTAATATAACCCTATGTCTAGTGATACAGCAATTCTCTTCATCTTCTGTTTCTTTCAAATTTCCAAATCGTGTGCCTCCAGTTTCGCAATGAATCGAGCGAGGTTCAACCTAGTAAATGCAACGGGATTCGATTGTTGGATCATGATGAAAGTGCCCCACTATTCAGGTAAGGCATCAACCAACTTGTCAATATACTCGTACTCGGGGTTGTCAATCCCCAACCTCTTCATCTCATAAACCAGATGGCAGTACCTATCAATTAATTATGCAAACTCGAATAGTTTAAGTTTTAACAATTTCAGTTTAACAGTTTCAGTTTTTCTAGATTGGATTTTGTAGACGAATTGATTTAAAACTCTCAAGGGTTTGCCATGGATGTCTATGGAATAAACGCTGAAAGTTTGGAAAAATTTCAACGGAGAAAAATTGAAATAGAGAGAAAAGACTTGATTTCTTGCATTTTCCAAGCGAATAACGAGCCAAATGCTTTAATAACACTTGAAAAGACGTTGCTTCATGACGTAGGATGTACGTACAGATCGGAATGTTATTAACTTGTACTTTGAAGTGCGGAATCCCTCAAAAATGGAAGAACACAAGAAACATTAAAGTCATATTCATTAACTATAACAATCAATCATACAAGATATGACAATTACAAGACTCTTTCTCTCTCTACTTTCTTTTTCTAGGATGTGACAATGTGCAAAAGTTCTACTCTTCACGCATAAGTCAAGCTATATATAGACTTTACAAAAACACCTCATATAGCGTATATGTAATACAGTGCATTGCACATTCGTGCCAGGTGAAGATTTGAATGCTCATTCATCACGATGAACGTTCATTAGTGATAGGCTATTCGTTAGACAGCTGTAACAACCTTTTGCCAGCTATCATCCATTATAACTGATCGTTTGTTATCAACTTGTCCTTATTCATGCATTAAACTCATTCGTGACTCATTTGTTACTGGGAACACATTCATCAATTAGTCATTCATCAATCAGTCATTTGTGCCCTATTCGTGTCTACTGTGTCTCATTTGTTAACCAGTTTCCAAATTTGTCACGTTTAGTCCTTTTACTTTGAAATTTTGACAAAATGGCTTCTCCAGCCTCTTACTACGCATTAGCTTCTCAAAACGCGATATTGCAGCAAATGTTAACCATGGACAATGAAATCGGTTCGCATAACAAATTTCCTAAGCTGCTGAAGTTATCCCATTTTGCGCAATGGGAACCAAGGTTCAGGGCACATTTGGTTTCTCTACACCCTGAGTGTGTTCATCACCTGGATGTTGTCTATTTACCACTACAAGTTGGAAGCGCAACCACATGATATACTGATAAGCTGTTCAGTATGTATGAGGATGATGAGAGGAAAGTAATGGATAATAAGAAAAAATCATATTCGACACTCACTATGGCTTTACCTAAGAACCATTTCCACCAGTTCAGTCACATCAAGCCGTGTGCGACGTTGTTTTCCCAGTTGAAAATGAGAAGCTTGGGGAACACATTAGAGAGCAAGAAGACCATGGTGAAGTTTCAATTCCAAAACTATACTCTGCTCAAGAACGAAATGGTGGAGGAAATGATCAACAGGTCCTGTCATTTGATGGCCGAAATGTCCACGGTCAAAATGGAACCTACTGAAGTGGACAATATCAATACGATAAAAAACGTGTTGCATGTTACGTATTCCACATTTTTGCTAGTATTAAAGGAAAACATCTAATTCAACAATGAGAACCTCACGGCTGAAGAGTTTATAAACAAACTGAAAGAGCGTGAGTATGACATGAAATGCCTAGTTGAAGGATAGCTAAGATCCTACATTATATGGTGGAGTGTTACTAGTTAGCTACAATGGCGGTTCGGTTCTGATTATTCCTTTTTACACTCAAAATAATGTTCAAAGTACTCAAATCGGTAATCAAACTCCTAACATATGCATCATGGCTTCGGGATCCACAACAGGTGCTAGTCCATCGAGTTCACCACCGAATGTGAACATGAAAGAAGCTGAACAACAATTTTCTTTCAAGTGCACGTTCATGGCATCGTATGAACAACTTGTGGGAAGAAAAATAGCCACGAATGAATTAACCGACGAGGACTATGACCAGATTTAGCCATATGATCTGGAATTAATGGATCTAAAGTGGAGTATGGCCATGATTATGCATAGAGTAAAACGGTTCATGCTGCCCAAGTTTAACAAACGGGTCGGGTTTGAAAAGTTAAAGTCAACTTCAGACAGAAACTCAGGCAAAGCCTGAGGGGGATCAGGTGAAAGCCAATAGTTCGCAAGCGTTTATTGTGAATGAGGGACTAGATTGGTCACAAAAAATCTTGGGTAAGCAAGCTAATTTGGCCATGGTTGAACCTTCAGAGTAATTCCTGGATGCATGTCGAGATAATTTATTTGACGAGAGTGATTCATCTGAGTCGGAAACTGAATCGAATGAGTCAAATGTTGGACAAACCGACTCTTTCTATTGCATGGCCAAGATAGAAGAGGTTTGTTCTAATTAAACTTTTAAAGTATTAATGAATGAATGTAATGAGTCGAGAACTTCTTTGGTAAGCACTGAATGTGATCAGTGTTTTGAACTCAATTGCAAACTTTAGTTTGCTTTTCAACATAATGATCAACTTATTGGTGAACTTAGAATGCTTAAAGAATGCCATAGCAGAAATCTAAGCTTTTAAATCAATCTACTTTAAAAATTAAAAATCTGTGTATGAGCAACCACGATTTAAAAGTAGAAGTAAATTGCACGCTGGTTATAATCGAGCAACATTTTCAAGAAATCCTTAAATTAAGAACCAGCGTTACTAAACTTGAAAACAAAATTTTTGAATTTAAAAATAAAATCAGCGAGTTTAGGGACTCGTCCCTTCTTCTAAACGAGATTATTGAAGTCAATAATTCTCACCAGAAGAATGGAAAAGCTGTTTTAGGGTTTGTGGGAATTCCACCCCCATTTTAAATGACTATTCGAGTATTACTAAGATTGTCAAAACTGAACTGTTAAAACTGAAACAATCTAAGAAAAACAAGAAAGCATTAAGGTAAATGTTGAAGATATTGTGTTCAATAAACCAGTTCATAACCAAATTCATATTAAGAGTAATTTGGTCATTATCGAAAATGGAGTTGATGGTTCGATTGAAGAACTAAATGAACCTGAAGTGATTGTCAAAAATGATAATATTTCTACTGATAATCATATTTTATGTTAAACAGAAGATTTTCTGATAAGGAAGTACCTTTAAACTTTCTAAAACCTGAATTGAATTGATTGAAAGTGTCTTTAATGACGATACATCGAAAGTAACCGAGCTTGAGAATGCATTTTTAAAATCAAAATCATCTAAATCTCAAGTGAAACAAACTGTAATGTTCAACCTGATGTGATCCCAAAGGTTGTGAATGTTCAACCTGATGTGATCCCAAAGGTTGTGAATGTTCAACCTGAGCCTGTTCATATGACTCATGTTTCACCACAGAAAATCAATGATTCACGTTTATGTTTCAACTGTGGGGAACATGGTCACATTGCAAAGAAATGTGGGGCTAAGGTGACAAATGTAAAACATGTAACTAAGGATCAAACTCCTAATGTTAACATGAAACAACAATCGTCGGAGTCACCCATCGATGAATCATTCATAAAGTATTCCAATATCAATCGTTGAAAGATAGTTCGGGTTGATAATCTTAATTATCAATCGATTTGTAAGAACAACTATTCTGATGTGATTCGGGATGGTTATTTGAAACTGATATCAAAGAAACCAGTAACTTATTCATAAGTTCCTCAATCATACTTTAAATCAAATTTTAATGTATCTCCGAAAATCTCAAACGGAGAGCCCAAGAATGAGGCTTGGCCTGCCTTTTTGAACTAATCGTTTTACTTTATGTGCTGAGTTCATCCAGAACGATTTTAGATAATAAATGGATGTTCGATAGTGGATGTTCTCGGCACATTACCAGAAACCTCAATCTCCTAACAAATAAGAAAGAAATTTACGGGGGGGGGGGGGGAGGGTATGTAGCGTTTGCTGGTAATCATGGTGGAATAATTACAAAAGAAGGGGAGGTTTTGAACAGTAGGATTACGTTCGAAAAGGTAGATCACAGTTTGCTGAGTGTATCTCAGATTTGTGATAAGAAATACACTACCTTATTCACCGACAAGGAATGTGCAATCCTTCAACCGGGATTCACAATTACTGAAGACATGGTTGTCATGCGATTAGCTCGATCGAATGATATTTATATCTTAGACATGGGACTTAATGTATCGACCACATCCTAAGACGTGTTTGATCTCAAAAGCAACCGAGAAAGATATGATTCTCTGGTATAGGCGGATGGGACATTTGATTGCGAACAACATGGACACTTCAAACTCAACTCTCATTATGTTATCTGTAAGAAGGGTAAACAGAAGAAGTGTCACCCGGTTAAGATGCTCCACTTAAACGACTTCATATAGACTTTTTTGGCCCCGTGAATAATGCAAGTATTGCGAGTGATTTTTACTGTTTAGTGGTGACCGATGATTACTCGAGGTACTCGTTGGTGTTATTTATGAGTTCGAAAGATCAGATGCCAGTTTTGATACAAAATTTGATCACGAACACCGAATCACTTTGAAAACATAAAGTGAGACGTATTTGGAGTGATACCGGTACGGTACCGCAACAGAACAGCGTGCCTGAATGTAAGAATTGTACATTAATCGAAGTGGGGAGGACAAAGTTAGCGGATTCAAAGTTTCCGGTCCAATTTTGGAATGAAGCTGTGAATACCGTTTGCTATACGTTGAATAGAGTCCTCATGGTTAAGAATTTCAAGAAAACAAGCTATGAACTTCTTAATAACCGTAAGGCGAACCTAAAGTATTTGGAACCTTTCGGGAGCCCGTGTACTATATTGAAGAAAGATACTGGCAAGTTTGAATAAAAGGCATTCGAAGGATATTTTTTTGGGTATAATTCACCTATGAAATGGGTGTTTAATATTTCTTCGGGTTGTGTGGAAGAGTGGTATCACGTTAACTGTTAAAGCTACACCACACCTCCTACCGGTGAATGGCCCAACTAGGTGTTTGACTTTGAGTCGTTATTTAACTCATTTACTCAATCGATTGAAGTTGAAACTGAAAACTTGCTTCGAGCGTACTTGGAAGATCAGTTCATTTCAAGAACGAGTTCTTCTACTTATGAGGAAACCGACGTATATCGAATGATGTCTCTGATTCCTCCGATGAAGCTGAGTTCGTTGACTCATCTTCTGTCCCTTTGGACGATGCTCAAGACTTGCCCTAGTCTATTCCAACTAAATATTTGTCACAAGTTGTCTCTTTAGATATCACCAACCATGGTGATAATGTATCAGTTCCCGCGACTCCTTCGTTAAGGATTCATGCAGATCACACACAGGAACAGATTATTGGTAACGTAAGTGACGAGGTGAGAACGCGACGACAGGTCACTAATATATATGACGAAGATATATAATGTATTTCCTACTGATAATGTATTTGAAGATTCTATGGTGGGTGCTTATGTGGATATGCACGTAACGGGAATTCTCGACATAGCAAAGTACACCTGCTTTCTATCTCAGATACAACCTACAAGTGTTACAATGGCACTAAAGGAACCGTCTTGTGTCGAGGCAATGCAGGAGGAGCTGCAACAGTTTGTTCAACTGGGTGTATGGGATTTGATTGATAAACAAGAGTCAAGAAAGCTCTTCCGACTAAGTGGGTTTATAAATGTAAGAAAGACAATCGTGGGGTTATCGTGCGGAACAAGGCCTGATTAGTCGTCTTGGGATATAACCAACAAAAAGGCATTTATTACACTGAAGTGTATGCTCCTGTAGCACGACCGGAAGCCATACATATTTTTTTGGCCTATGTAGCTTTTAGGAGCTTCAAGATTTATTATATGGATGTGAAATGAGCAACCTCCTAGTTTTGATTATCTGGACTATCCTGAGCGTGTTTACCGATTAAACGAGGCTCGATATGGTTTACACCAGGCCCCTAGAGCCTGGTACAGAACACTTGCTGACCATTTGTTGATAGTGGCTTCAAGCATGAGACTGTGGATTGTACATTGTTCTATAAGAATATTGGGGAAGATCTGCTCCTCGTCCAGATTTATTTTGACTATATTATTTTTGGCTCGACGAACGACAAACTATACAAGGAATTCAAGACTACTGTGCAGACTAAGTTCAAAATAAGTACAATGGGGGAGATGAATTTCTTCTTGGGGTTGCAAGTTCACCAGTCTGATTCGGGAATCTTTATTCATCAGGAAAAATACGTGAACGACGTCTTGAGCCGATTTAAGATTGCTGCTGGAAAAATCTCTCGACACCTCTACCCATGGGTCACAATTTGCCACTAGACGAATTGGAGGAAACAGTGGATCTGTCCCTTTATCGAGCTATGATAGGTTCTTTAGTGTACTTAACTGCATCTCGACCTGATATTATGTTTACTATTTTTCTTTTTGCCAGGTATTAGTCGAGTCCCCAAGTGACTCATTTAGAGGCGGTTAAGCGAATCATGCACTATCTGAGGGGTAATCCTGACATTGGGTTATGGTATCCCAAGGATGATAGTTTTGATTTAACGGCTTTTACCGATCTGGACTATGGCGGGTGCAAGATCAACTTCAAGTCAACGACAGTGGCAAGTCAATTTTTAGGAAACCGGCTTGTTTCCTGGGAATATATGAAGCAAACGTCGGTTTCAACAGTCGAAGTAGAATACATGGCGGCCTCGAGTTGCTGTTCACAAGTTCTCTAGATCCAGCAGCATTTGCGGGATTACGGTTTGAAGTTTCTTACTATGCCCATTTGTATTTATAATTATGCTATCATTATTATCACCAAGAACCCCGTTCATCATTCAAATACTAAATAGATCAAAATCCGATATCCTTTTATCCATGATTATTATGAAAAGAAATTAATAAGTATTGATAAAATCATACGGATTTTCAAAACGCTGACCTTTATATCAAAGCATTTAAGAAAACACGTTTTAAATACTTATTGGTATAAATGGATTAAAAACTTTAACTGAAGTTCAATCGCTTGGTAAAATCATTTATTTTGTAAAGTTTTTGTTTGTTTTTAAAATTTTCTTTTACTTTGTATATTTCAGGGGGAGAAATTGAGAAAAATACAAAAATATTGTGATTTTAGTTTGTATAGATAAAATTCAAAATCCAAAAAACATTCAAATATCAAAAATCCAAAAGCATTGAAAAACTGCTCCTTAATATGAGTTTTTGGAGCATAAAGAGAAAATAATAGTACATTGACCTGACGGATCTAAAACATGAATAAATTAGATTGAAAAATTACCGTAAGACCAGCAATATGATATGCAAAGATATGCTTGACTAACTATATAGGGACTGATAAGATATAAACATAATAATTGCCGAATCTAATGGTATCACATCTTGATGCATGACTCTATATCTAATTTGAAAAACCAAAACTTTAGATGATTACTATGTGTGCATGGGTAGATTTTGCAAAGAAATCCAGCTTATTTTATTTTATTTTGCAAAGAAATTCAACTTTGTTTTTTCTTTATTTTTGTTCAAATCTTGGATACTCTACTGCGTGATAGTTATATCTGACCTGAGGAATACGATTTGAATATTCTGCTTTATTTTCTTGGTGTTTCGTAAAAAGTCTTGAACTTTCTCCGCGCGATAATACAGGATTATCCGAATTGATTGTTAAGACATTATACAACTTTAACTTATTTTTATTATCTTATTTTGTTGAAAGGGATCCTTATGTACGTTTAGTAATACCGACCTTAAGGGAAAATTTTAACGTTCTGCTTTATTTTTACTTTTCTTATTTTTTCATGAGTCACATTTAATCAAATCTTATAATCAAAAGAAAAACGTACATGTGAAACTTCACTGTATAAGAGATAGAACAGTTATGTCTGATAGGTGGAGTCCACATACGATTTGTGCTTAATTGAACTTTAAACATATCGTAAATTGACCGACAAGTCTGTGTAAAGTTTAAGAGGACAACTATATCTGCAATCATCGTTGGATTACGTGCATAATAATATTGAAATTGATGTGTAGCTTTGAACGTTATAAGTCAATATAATTCCCTAATCGAACTCACAAAAATATGTACTGCTTTTTTGTCTTCACATTCATTGCATTTACATTTTTCGTATTACATTTTTGTTATTTTGTTTGAAAAAAGAAAAATATAAAAATATTTGAAGTGTGTTTTGATATATTTTGAAAAAGCAAAAGGATTTTATTTCTTCTTTGTTTTCGATTTACCGAGCGAGTGAACTACTCAAGATAAATTGAACAAGATTTTCCCCACATTTTAAGTTAATTTGTGCTTAACGTATTAAATTTTAAAGTATATCCGCTTAATTTAATGATTTCCGATCCAAGTTCGGTCGGTTAACGTAAATAATATTAATTTAATCTCACTTTGAAACCCTAATTGGATTAAAGTGATTATTTAATTCATTTTGAATGTAATTAGAATCATTCGTTAAATGTAATAGCTATTTGTTACTACAGTGTAACGAATGACTCGATATTCGTTAGATTTCACAAACTATGACTTCTTTTGTTATGAATGCACATTCGTTTCCGCTACCTGATAACGAATGTGTTCATTCGTGCACTGTATTAACGAATGACGGATTCATTTACTTTATTTTTTAGAGTTTAACGAATGACTAGCTTATTTGTTAAAAAGATATCGAATGAAAGGGCTATTCATGTTGTTTTTAGCGAATAGCAGTTTTAAAATTAAGGAATGAGAGTCTCATTTGTTAGTTTGAATTCATGAATCGCATTGGGATTCGTCACATTATTGTTGGGGTTTATAATCCCCAGAAGGCGAATGAACAACCTATTCGTCTTCACTATTCTATTACTTTCCTAAAATAAATTCATGCAAATTTTTTCCAGAATCTTAGACATCGATAATCCTGATTCTAATCGAGTGAATCTACAGGTAAAGGCGAGTTCATGCATACCAATTTCATTATATTTGGATATGTAATCGATGAGTAATTGATTGTTTAAGAATCAAAACTGATACGACACTTTTAAATGCCTAAAATGAAGTATAATATGATTCTTAGATGTAATCGAAGTTTGTTGATTAATATCGATGTTCATGTTAGGTTGAGTTAGGGTTTATTGGGTGTTTGGATGATTATCAGATGGTAAATTGAAAGGTTCTTGACTTTCTGAGTTTTTGATTAATTTTGACTTTGACCACAGTAATCAAATATTCCTATAATGTATCAGTCGTTAGGATGTAACGAATGACACCCTATTCGTTATTTTGATAACGAATCAGGGTTGTTAGTAACGTATGATCATTCTTATTCGTTAAATTAACGAATGGCAGGGTTTATTCATTAATATAATGAATAACTTGCCCTTGCGTTACTGTAACGAATAAGTAATTGATTTGTTAAGGTAAATATTGAATAGATTTGTTAATTTTAACGAATAACTAATTGATTCGCTAATATAACGAATGACTAAGTGTTGATGCAAAGTTTGACGTCTCGGTCTTTGGAAAGTATTATTATATTAGTTTAATGTAATAGGCGCATTTTGGTAATTATGTAAAGCCCATTCGTGTGATAATGTAAGGCACATTCGTTATTACTTAATGAATGTGTCCATTCGCTAAATGTAAATCACATTCGTTATTACTTCACCAACTCAAATGTATTGTTCTCATACAAGGAATTCAGCTCATCTTACTTGGCTTTAACCAACTCACGTTTGTGCTTATCTTCCTTTACCTCTTTACAACACCCGTGCTCTCCCCCATATGTGAGCAGGACGTACTCACCAGTAGAATTACAAGTAGAACTATAATGGTCCCTGGTAGACCGCCTGCGTGGGACAAATGTAAGCATATCTGCAGGTAACTCAGGATGAATATTCTCATCGAACTCTATCTGCTCTTGACCATCAATATTATCGGTATCATGTTGTTTATCATACGAATATCATCTTCGTGATCTAACTCAGTATGCTGAGTTGGAATATGATCTAAATCAATGAGATCATTGGTGTATTGAGGAACTACCTATGTCTTTTCAATATCTTTCAAACTCTAAGCTTTCCATAAACACAACATGAAGACTTCTTACAAGCTTCTTTGAAACCGGATCATATAGCATGTATCCAAACTCATCTTGCCTATAACCAAGGAATACACTGTCACACCCCAACTAGCACAATGTGGAAGCGTAAAATGGGAATGTAACTGACACCTCTGGTATCAACCACATTGTTTATAAAGAACAATACAAATTAATTTACAATATTTTACATTGATCTAACTTCATTTACAACTAGGTGATACAAACTAATTCCAGCCCGTTAAGAGGCTTTACTTCTTACTAGCACACTTGCGTCAATTCACCCATCATTGATCGCAAGTCAAACACGTAGCACATCGAATTTCTAGTAATCAGTTACGCGTAAAACAATCATAGTTTGTAAATACGCAAACATGTATGTACGTTCACAAGTATATGTTTGTTTGTATGTTTATGATGTAATTATGTTAAGCTATAGCGAAGCCTTGACTGTTCGTGCTGCGTGCCTCCATTTCCCACTCTCAATCAACCACTGTGGCTCCCCTTCCGCCCATAAAATGCCCCGAGTAGCAATGTCTAACACTACGTAGCTGGTTTGTATAATTATGTACATGTGCAAACGGGATAATGTCTTCGCAAACTGTGCTGGCCCTGCCTGGGTTTGTCAAACCAATAGTACTATTCACAAGCCATCGGCTCGAAGTTAATCACATTGTTAGTAGGGACTTTTTTTGTGTTAGCACTTAGATAATTCCGATCGTCAAACAATTTAAAGTATATATAGATATGTATCAACATGTTTTTCACCCCAAAAGTTCATAAAAGCAGTTTAAAAGGGGGGGTCATGAAACTCACTATTTAGTAGAGATCTGGTACAGTGTCAGCTCGTAGCTGCTTCAACACGCTATCACTAGTCCCTATAATCAATATTATAAAAATATTAATATTTTAATATTATTATAATCTGAATACTAAACTAGGCTGTATATCTAATCTGGGTATAGTTGTTAGGCCCAGAAAGTGTCAACAGGCTTAGCTTGTGATGTTGTTTAATGTCTAATACTTAAAACCGAACTTGGCTTAGTTTCCCCGTTTTCCCAGCAGGGCCAAGTTGTTCGTTTATGCGTCCAGAAATAGTAATGAGGATGTAAGTTTGGGTAAATGTGTTGGTCGATAAAATGATTATGTTATAAAGATGGATCACAATTTACGGGTTTGGATTTGCTACGGGGCTCGTTTCCGTTTATTTAGTTTCTTTTGGAGAAAAATGCGCACAATCTATTCAAATTGTCCGGAATTCTCACAAAAAGTTTGTTTTACATAACTAATCCAAAAATATATTTTCTGATCACTCTTGATGTTCTGATATTCCAACAGGTACGTTAATCACGAACTCGTCGGTTTTTATCAATATTGAATTTGTTTAATCTTTAAATTAGCACAACTAATTATTTGTTAATCCTTAAATTATGTAAATTTAGCCACTTATCAATTAAAATATGTTGAATTTTATAAAAATATTTCTAGAATTATTTACTAATTTATTAATTTACGAAAACTCATTTTATCTGCTATATTTAGCCCAAAAATCGTCCGTTTATACCAAAAAAATTCCGAAATCCGCCAAAATTTCTAAGGGACAAGAATACATCTCAAAACAACCAAGAAAAATTCCAAAATCTAAAAATCTTGCCAAACATCCTTTTGAGCCAAAAACGTCTATGAAAATTCAAATAAACGCAAATACACAAAACATACTTAGGGTTTTCTAAATGACCACAAATTTCATATGTGATCATATATACCAAATCAGAGTTCCCCAAAAAATTTCATATTTTTTCATGCATTTTAACTACTTTTCCCAAATAAACGCCCCAATTCGGTAATAAATTCGCCAAATATTCTCGGATGGTCGAACAATTACCAAATTTGAAAAGGGACTCAATTTTATGGTCCCTGATGTCCCTGAAAAATTTCATGACCTAACAATATGCACATCAAAACCTTAACCTAAACAGCCCGTAATCGAGTGATTCGGTATTAACTTAGCGGTTTCGGTTTGTTTTCGCCTTTCTAATCATGTTTTCGGGTTCTCGTGCTTCTATGCAAGCTAGATACAGGTCCTATGTCACAAAAAAAGCAAGTTTCATCAACATGGAAGCCTCTTAACTTAGGGTTTCGGCTACGATAATAAGCTGAACTTTTGAACCGTAAAAACACCGTTTAAATCCTGTAATCCGTGTTTATGGCCAAAAAAGAGTATGATTCTGATTCCTAACCATGTGTATGATCAAAATATGTTTTTGGACCATTTGTAAGATTTTTTCACGGTTAGGAATGATTTTTGGTAATCAAACTATGTTTATATGATATTAAACATGATTAATCATGCATAAAAGTTGATTAAATACGCTTTTTACCTTAGGATTTTATGTTCTTGAGTAAGAACAGTAGGGAACGGGTCTAGATTCTAGAAAAATATGGCCAAAAATATCCTAAGTGGCTTATATAATAAGTTAAACAAAATAAAAATATTATAAGGTGGTTTGGTCCAAGTTGGCGGGCTGGGCTTGTTGGGCCCCCTTTTGGGCCTATTTGGCCCACTTTTCATGATTTATGTGCCTAACGTGAAATGCCGAGTCCCAATTTATTTCGGAAATATTTTCACGGATCGCTTAAAACACGCAAAAACTAGTGTTTTTCGGCCATTTTTGTGTAAATTTATAAAACATACTATTTAGTTGTAAAAATAGAAAATATTTTCACAGATCGCTTAAAACATCCCAAGTAAGTGTTTTGTAAGTCTTTTTCGGCTTAATGGATGATACAATGTTTGTTTTGTAACTATCTTTCGCGTTTAAGTTCATAGCGGGTAGTTAAACTAGAGTGTTTTCGTTTAACTGGTTTGCTATCGTACTAAGGCCATAATACTAGTATGTTAGCTTATATTAAACGTATATCACATATAGATGGCCCCCCGAGATATCTGGGTCATAACCAGACCCCTTTGGTTTTCCGTTCGTTCGTTACATAATAAGCGTTTAATTGCTTATTCGGTTTGTAAATACTGAGGTGTATCCACTTTTGTCACAAATGTCACATTCTCCCCCTGTTAAGAAATTTCGTCCCTGAAATTCAATGTACCAGGTAAAAGCTTCTTAGGAAGAAACAAGAATATTTGTTTTTCTTTCAAATATATATAATTCCCCGTTGTAAGGCATTTTACCGAACTTTGACCATTAAAATTTTGTCGAGTCGTAACTGTTTGACTTCCCGCCTCTTATTTATACAGGTTCTTTACAAACTTTAGTTGCGTGTGAGTTTCCAAGTGGTACTATTTCTGCCTCGTTAACAAGGCACTTGTTTAGGTTCGATATATAAGAAGTTATTAGTAGGGCTGAATTCGTGAATGAAACTCGACTTTAAAAATAGTTTTAGTCAATATGCTACAAGATTAATTTTTGAGATAACTTCATACGGTTCTGTGTATGTTGATGTTACCTTATCGATTTCCTCAACTCAAATAACACCTTTCAAATGTCAACAAGTTACTATATACATCAGTATATTTCTTTTATCAGTTTTAAGCGGCTTTCTGTTTGTTTTTTAAATTTTACGAGCTTTATCTATGGTTTTGATGTGTTGTAAAACACACGTATTTTCCGCACCTTTTATCCACATTATTATATTATATTTTATGTATTTTAACTTGTTTTATATAGGTTTTACATAATTTTTATTATCTTGTAGGTTTTGGGTGAAACAAAGAAAGAAACCGAGCTTTTTGAGGAGTTTAATGGACTTTTACATATACGATTTCAAGACCAAGCTCAAAGCCCAGTCCATATGCATCATGGAGGCCCAAGTCTTACATTATATTATATTATAAAAAATAAAATAAAAGCCCTAGCATTCAGCCAGGTTCCGATCGCAAGCAGGGGCAGGAAGAAGAAAGGAAAAAGCTTTTGTGGCGGCTAGGGTTGGAAGGTTTGGCGGCTAGGGAAGGAAGAAGGACACAAGCACAAGCCTTGGGGACGTTTTTCCCAATCTACATCAGCCAGTAGCAGCTCATATTCACTCCATATCCTTTCTTTTACACATTGTTCATACACTTTGATATTCTTGCTTAATTGTTAAATTATTTTGCAATTACTTGAGAAATTGAATTTTTAATGATTAGAATTGATTGTTTGACAATTGTTAAGATGATTGGATGAGTTTTATGATGCTTTTAATGATTATTCGTGGCTGTCCAAATATGATTAGAGGCTAAAATTGTTAGTTCTACCTTGGAATGATGATTATTGTTAGGTTTTGATGAGTTTATTGGATTGTTTGATCAATAGATGTATGTTGTTATTGTAAAGTTTGATTTAGACATGAAATAGGTTGTGTTTAATGGCTGGAAAATTGGTTAATTCGTTTCTTAAACCCCTTGTGTCGGTTGATTAGTTTTGTGTTGATTAATCGGTGCATTGTTTGATTCTAGACTTTGTGTTTAGGGTTTGTTTGCAGTAGGTACAACCGTAGGGTTTTGTTGCGTGATTAGTTGGTTTAAGTATAGTGGTTAGGCCCCTTCTTAGATACCGAGAGGTAATAAAAAGTTAGGGTTGTCTCATTGCCTTTGCATGCTAGAATAAGGATTGCGCGAGAGCCAGTTTGTTTCTTGTCAGGTTTAGGTGTTTTGAGCGACTAGTTGATCTATTTTGGTTTAAGTTGAATTGTTCTTCTATCCTTGGTTGTGTAGTATCCATTGCTATTAGGGTCGACTGTTGGTGAGACCGAGAGGTGAATCAACATTAGAACACGTTAACAATTGTTTCCTGTTTGGTCGTTTTAGGCGATTTTGAGTAGTTTAGGTTTATTGAGTGAGACTGAAAGGTGATCCAGTGAGCCCGAGCAATCCTTAGTCGTGTCATCTTTAGGAACCGGAATCATTCAATCCATTAGCTTGTTAGGCCTACAGTTCGATTCAGACCTAGGTAGATGTTTTTCTCCATCCAAAGTTAACATAGTTAGTTCCCCGTTAAGTTTTCTATTTTAGATAACTTTTGTCAGTCAGTCTTGTTAGTTCAGTTAAGCTAAAAGAAATCAAAAATCAATTAAATATTATTCTTAGGTAGGTCTTGTCTAGGGTTAATGATCATTAGCGTTCTGACATGTCCACGTGTACGATACTCGGACTTCCTAGGTCTATACTACTTGCGATCGGTACACTTGCTGGTTGTGTGTGGTTTAGGATTTTCGTTTTATATTTAAAGCTTAGTTGTGAGGGTCATTGTTATAGGGTTATCCGACGCACATCAAGTTAGGACTTACCTTGTGTGCTACTTGTAATTATTTTTGTTTTGTTTTGATTATTTGTTAGAATAGTTTAGTTAAATTTATTTCTAATTATAGTTTTATGCGATAGACTCGATCTTAAGGACCACTCGACACGGAAGCATTTCCTGAGCCAAAGAGAGAGTTTCGTGAGAGACGTCACGCCGTTTCACCATCTTCCACTTCTTCATCTGTTGACTCCGACGATAGGGATAGGATCATGGGCGACATTCCACCAGCGAGGAGGACAGCTGCAGACCGAGCCCGACCGGCCAATACTGGCGCGGGATCCAGCATCGCACCACCCGTCATTGGAGTTAACACGAACTGGCAGATTCCTTCGAATATTCTGAACACCATTTATCATTCTGCTCAGTTCCACGGGTTACTTCACGAAAACCCGCATCATCACCTCACTCGCATCGCGCGTATCTGCGACATTTTCCATCTTGCCGGCGTATCCGAAGATGCCGTGAAACTCCGCGTTTTTCCATTCTCGCTCATCGATAAAGCGAGTCTGTGGCTCGAGTCCCTCCCACAGGGATCCTATTTTTTGAGAAATACAAACTTCCGGCTAAGGCCGCTCGTTTGCGTAACCAGATTCATTCTTTTCAGATGGACGACATTGAGAGTTTCTATGAGGCATGGGAGTGATTTAAGAATCTGTTAGCGTTGTGCCCGAACCACGGCTTGCAAGATTGGGCGGTTGTCGAGAAGTTCTACAATGGAGTGACGTACGTGACGCAAAACATGCATGACGCGGCGGTGGGAGGAAATTTGCTGACGACGAAGGACCCGGATGAGTGCATCGCTTTGTTTAACGGGTTAGTTATGAGTGGAGACCTTCGACTCCATATCACGCGGCATACATTCGGTGGACACGACCACCACACTCACGGCACAGGTAGAGGCGTTAGCACAGATTGTGAAGGACTTGCAGACGAAGAGCAAGTTGTGTGAGATATGCAGAGGAGGGCATGATACCATTCAGTGCCCAGTCAGTTCGCAGGAGGAGGCCATAGACTTTATAGGAAATCCGAACCGAAATCCAAATTCTTTCAATTCTTATAATTCGGGGTGGAAGGCAATCAGAACTCCAACTGGAGGAGCAGCAACCAGTCCAGTTTTCAGCAGCGTCAGAGTTTATTCCAGGATGCCGGTGAGGGAGCCAGCAGTGGGGAGAAGAAGTCCACTTTAGAGGAGATGAACGCGCAGCAGACGCAGATGTTGTCACAGCTCATGACACGAGAGGATTCCCGACACAAAGAGACGCAGGAGAAGTTGGGTGAGCACGAGCAGTTCATGAGGAATCAGGGAGCCTCAATTCAGAGTCTCGAGCGGCAGATGGGAGAGATAGCGACTCGGTTGAACGAGAGACCGCAGGGTACGCTGCCGAGTAATACCGAGCAGAACCCGAAGGGATTCGCAAAAGCTGTGATGACGAGGAGCGGTGCAGGGGCACGAGACGAGGCCTAGATTCAGGAGAGCTCCAGACGAGGAGTTGTCGAGCAGCCTGCAGTCGATGGAGAGGAGCAGGTTGATAAGAAGATTCAGAAGAAGTCTCCACCAGCCCAGGTGCATCAGAGGAGCAGCCCAGGGAGATCATCACAGGCCGAGAGACAGAAGTTGCCAAGCGACCCACCGAGAGTCTACAAACCTAGAGTGCCATACCCCGGGAGACTCCGTAGAGATAGATATGAGGAGCAGAATTCTAAATTTCTTGATATTTTGAAGCAGCTTCACCTTAATATTCCATTCCTTGAGGCACTGACTCAGATGCCTAAACACGCGAAGTTCCTTAAGGATATTCTTTCGAATAAGGAGAAGTTTGCTGAGGTAGCTTCCATCCCTTTAAGTGCTAGTTGTTCTGCTGTCTTACAGAGGAAGCTACCAGAGAAGATGGCCGATCCAAGGAGTTTCACGATTCCCTGCATCTTGAGTGATGATATGGTTATTCATTCGCTGGCTGATCTTGGTGCCAGTATTAATCTCATGCCGGTTCTGTGTATCGCAAGCTAGGTTTAGGGAAACCGAGGCCTACCAGGATGAGTATCCAACTTGCTGATCGTTCTATGAAATACCCTCGAGGGGTGGTCGAGAACATGCTTGTTCGTGTCGACAAGTTCATCTTCCCGGTGGACTTTGTCATTCTGGACATGAAAGACGATGATAGTGTACCGCTTATCTTAGGCCGACCATTCCTTGCCACTGCACAGGCGTTGATCGACGTCTGCGAGGGTAGGTTGATTTTTAGAGTTGGGGATGAGAACGTCACCTTTGACGTTCGACAGTCACTTAAACACTCCAAGTCTGCTGATGACTCCTTGTACTTTATCGATACCATCATGGAGCATGTTGGGGAGCTTTTCAGCGAAATATGTGGAGGATCTGCCTCCGACACTCAGATTCTCGATAGGGACATTCCGGAGAGTGAGATGGTTGCCATGACCGATCAGTCAAAGGAGGATAACACTGAGTTACATACCCCTGAGTCTGAAGTGTCTGCTGGGATCGTATGAGACGATCTGATGGACCGACCTTCTTTCGAGAGCCCCCCTCCTTCCTTAGAGCTTAAGAAGTTGCCAGGCCATTTGAAGTACGCCTTTTTGGACGAGGAGAGGAAGCTTCCATTTATTATTGCATATGTTTTGATGGAAGCCGAGAGAGAGAGATTGTTGAGGGTGCTGAGAGAGCACCAAGAGGCCATTGCATGGAAGATTATCGATATCAAGGGTATCAACCCTTCGTTTTGCACGCATAAAATCCTCATGGAGGATAATTTTAGGACTGTTGTTCAGCCACAACGAAGGCTTAATCCGAAGATGCAGGAGGTCGTGAAGAAGGAGATCATCAAACTCCTTGATGCAGGGATCATTTTCCCCATTTCTGATAGTTCGTGGGTTAGTCCAGTCCAAGTGGTTCCTAACAAGGGTGGCATGACTGGCGTCACCAATGAGAGGAACAAGCTTATTCAGACTAAGACTTGTTGGAGAGTCTGCATTTATTACCGCAGACTGAATGATGCCACAAGGAAAGACCACTTTCCTTTACTTTTCATTGATCAGATGCTGGAGCGTTTGGCAGGTCAGCAGTACTACTGCTTCTTGGATGGTTTCTCCGGGTATTTTCAGATTCCTATTGCTCCCGATGACCAGGAGAAAACCACGTTTACCTGCCCATACGGCACGTTTGCCTATAGGCGTATGCCGTTCGGACTGTGTAACGCTCCAGCCACATTTCAAAGGTGCATGGTGGCTATATTTCATGACATGATCGAGGACTTCATGGAGGTGTTCATGGACGATTTTTCTGTGTTTGGGAGCTCTTTTGATCATTGTCTCTCCAACCATGAGAGGATATTGGCCCGATGCGTTGACACCAACCTAGTTCTTAACTGGGAGAAGTGTCACTTCATGGTACGCGAGGGCATTGTTTTGGGGCATTGTATTTTGAGTGAGGGGATAGAGGTCGACCGAGCGAAGGTCGAGACCATTTCTAATCTTCCCCCGCCCACTTCTGTGAGATCCATCCGGAGTTTTTTGGGTCACGCTGGGTTCTATCGCCGGTTCATTAAAGAT
Source organism: Bidens hawaiensis (assembly GCF_021521415.1). Lineage (NCBI taxonomy): Eukaryota > Viridiplantae > Streptophyta > Magnoliopsida > Asterales > Asteraceae > Bidens > Bidens hawaiensis. Next base: position 40,221 of record NW_027492247.1, on the reverse strand, counting down.
TTTTGTAAGATCGCGAGACCCATGACTAAACTTCTGGAGAAGGATGCCCCGTTTGTGTTTTCTGAGCAGTGTATGGAGGCGTTTGATCTTTTAAAAGACAAACTCATTAACGCCCCCATCATGATTGCTCCCGACTGGTCGCTTCCCTTTGAGTTGAAATGTGATGCCAGCGACTTCGTAGTCGGAGAGGTTCTTGGACAGCGGAAGGATAAGCACTTCCATCCGATTTATTATGCGAGCTGGACCTTGAATGCTGCACAGGAGAGTTACACCACCACCGAGAAAGAGCTTTTAGCTGTGGTGTTTGCATTGGGTAAATTCAGGTCCTAGCTTGTTCTGTCCAAGACGATTGTGTATACGTATCATTCTGCCATTCGTTATCTCTTTAGCAAACAGGATGCTAAGCCACGCCTTATCCGATGGATCCTTTTGCTTCAAGAGTTTGATATTGAAATCCGTGATAAAAAGGGGGCCGAGAATGTGGCGGCCGATCATCTTTTGCGTCATGAGGGAGCTGAGTTAAGAGAGCCGGGGGTCAGGATTAATGATTACTTTCCGACAGAGAGTCTCATGTTTGTTTCGGCTCAGGATGAGGGTTTCCCATGGTTCACCGACTTCCCGAACTACCTTGTAGACGGGTACTACCCGAATATGTCTTACCAGCAAAAGAAGAAATTCTTTGCTGATGTTAAGTTTTACCTGTGTGACGACCCGTATCTCTTTCCTATTTTTTAATTTGGTTCGGTAATGATTTTTATAAAAATAAAACCATTTTGTTGCGCACTAAAGTAGCTGCACATATCTTTCTGTGTTGGAGGAATTTTTATGATTTTTGTGTCCACTAGAAAAATATAATAAAAATAGTTTTATAAACCTAAGACATTTATTAAAGTCTGGTAAAAACTTAATAATTTATTTCAAAGGTTATCCTACGTAATTAAATTCATCTTCACATGCTAAAATCTACATGTTTTACTCGTTATTGATCGATACGTTCGTTTTAGGCTTAACCAGTGGATGTTAAATTGTGTTCTTGTCGCGTTAGGTTTTAACAAGATTATCAAAGTGATAAAACCTTACTTTTACCAAAAGCGCAGCGGATAAATGTTTTAAATCTTCTTAGTTTATAGTGTATAAAACCAATTTTATACATGCAAAACCCAAACCGGATCCAAATACGAAATACATACTATCAACACATGCATGTCACTATAAGTCCATGCATGTTAAGACTACCTTTCAAAACCAAGGAAATGTGAAAGGATGATGAATGGTAGGCTAGAACTTCAAGATAGGAGTTCCTCAAGCTTGTATACCCTTCTAGGCTTCAAGCAAACACCTTGTAGCTAGGATTTGCACTAAAAAAATTTCTTCCTCCCTTGGCTCCTCCTCTTGGCCGAAAATTAGAGAGAGTAGAAAACTTTTTTTGTTACTTGCAAAAAATGAGAGTGAAAAAGGAAGTAAGTGTGTATCTTTTGGCACCACACATAGCACCAATTAGAAACCTTGCATGTCTCCACTAACATTTGAAATAACAATAAAATAATAAGAGAGAAAGAGATTCCTTCCATGTTATTATTATTATTTTTTTTAAAACCTTCCATTTATAAATTTGTGTTATGAAACTTATTACTTATAAGTGTAACACAATATATAGGCAACATGCTAGGTAACCTTTTTCACATATTGTTATTTAATCATCTTAAGTAACACTATGGAATGTTCTCTCTCAAAATATAAATCATCCATATGATTTATTCATTTCACAAGTACATTGTATTTAGAAACCCTTTTCCAAATAACATAAGTGTCAATATTTATTTACTTATGATCATATCATATGTAAACAAATAAAATTGGTGTTTGTCTAGCTTGTTATTGGGTATGACCCGACTTGGATCATAACGTACTAGCCACATCAATTATAATATGTGTCTTGGGCAGACCGAGTCCAACAATCTCCCACTTGCACAAGATACATAGAAGATTGATGCATGTAGCAAATACCGCCTAACTACGGTTTACTACCCTAATACACATGACAAAGTGCCATTCAATAACATCATCCCCTTCAAGTCCCTTACTTGAAATGATTTAGGTGATTCTCATTTATCCTTTTGTCTCAGATATCATGTTAAATCCAGAGACACAGAGTGATCATTCTTTGTTGATTTAACTTAGCAGGCCTTAGACATCTTACTCTCAACGAATAAGAGGGACAAATCCCCTCTTGACTACATACGTCTCTCACAATCGCCTTGTACTATACCTGATCTTAGACTTATGTACTGTCATGTTTCATAGCAGCGAAGAACTAAGTCAAGGTGCCATATTCGGTGAATATCAAGACCCAATATGTATCTGAGGTCGAAGGATACTATGATATTTGCCTTTACTCAAATTTACTTATGATCAATCACAAAGATTCCATGTAGTAACATTTGAGAGCGGGTCAGTCCAATATTTATATCCCATAAATATCTATAAACCTTGGCAGCAACCCTTGCTCTATATTCATATCCTATGAATATCCACCAATCCTAGTTCATAATAGTCTTACCTTCATATTTGTTCCCACAAATATTTATGACTACGGACATTTAGAATAATTAACATATTCATGGATTTAAACATGCTAAAATGGAACATAACTCAAAATATCATAATCATAAACCATAATCATATGATGAGTCAAATTACAATTGTTCCGATATCCAAATACAAGATTCGATCATATCCAATCACTAGAATATCGAAGTCCTAAGGCACAAGTGTGACCTTCATGCTTTTGCCTTTCAAGGAGCTTCGTGAGTGGATCCGCAATGTTTTAATCGGTGTGAACATTGTGAATACATATCTTTCCTTTCTCAACTTCATTCCTTATGTAGTTGAATCTCCGGTCAATGTGCCTCATCTTTTGATGAGCACGAGGTTCCTTAATTTGAGAAATCGCACCCTGGTTGTCACAAAAGATTTCTAGAGGGTCCTGAATGGTACGGACCACCCTTAGGTCGGCAATGAACTTCCTAATCCACGTAGCTTCTTGAGCTGCCAATGAGGCGGCGATGTATTCCGATTCTGTTGTGGACAAAGCTACCACTTCTTGTTTTGAGCTCTTCCAAGAGATTTCCCCACCATTCATAACGAAAACATATCCCGATTGTGATCGAGAATTATCTCGATCGGTTTGGAAACTCGCATCCGTGTAACCCTTTACAATGAGTTCCTCCTCACCCGAAACGTATATTAGAAACATGTCCTTAGTCCTTTTAAGGTATTTCAATATACTCTTGACCGCCATCCAATGGCTACATCCGGTCTAGTGCATACCATTGCATACATGATGGATCCAATAGCCGATGCGTATGGGATTCCATTCATTTTCTCTTGCTTATCCTTTGAGCTTGGACATTGAGACCTACTCAATATCGTTCCTCTTTCAATAGGTACCAAACCTTTCTTAGAGTTCTCCATCTTGAACCTCTTCAAGATTTTGTCAATGTATGCATTTTGGTTTAAACCTATCAAACGCCTTGACTTATACCTATAGATATTTATTCCCAAAATATAGGCGGCTTCACCAAGATCTTTGATGGAAAAACAACTTCCAAGCCCTGCTTTTTCACCTTCCATTGTTGGAATGTCATTCCAAAATAGTAGTATGTCATTCCCACTAGCTTTCTTATACACACAAGCTTCATCACCATTTTTGATAAATCCAAATTTCTTAACTTCATAATCAAATCGGTGATTCCAACTTCTAGATGCTTGTTTCAATCCATATATTGATTTCTTTAACTTGCATACTTTGTTAGGATGTTGTGGATCGACAAAACCCACGGGTTGAACCATATAGACATCTTCCTCAAGATGCCGATTTAGAAAAGTGGTTTTGACATCCATTTGCCATATCTCATAGTCATAATGTGCGGCTAAATATCTGAATAGACTTTAGCATTGCTACGGGAGAAAAAGTTTCATCATAGTCAACCCCTTGAGTTTGAGTGAAACCTTTTACTACAAGTCTTGCTTTATAAGTATCCAAGTTTCCATGCATATCGGTTTTCTTTTTAAAAACCCACTTACTTCCAACCGGCTTGGAATTAAGAGGTGGTACAACCAAATCCCATACTTGGTTGTCATGCATGGATTGCATCTCAACGTTCATGGCTTCAAGCCATTTGTCACAATCGGATTGTGACATTGCATCACGGTATGTGGTTGGTTTATCCGAATCTACCACATAACATCCATCCATGAAAAATCCATATCTTTCGGGTGGATGACTAATTCTACCGGACTTGCGAACGTTTTGTGTGTCTTGATCAAACACTTGATCATTATCAACAACCTCTTGTTGATTGCTAGTATCAACCAAATGTGTATCGGCTTGTGGTCTCGATCCTCCTCGAGTTCCACTGTTCTACTAGTACCTTCCATAAGGAACTTAGTTTCCATGAACTCGGCCTTTCGAGCAACAAACACTTTTTGCTCGGTTGGGTTGTAGAAATAATATCCCATGAAGTCCTTGGGATATCCTACAAAGATACACTTAGTGGATCAACTTTCAAGTTTGTTTTCGGTGTTGTTCTGGACATAAGCCTCATATCCCGATACCTTTAAATATGACAATGATGGAGCCCTTTCATTTCATATTTCAAAAGGTGTTTTGTCCACTTTCTTGGTTGGGGCCATATTTAGAATACTGGCCGCGGAGAGCAAACCGAAACCTCAAAATGATAGAGGCAATGTGCTTCTAGCCATCATAGATCGAACCATATCCAATAAAGTTTCATTTCCTTTTGGACACACCATTGTGTTGTGGTGTTCCGGGTGGAGTAAGTTGTGAGATGATCCCACAACTCCTAAGATGATCATGGAGAGCATCACTTAGGTATTCACCTCCTCTATCCGAATGAAGTACTTTGATGGTTTTATCGAGTTGATTTTGTACTTCATTTTGGTGGACTTTGAATATTTCAAAGGCTTCATATTTATGTCTTAACAAGTACACATACCCATAACGACTATAGTCATCGATAAAGGTAATGAAGTATCTTTCACCATTCCATGTCATTGCTTTAAAGGGACCACATACATCCGTATCTATGATACCCAATAAGTCTTTTGCCCCTTCATTTGTCCCACTAAAGGGGTCCTCGGTCATCTTTCCTAACATACAAGACTTGCATTTATCAAATGAATCACCTTCACTTGATTCCAAAAGACCATTCTTTTGAAGTGTATGTATGCGATCTTTGTTTATATGACCAACGCGACAATGCCAAAGATAAGTTTTACTCAAATCCATTTTGAGTCTTTTGGTGCTTGATTGGTGTAACATGTTATCATAAGATGTGTTATTATGAACCAATTAAAAAATGCCATTAGATGGCATTGCTTTAAAATAAAATACATCATTCATGAAAACATAAATACAATCATCCATAAACTTAAAATCATAACCATATTATAAGGAAACCGAGATAATATTCCTAGTCAACCTAGGAGCATACAAAACATTATTTAAAATAACTTCCAAACCATTTGGAAGTTTCAAAATATAGTCCCCTCGGGCTTCAACAACAACCTTTGCTCCGTTGCCCATGAAGAGACTAATATCTCCCTTCTTGAATCCTTCATTTCCTTTGAACCCCTGCAACAAATTGCAAATATGAGTTCCACATCCGGTATCCAATACCCATGTGTTAGAGGAAATAGTATTAAGATCAACATGAATCATGAAAGTTGTACCCAAGGTTTGCCCCGCATCCTTCTTAGCTTTCAACTCTTTGAGACGGGTTGGACAATTCCTCATCCATGCCCAATCTCCCCACATCCAAAGCATGGATCCTCCAAGCTAACCTTTAGCTTCTTAGGTTTGGGTGGTTCCACTTTAACCTTTCCCTTGAATATAGCCATGTGTTGTCCCTTGCCTTTGGCAACCTTTGCCTTGGGTTCTGGGTGATGCCTCTTCTTATTGCCTCCCTCATGATCGTGAGAACGGGTAAAAACTTTTTGCCTCCCTCAAACACCTTGTGTAGGTTCCTGAACGCGGATCGTACACGGGAAATCTCTAACAACGCAGGTGCGGAATCCCTGCGTATATAGGTACGAGTGTAGATATTGTAGAGATTGAATACACGAACAATGAACACGAGCTATAAGGTAAATACGTTATATTGAATAACTAAACACGTGACAGTAAGTCACTGTTACAGAGAACAAAACGAAACAAAGCGTAACCAAAAACCCTAACTCACGTTCTCTGCTGAAACATTCTATTTAAACACGACAACTTCGCCACTGGCGAAGTTGTCAGTAACCTCGCTAGATCAGCAAGTTCGCCATAGCGAACTTGCTGATAACTTCGCTAGTTTACAAAACAAACCATAAACAAACCATTAACTATATTACAGACTCGATAACAAATACTAGACTATGAACTACTGACAAACATGTACCAACAGACTCCCCCTTGGCAGTAGCTTCATATCTTGATCTCTGAGTCTTGTAATCTTGCACTTTCACGCGTGCGCCCCTTCTCTCACACAAACCGACACAACTCCTTGATATTTCCTCGCTTGATCCTTCCAAGCAGGAATGTAGAAGATCTTCTTGTTGTTCAGCACTTCCAGATCAGCCTGCGATAGATTAACAAGATGCATCGGGTCATAAACCCGAAGTACTTCTTGTTCGTCCTCATCTTCCATAACCGCCTCAGCTGTCTCGCAATCCACATACCACCATTTCAGATCTTTCAGTACATTTTGAGGCATAGTTTTCATGGGTACCTCCTTGATACATCGGACTGGTTTGTACTTCATCACCATCCACGGTTTACCATCTGCTCTCATACCTCTTTCTGTATCCTTCACTAATTTTCCCTTTTGTGGCTTTAGCAACTCGAACTTCTTTTCTTTTACTCCTTCTTTCCACATTATCTTCTCAATCATTCTAGCCATATTGTCGTTGCTTCTGTTTATCAGGCCCAACCTGGCCAAGTCCTTTACTTCGCATTCAGGCAATGTGTTGAACGATCTCAACATTCTCTTGAAATATTGAACGCCATCATAACGCTTCACCACAAACAACTTGAGCTGTTCATCATAAATCCAACAAATAATCCCCTTTTTCGCCTCTGCATACCCTTTAATGTTGTAGCTCTTTCTGAACATGGTTGGAACAGCAGGCTTCTTGGTCTTGACAAACCAATGAGCATATTCTTCCTTCCATCTAGGCTGCTCTTCCCACACCATCTCATCTACCACATTCTTATCCCCAAAATCTGCTCTTTCAACAGCTGGAATCTCATGTTCCACTGCATCATCCACGATCTCTCCTTCTTCCAACACATTTACCACATCAATCTTTTCTCCAATCCTTTCTATCTCCTCCACGGGCAACACGTCATCATCATTCACACAGTCATCATCCTCCTCCTCATCTAAGTCCTTCAAAGCATCGATGACATCTTCAACATCAGCATCGTCATCAACATCCACAACATCATCACCCGCTGCATCAGTTGACTCCCCCTCAGTTGTGGAAGCCCCAAGAGCCTGAGAGGTTCTTGGCAGCTCACCACCTGCACCCGAAGGTGCATTGGGATCATCGTCATGATCTTGTCGTCTCTTTGTTCTCAACTCATCGCCCCTGCAAGTCGTCTCCCCCTGAGATGCCAAGAATTCCTTGAAGGCATCGATAACTCGTCCGTGTTCTACCAGGAGGGCGGCTTGGATTTGATTGGCTTCCACTAGGCGTTCAATGGTCTTCGATTGTTCAGTAACAATACGCTCCAGCGAAGCAATCCGTTCAGAGTCTGAAGCAGGCGATGGAGTTGGTGGAACCTCAGTAGCAGAAGTGACCGCAGGTGGTACCCTAGGTAACCCTGCAGTTGTTGTAATTGTTGATTCGACGAAGCGTGCAACTACCACCGGGGGATCAACCAGTTGGGGTGGTAGCGACACAACTACTGGTGCCGACGCCTCGACCGCAGTAACCTGTGCAGTAGTAGGCAATAGAGACATACCTGACAAGGCAGGCGGAGCAAATCGTACGTACCTTGAAGTCTCCCCCGCTCCAGTGGCCATACCTTGTCGTTCTCGACGTGAGCGTCTCAGCACAACTTGGACTGCCTCTTCCTCATCTTCATCATTTTCATCCTCATCCACAGCCCTCGGCCGCTTACCCGTTGTCCTCTCCCGAGTCACCAACAACCGTCTGGCCTCAGCAAATGTTTCATCCAGCTCGGTTTCAGCTACCGAAGTAGCCGCTGAAGTAGTACCCAAATACTGATTACCCGAGAGATCCAAATCGAACAGACCGTGTCCACTGAAAGCAGCATCCAGATCAATGTTTTCAGCAGTAGACACAGCCTGCGATGAAGTAGCTGGCACAGCAGCAGAAGTGACAACAGGCGCAGCAGATACAGCAGGAGGTGCTGCCGCCTGATGTTGTTGTGGATCCCTGAACTCATCCCCGCCTGCATGGACATACTCTGGGTTAATTAGATACCCGAAAAGAGGAGTATGCCTGGGACGACGCTCAGGGTTGCTCCGTGTGCTTGACGTCCTGCACTGAGCGAAGATACGCTTGGATACACCCTCAACGTATCGGATTGGGCGCCGTTGCGGTAGAGACGGAGCAATGTGATTGATAATCATCTGCAAGAAGCGCGGATACATAGTGAATCGCTCGCGCGCCGCAGCCCGTATTTGGCGATCAATCTCATAGAATATCATCTGACTAAATGAGTATCTGCGATTATAAGTCAGCGCAAGCATAGCCGATTGCATCGTCGCCCCCATTCCGTCTGTCCCCGCCTTCCTGCCGGACATGCAAACAATCAACACATGCATCAAGAACCGCCATTGGTCCAGCAGAAAGCCTTTCCTCCTTTGTGAGTCCCCCAGTGGACCCGAATAGCCCATTCTCAAATATGCTCCATCACGGAAAGGAGCTGTGAATTCCGTAGGGTCATCTCTGGTTTCTGCACCGAATTGCAGAGCCAACCGTATATCCTCAGAAGAGAATTGTATGTTTTGGCCATTTACGGTTGCTCTAATCACCGAAGGCTCAGCCCTGCAATCAAGGTAAGCTGTCTCCCAGAAGTCCTCAATGTTTGGTAGGGAGATGGGCAATGTTGTCGTTATAGCATGAAATATCCTTGATCGCTGGAGAAATGTGATAATCTCCCTGAAATCATCTAAGCCTCGTGCATCCGGATCTAAGGTGATATATTGGTTGTGGGATGGAAAGAATTGTCGTCGTTGGTCATCACCGTCATTACCACCAGTTCCTCCAACAGCAGCCATATCTGCACAAAACAAATCAAGTTAGAACCGTTTAAAACCGAAATCACAAGCTCGCGGTTTACCAAGTGCGAAGTTGTGAGGTAACCAGTACAGGCGATGTTAAGGATGAGGCGAAGTTGGAGACAACTTCGCTTCGTCCTTAAGTTCGTCTGAAAACTGATAAGGCATTGGAAATAGGCGAAGTTAAATTCTTGGCGAAGTTACGGTTAACATCGCCACTGGCGAACTTAAGCCGAGGGCGAAGTTGGGGACAACTTCGCCATTGGCGAACTTCAGCCACTGGCGAAGTTGATGATAACTTCGCCAAAACCTTAACTTCGCCAGAACCAGAACCAGCGACTGTTGAGATTCAATCGATTTTGTCCGATGGTTTTCGGACAAAATCGATGATTTATAAGTGAAGAACAACATATTTCAAAGGATTTGAGACGTAAGGCTCGTCCATGAGCACGTAACAAAGGGTCGGAAAAACTTGGTTTTGAAAAACCGACGATCCGAGGTCTCGAACCGGGTAAACTATTACGAACGAGAGAGGTAAGACGCAAGAGATAACACATACCACACGAATAATAGTAACAAGAAACACAAGATCGAAAAGACGATTGAGTATAAAGATTGCCGTAGGGTTTAGTGAATATATGTTCGCCGGAAGATAACAAATGAGCACAGTGACATAACGTATATAGGGCGGAGCACAGTGACAAATGAGCTCTGATACCAATTGTAGGTTCCTGAACGCGGATCGTACACGGGAAATCTCTAACAACGCAGGTGCGGAATCCCTGCGTATATAGGTACGAGTGTAGATATTGTAGAGATTGAATACACGAACAATGAACACGAGCTATAAGGTAAATACGTTATATTGAATAACTAAACACGTGACAGTAAGTCACTGTTACAGAGAACAAAACGAAACAAAGCGTAACCAAAAACCCTAACTCACGTTCTCTGCTGAAACATTCTATTTAAACACGACAACTTCGCCACTGGCGAAGTTGTCAGTAACCTCGCTAGATCAGCAAGTTCGCCATAGCGAACTTGCTGATAACTTCGCTAGTTTACAAAACAAACCATAAACAAACCATTAACTATATTACAGACTCGATAACAAATACTAGACTATGAACTACTGACAAACATGTACCAACACCTTGTAGCTAGGATTTGCACTCAAAAATTTTCTTCCTCCCTTGGCTCCTCCTTTCGGCCGAAAATTAGAAAGAAAAGAGAGAGAGTAGAAAACTTTTTTTGTTGCACGCAAAACATGAGAGTGAAAAAGGAAGTAAGTGTGTATCTTTTGGCACCACCCATGGCACCAATTAGAAACCTTACATGTCTCCACAAACATTTGAAATAACAATAAAATAATAAGAGAGAAAGTGATTCCTTCCTTGTTATTATTATTATTTTTTTAAAACCTTCCATTTATATATTTGTGTTATGAAACTTATTACTTATAAGTGTAACACAATATATAAGCAACATGCTAGGTAACCATTTTCACATATTGTTATTTAATCATCTTAAATAACACTATGGAATATTCTCTCTCAAAATATAAATCATCCATATGATTAATTCATTTCACAAGTACATAGTATTTAGAAACCCTTTTCCAAATAACATAAGTGTCAATATTTATTTACTTATGATCATATCATATATAAAAAAATAAAATTGGTGTTTGTCTAGCTTGTTATTGGGTATGACCCGACTTGGATCATAACCTAGCCACATCAATTATAATATGTGTCTTGGGCAGACCGAGTCCAACATGTCAGGGCTGTTTGAAGTGAGGTTTTGCCGCGTCATCTTCCTAGGTATGTCATATGTGTTTTACCTTAGTATCGTGGGCTACGAAGCTCGTTTGATTGATCAATTGTCAATAGATTGAAAACCTAGGATTTCGTTTGTCTAGTTTGTCGATTGTGGCGTTTAGCGTGTTGTTTGAGGGAATTAACAACCAATTCAGATTGTGTAGCCTTGATATGTTATACGGGCTGTGAAAAACTAAATTTTTATGTTAATGGGTCTGAATTGGTTGTCGGTTACTCAAACGGGTCGGTACAACGCGAATTCGCGTTTATTGGTAGTTTGTGCATCGTGCTTGCGAATTACAAACCCATCCAACTCGTGTAGCGTCATGTGGACTTGTTGGCTGTGATTTTACTAAATTTGGTCCACACGGGGCTGAGTTGGTTGCTAAGTGCATAAACAACCCGTTAACGCGCGTATTCGAAAAATATAACAACTTTTGGGTGTAGTTTGGAAATCCTTTGTCCATGGAATTAACTAAGGGTGGTTTTGGTAAATACATGGCTTCGGGGGCTGATGTAAACGATATTAGTATGGTTTGGGGCTTTAGGTCCATCGAACCATATTAGGACGCCTCGTAGGATAAACGAGTCGATTCGGTACCGTTAGTAATTATTGTTTGTAATCCGATAGGCTTTTAAGTTGTGGGAGTACTTAAGGGTCCTCTAGCCCGTTGTGATTGTGTGCCTCGTGTCAGGTGAGTTCATGATGCCCCTTTTTACTCTTTTCAAGTTTTGGGCTAGCATACCCACCGTATTACAATCTTACCCGATTTTACTCGTTGAAACTCTTTGGATGGTATTACATAGCCTTATTTATATTTGTGGACTTATGAAACTATGAGTGAATTATATTCTATGCCTTAAGATATTTGAGACTCGTTTATGATCATATATTCCTTAAGGTTATATATATTACTTAAGGCCTAGGCTCAAGGATATAGGCTTACTCGTATCATAGCATGTCTTGAGATGATATTTATGTATGTATACGCATGTGTTACTTTATGACCACAGGCTTACTTTTAGTATGGTATATTTTGGAATGATGTATATATATACATATATATATATATATACGTATGTTTATACATGCGTTGTGTTATGGCCAATTATTGGCGATGTTAATTAGTCGTTATCGACTAACGATGTTTACGTATGCCTACTTTATGTTTGCATACGTTGTATGGAGTGTTACATGTTTGGGTTGTATGTGTGTTCGACCCTGATGTTATTACTCGGATGTTACGTGTTTGGGTTGTACGTGTGCTCGACCCTTATGTTATTACTCGGATGTTACGTGTTTGGGTTGTATGTGTTCTCGACACTGATGTTATTTCTTGGATGATAAGTATAGGGATTTAATTATATAGATATATAAGTATGACTACTTATGGTTCATTATGACCTAACAGTTCATATCCAGTATTATATTTTAAACACTTGGAATGATTTATATAGATGTCAATATTTTAAACACTTGGAATCATTTATATAGATGTCAACATTTTAAACACATGGAATGATTTATATAGATGTCAATATTTAAAACTTAAACTCACTCAGCTAAAGCTGACTTTGTGTGTATGTTAGTGTGAGTTTCAGGTTAAGAGGGAGGATGATTACCGCTTGGACGTGCTCGAGACTACTCGTTCGTTTGAAGGCATAGCTAGTCAGGAAAATTTAATAATGAAGACTGTTTATTTTTAAGTTATTACTTAACGCATTTAAATTTGGTTTTGGGCATATTTTCCGGTTTTTGGGAACTCGTGTTAGTGCTTGTGAAATTTCCGCTGATTTTATACTCTGAGCTAGTTTTAAAATGAAATGTGTTGCCTTGAGTTTAAAAGAAAATTTGTTAAGTTTTGGGAATCTTGGCACTTATTATTCCGCTGTTATTTACTCTGAATCGGTTTTAAATAAAATGAAATTTTTCTTGGTTTTAAATTTTTATAAGTTTCTTGTATGATTACCAACTGTAGGATTCCCGGGATTCGGGGTCTTACAAAGTTAGGACCAGTAAAGTGATACTTATAATTATTATGCTGTTAGCCGTGCACAGCTAAGAAAGGGTATTACAGTTAACTTAGAAAGAAGTCGACTTCAGGTGAGTTCTAGCCCCCTTTTTCCTTTAAACGTTTTTGGGGTTGTATACATACTCGTAAGTGAAAGAATTGGTATTCCTAATTTTAATTAATGAAGTGTATCTAGTAAGAATGTGTTACATATTAATTTATTAATATACTGGAATGTTACTTGACAAAATAAAACGAGTTAGGAAGCAAGCTCTAATAATACTCGTGATGAATGTGTGTGCGAATGCAAATGCTTATGAATGCTATATGTAGAAGAGTGGGTACACGCTCATGTGTGGAGCCTTCGGGCCTCATGCATAAAACAAGGGTTAGCATGGAAAATCCCTCTAACCTTTTATGGCTCGATTATGAGCAAGAAAAGATGGCTCGGTTATGAGCAAGGATAGAAGGCTCATATAGATGGTTATGAGCAAGAATAGATGGCTCGGTTATGAGAAAGAATAGTTGGCTTGGTTATGAGCAAGTTTAGATGGCTCGGTTATGAGCAAGAATAGGAGGCTCGTTTATGAGCAAGCGCGCTTGAAAATAGTTGTGAAATGATTGATAGACAGACATAAAGAAAGTCAATAATGAATGAGAAAGGTTACGTTATGTCTAAATGTTCGAAAGATGTGATTTAATTATAGATCATATGTTATGAAAAGATAGAAACGTTAGAACTCACTCAGCGTACAGCTGACTTTTTGTATGCATGCGGGTATTGCTGACATCGTGGTAAGCTTGAGGTGCGCGCGGGGTTATCCATGTTGAACATCTAGCTAGAGATAGAAGTTGTTATGTAAAAAGTTTTGATTTCCGCTGCAAATTGTATATGCTTCCGCTGTAACAAACTGAGTTTTACGAGTAAATCCAACATCCAATGTAGAACCTGGGGTACGGGCCTTACAAGTTGGTATCAGAGCAAAGTTTGAAAGATTTAAGCATCCTCGCATGCTTGGAATAAAACAAAGAATGGGTCCCAGGAAGAATGACAGTATGGATAGCCGTATGCCACCCAAGCAAGCTCACAAGTAGTAGAGGAAATAATTGATTTTAATGAGAAAATGTATGCTATAGTATGAAAGAACGTATGTGTTAAAGTACATGACTAAATTAATGTGTTAGAATGAATGATTTGATATAAATTGTTGTGAATGCTAGTTTAATCGCTAGAGATAAGTATATTTGAATGTTTGAAGAATGATTAGTGCATGTAAGTTGTAGAATTTGGCACAAGTTTGGTCACCAAGGGAAGTATGAAAGACCAAGGGAGTAACGTGATTAGTTAATTACACTGGTCACTATCGTTAACTGTTTACCTTAGAAGTCTTGTACTAAGTAATTCCTAAAGTGCTGACATTTTTGTTTTCATATAGAATTAAAATGGTCGGCGCAAGACAAGTTAATGGACAGGGAGGTTGTACGGTACATCGTGGTGAACCATGTATGGCCCTAATACCTTCTGAAGAACCGGCTACCAGCATCAGGGAGGAAAGAAGCACAACTAGGCAAGACCAGAGCGACAACGAGTGTTATCAGCTTGATCCTGCTATCCAAGCTACAATTGCCCAACCTGTGGCCAATGTAGTGAAAGACGTGAAACCTGAAAGGTATATGGGTAGCAGGACTAAGAGTACGGAGAAGTCGAGTGAGAGTAACATCAAAAGTACTGAGTATACTGAGGAGAAAACTAAGAAAGGTGATTAGACTGAGAAGGGTAACTCAAGCGAAGTCGGGTTTTTGAGGACTGGTAAGAGAGAGGAGGATCGTGGTGGGAGTAATTACAGAATGTTTAAGGGTTGTGACCCACTGAAGCTGAGTGGTATGGGTGGCGCAATTGCGACTCTTCAATGGATAACTGCTTTGGACAAAGTTATCCGAATCAGCGAGTGCCATTCCAACCAAGTAATGGGTTTTTCTTCATAGTTATTTGGTGAGGAGGCTATGTTTTGGTAGGAAACTGTGGAGCATAGAAAGACCCCTGCGGAGATTAAGGCCATGAGGTGGGAAGATTCGAGAGAGATGCTTATGAAGTCGTTTTGTGCTGATGCTGAGGTTGAATGGACTGAGATGAAGTTTCAATATCTGAAGGCGGGGAAAATGACACACTGCGAGTACACTATCTAGTTCAACCGCATGTCCAGGTTAGTTCCTGACATGGTGAACACTAAAGCAAAGCGAATCAAGTGTTACATGAGTGGACTTCCACAGAATGTCCGCATCTTAGTTAGGAGCAGTAAACCTGTCACATTCAACTCTTTCGTCGATCTTGCTGATACGATTTACGATAATCTAGCTTTGTATGGCATGGAGGTGGAAGATAAGAAAGGAAAGAAGCTAATCCCCAAGAATACAGATACTGAAAGAAATGAGCCACCCAAGAAAAAGACAAAAACGAATGAGATTACTGTTTGTAACAACTGTAGAAAGAAACACTCGGGAGAGTGTATAGTAGGGTCGAGTGCATGTTACAGATGCGGGAAGATGGGGCACTGCTCTTGGGAATGCAAGAAGGACAAGAAGTGTTTCAATTGTGGGGACACTGGTCACAAGGCTTACGAAAGCAAGAAGCCCAAAGCAGGAGGGGGGAGAAGCGCGAAAGAAGGTAAAGACTTAGAGTTACCTGTCAATGAAGGAAGCTGAAGGAAGGAGCATTCAAGAAGAAAGAGTTATTTTTTTTTTAAGTTTTATGTTATGTATGACTTTAAAGATTTCGTGCTTACTGTTAAATTAAAAATTTAGACTCATGTTGAAATGTTATATTTATGGATTGAATTATGATATGAATAAGTCTTTTCGAATGGTAGTCATGCCATGCATGACCTTATAATTTAAAGTAAACGGTAGTGTTAGAATAATATACTATGATATCTCTAAAAAAATGAGACGATACTTGTTAACTCAGGATAATAAGCATATCATTGAGGGCTTCATGGACAAGCTAACTTGGACAGCTAACACTCATGAACACCACTTGGTGATTGGAAGCTCGGGAGTAAGATGGATAACCCGGTAAGAAAGCTAGACAGATCGAGAACAAGATGAGACGCATAATGCGAAAAGGAAAAGTAGATACAAGGAGTACTCATTTCACAAGGATTAAGCAGGTTTCGAGGACGAAACCTAGGGGGGATAGACTTGCAACAACCTGCTTTGATGATTAAATAATGAAAGACCGCTAGTTAATGAGTTGTGTGTTATTATTTAATTACGTGGAATAATAATTAGTTGAGTGTGGGCTTGGATGATAAAAGATGGACTTGAGAATGTTTACGTGTTGGGACTTATATTTTAGACCGACACATCGAATTATTATTGTTATGGGTGAAAAATAATTAATATTTTTGGTCTCAGCCAAGGGTGGATAGCTTGAAGACCAAAACATGCTAGACTAGTATAAATAAATGTATTTGTTAATTTGTCTAATATGAGTGTATAGTATATTGTGTGAGATCTAGGGTTTTATCTTTTAGAGAGAGCCGCCACCTCCAGGATGAGCTCTCCTGGAGGTGGCTGATCTTTATTGTATGTATGTGTGTGTATGAGTGCTCTGTATGACAATCTTTTGACTAATGAAATCATACTACTACTTCTTTATTTGTGTTTCTATTACATATATTTGTTCATCCAGTCTATTGTTCATTGTAATCGATTCAGGATCTCTCCCAAACACAACTCATCCGTCCAAAACACCTTTCAAGAGTGAATACGAATCGATCCTAGCTCAGATCTGAGCTCCACCGTTAATAATGACCATTATTCACGCTTCCGCACCGAGGCTCGGGTCTTGTCAGTTGGTATCAGAGCAGGGTTACTGAATCGTTCAGACTAACCGCTGAATCTGATTTATCTCACTCTTGAATCCACCATGGACGTTAAACCGATGAAGTTTGTTGAAATTTTTTTAGGGTTTTGAAATTATTTGATAATTTGGGTAAAATTTATGTGGATTGATGTTTGGGTTGATGACTCGTTCGGAGATTCAACATTAATTTCATGTTTACTTGGTCATATTGGTCCAGATCTGATGTAACAGTGTTTTTAGCTCGTTTTGGGGCAAAACTGTTATTGGAGATGATTTTCAGACCTGTAACGGCTATTGATAGATTGAAGATAGATAGTTGATATCGAGATGACTGGGATATTGCTACAACGATTAATTTCAGTTGAAGAAGCTTGGTTCTTGATATGAAAATTAGGGTTTCATGTGCTCATAATTATTTCTGATATGAGTGTGCTGCTTGAACAGTAAAGGGAATATTGAAGAACATTGCTACTGGTACAATCTGATATGTAGAAGTCAAGAATGAACAGGTACTAGGAGCAATCTAATCATTGTATGTAGCAGCAGATGAAAAATGCAGAGTGAATATTCAAGCAGGTTCTGTATTGGAAAATCATTGAAATGCAGAAGAAAGGTCTGTTGTTCGAGGATCGATATGTTTACCCGAAAGGTATCTTATCTATTGCTCGAGCATAATGGACAAGTCTGTCATGAAGTATTACGAGCACAAGAAAATGTTTCTGCTGTTCGAGCGTCGATATGTTTACCCGCAAGGTATCTTATATTTTGCTCGAGCACAGTGGACAAGTCCTGAACTGTCATGAAGTATTACAAGCACAAGGAAATGTTTCTGCTATTCGAGCGTCGATATGTTTACCCGAAAGGTATCTTATCTATTGCTTGAGCACAGTGGACAAGTCCTGAACTTTCATGAAGTCTTTCGAGCACAACGGAATGATTCTGCCGTTCGAGCATCGATATGTTTACTCAAAAGGTAGCTTAGCGATTACTTGAGCATGCAAAGTCGAGCACATCAAGTTTGGATTCGAGCACGTGAACCCTGAGCATATCCTTGTTTATCTCAACAATCTATCTTTTGGTGTCGATCATAATTTGTTTTACTTGAGCAAACATTCTTCGAGCACACTTTGGCTCCTGAGCATGCCCATGAAAAGAGAAGAAAAAACACAAGTATTTTCGAGCAAGGTCTCAAGCATGTTCGATGAAAGACAGAAAAAAACTAAGTATTTTCGAGCATGGTCTCGAGCATGCTCGATGACAGACAGAAAAAGACCAAGTATTTTTGAGCATGCCCGAGTAAAGACAGAAGCATGCTCGAGTAACGACAGAAAAATACAAGTGTTTTCTCGAGCAAGGGCCTCGAGCATGCTCGAGCAAAAAAAAATTATGCTCGTGAAGGGACTTTGACTAATGTGTGCTCGTGAATGAATTACACTTGAGATTTTTGGTGCCGTTGAGCGTTTGACTAAGCTGATCTTTACGGAAGATATATACCAGGGGTATTTTGGTAAACTTTATCCTATCATCAACAAGCAAAAGGAAATCAAAGCATTATCAATTTTTCACAAACTTCATCAAGAGCTTCACAAGAACAATTGTTGACCAAGCTTACGGATTTAATCCCTTATGAGTGTCAACCAACATAATGTTTTGTTTATCTTTGTTTATTATAGAATCAACAATCTTGATAAGGATAGTCAAGGTTGTTTCACCCATACTTGATTTGAAGACACAATTTTCAAAGACAATTGCAATGAAATTGGGGGAGTAAAAATTCTTGAATTTCATTGCAAATTGCTTGCTTCAAATCAAGTGAAAATACTCAAGTTAAGGAAAAGTTTATCAAGATCAATAATCCAAGATTCTTTAGAGATGTTTCATTGTTTGTGAGTCTTCTGATTTCTTAGTACGGTTGAAAAGATAGAGTCATCACTAGTAACATGGTGAACGGATGATCAGTAGAGTTTAACCTCCTATGAAAACAGTCACTTGACAATCAAGAACGGGTTATGGTTGACTTGAATGCTATCTTGATTCAGGGAAAAGTTTGAAGATAACTTACAAGGGAAGAAACGGGTTTGAAAAATGGAAGATTATTTGATGATCACATTGAGTTTATTTCTTTTTGTGATGACCTTGCTACTTGAAGTTGATCTTTGAAGTTCAAAGCCTGGTTCATATGCCCATACAACTGTATCTAAAAGTGATATAAGAGAGATGATTCGAAATGAACAATGTGAGAAGCTTAACGTGAGGGGGAGAAGTTCAACGAAAAACAACGGGTTTTTGAGGTTATCATGGAAGAAATTCGATGGCATCGGTTTAAGTGGGAGATTGTTGGGACTTACATTTTAGACCGACGCATCGAATTATTATTGTTACGGGGGAAAAATAATTAATATTTTTGGTCCCAACCAAGGGTGGATGGCTTGAAGACCAAGACATGCTAGACTAGTATAAATAGATGTATTTGTTAATTTCTCTAGTATGAGTGTATAGTATATTGTGTGAGATCTAGGGTTTTATCTCTTAGAGAGAGCCGCCGCCTCCAGGATGAGCTCTCCTGGAGGTGGCTGATCTTTATTGTATGTATGTGTGTATGTATGAGTGCTCTGTATGACAATCTTTTGACTAATGAAATCATACTACCACTTCTTTATTTGTGTTTCGATTACATATATTTGTTCATCCAGTCTATTGTTCATTGTAATCGATTTAGGATCTCTCTCAAACACAACTCATCCATCCAAAACACCTTTCAAGAGTGAATACGATTCGATCCTAGCTCAGATTCGAGCTCCACCGTTAATAACGACCATTATTCACGCTTCCGCACCGGGGCTCGGGTCTTGTCATTATGGGCCTAAGGTCTATGGGCTTGGAGTATTTAAACTACTAACCCTCCCTAAAACACTATGTTGGGCTATATTTATTGGTTTATGCTTTATGTTTTGGGCTTGGTTTTGGGCTACACTATGTAAACTGAAATCTAGGGATTTCGGTGGGCGTCGTATGTACTTAGGCTTAGGTAGAGTACAATATGTGACTATATATGATGTAGGTATTTTGTATTAGGGTTGCTTGTTTGTCGTCGGTTAGCCGAATAGAGAGTATCACCGTGTAAATTTTGTTAAAGGACTTAAGCACCCGACGTAATATATACGTGTGTTTTGAAGCAAGATCTATTGTCTTCATTGTGTTACTCTGCTTGTTACAGAATCGGTTCTTTGTTAGATTCGACCTAATAAAGGATTTACTTGATATCACATTCAAAGATCCTTCCACGGGACTTACGATTGGTATCAGAACCTATAGACCTATTCTAGGCTCGATTTGAGTGATATAAAAGATTCTAAGGATGATTTTCGGTAGAAGATTGGCTGAAGAATTCTGGAAATTGAAGAAAATATGTTCTTCGGCCTTTTGAGACATTTTTGGAGAAGAATTGGGTTGATCTTTGACCAAAATTCAAATCCCTTAATTCTCGGGATTTGACTCAATCTTCAAAGGTTACTATATCAAGAGTTTTGATGGTTTTCGGTGGAGTTATTGGGGTTCTCTGGAAGATCTAATAGTTTTCGGTAGAGTTATTGGGGTTCTTGAGAAGTTTTGGTCTTTTTCGGTGAACTTATTGAGTTCTCGGGCAAATTTGATAGTTCTCGGTCAATAATCAAAGTTCTCGGTTAAGTATCAGAGTTTTTGGTCAATTATCAGAGTTCTTGGTCAATAATCAAAGTTCTCGACCACTGTTCAAGGTTTTCGGCCACAGTTCCAGGTTTTCGGCTACCTTTCAAGGTTCTCGGGCTTTAAAAGCATTGGACTCATTTGGTTAGGCCTTGGATTTTGTTCTATAGGCATCTATTTAGTTGGCCTTCACCTCTTCTAGCTCATCCGAGGTAAGTTCTGAATTGTGTTCTCTATCCTGTATCAATAAGGTAGGTTTATATAAATCTCACAATAGTAATTTTCTTAGAAAAATGGAGGGAATAAAACATGAAAACCTTACCCTTAAGAAACTTGAGAAAGATTTAAAAGAAAAACTAGAGGCACAACAAAATAATTTCTCAAAACTTCAATCCGATTTCAGCATAAAATGTTGCCATTATTTAGATGCTAAACAGAAAATGTAAGGCCCCGAACCCCGGGAACCCCACAGTTGGTAATCATTCAAAACACTCGTAAAAATAATTAAACTCAAAAACAACTCTTTTCATTAAAATAAGCATCACAGAGTATAATTCGGCGGAAAACGTAAACAATATAATAAGTTCCCAAAACCCGGGAATTTTGCCCAAAACCAACTAAATTATATTTAATAATAAAAATTTTTTTTAAAGGAATGTTTAATAATAAAGTCTTCAAATCCTGTATGCCCTTCACCGACCAAGTAGCTTCGTGCACGTCCAAGCGATAAGGCATCCTCTTCTTAACCTGAAACTCACACTAACATGCACACAAAGTCAGCTTATGCTGAGTGAGTTCAAGTTTTAAATAAGTAACAAAAGTCTTAATAATCATTCCAACGGTTTTAAAACTGTAAACGGAATTACATCAGTTAGGTCATCACATTTAATAAATAATCATCCTTACGTATGAACATCTCTATACGTACATTCCAATATATATAAATATATATATATATATATATATATATATAACATTCAGGGTCGAGCAAACGTACAACCCAAACACGTAACATTCAGCGCATACAAACACAAAGTAGGCATACGGAACATTCAGTAGTCGAGACGACTACAACATTCGCCAAATACTGGCCGTTCTATAATATATATATACATACACACATTCTTTAACATTCCAAGGCCTACCAATACTAGCAAGCCTATGTAAAATCGTTTAAAACATTTCATCAAGCAAAATCGCTTAGGTGTGCATGCTAGCCCAAAACTTAAAAGAGTTAAACGGGGCATCAAGAACTCACCTGACACAAGACGCGGATTCACAACGAGCTATAGAATCCCTAAGAAATCCCAAAACTGAAACACCTGTCGGTTTAAATTCAATCAATACTAATGACATGAACATGACTCGTTTATCCAACGAGACGTTCTAAAATGGTCCGAGTAACCTAAAACCTCGACCTCATCAAACTTACTCACAACAGCCCCGAGGTCTCACATTCACCAAATCGACCCTTAGGTACTCCCGGGGATAAAGAATTCCCAAATTACCCCTGGAAGCACTAGGTGATACCGATACGCGCGTTAAAGGTCATTTACGCCATTAACATTCAACTCAGCCCCATGTGGACCCAACATGATAAAATCACAGCCAACAAGTCCACACAACGCTACACGAGTCAAATGGATCGGTAACTCGCAAGTACGACGCACCAACTACTCAATAAGCGAAATTGCGCGTTGTGCCGACCCGTTGGAGTAACCGACAACCAATTCAGCCCCATGACTTATAAAAATAAATTTTTAACAGCCCATACATCAAACCAAGTGTCCCCGAGCTGAATTGGTCGTTAATCACGTCAACCCTCGTGTTAAACGCACCAAACTACAATTCTAGACAACTGAACATAACAATCAAACTACAACTAGTTGATCAACTTAACGAACACCTATGAACATGATCTTTAAGTATGATATACGGGACATACCTAGGAAGATTGTGGTGCAAAAACTCACTTCAAACAGCCCCGACAAGAACACAATTGAACATCCACCGGTTAAGCCTAAAACGAACTTATCCATCAATAACGAGTAAAACGTGTAGATTTTAGCATGCGAAGATGCATTTAATTACATAGGATAACCTTTGAAATAAATTATTAAATTTTTACCAGACTTTAATAAATGTCTTAGGTTTATAAAACTATTTTTAGTATATTTTTCTAGTGGACACAAACTTCATAAAAATTCCTCCAACACAGAAAGGTATGTGCAGCTATTTCAGTGCGCAACAAAATGGTTTTATTTTTATAAAAATCTTTACCCAGCAAAATTAAATGATTCCAATTGGGTTTGGTTCCTATCTCAAAATATTAACTTCCAGAAGTAGAACCAACCAATTTGGACCTGTAGTAAAAGGTTTATGACGTCGGGAAGACAGACCAGAATCCGTCATCCCGCATCAGCTTTGACACTCGATTTTATAAATTCATAAAAACCATTCAAATCTCGTTCAAAAATTACGTATTATACTTTTCTGAAAACTAGACTCAAAGTAGAACATCATGAAATCAAGAATCGATCAAAAATAATGGATTATCATCGCGGTACAGACCGTACAATAAACGTATACGAATCTGTCAGCAAACTGTTATCATCAAAACTCAACCTTAACGACCAATAAGCGCGTTAATATGATCGATTAAAGTGTAAAAGACATGGGGAATCATAAAACCAACCTTGAATTAAAGTTTTTACTGATCAAAGCTGGCTGGACAGAAGAATTTCGAGAAGGGGGGGGGGGGGTCTCTCTTCCGATCGGCCACTAGAAAGGGTTTTAGGGTTAGGTTAATTGTTTATGATATAATAAAAATAGTTACATCCAAGTCCCTCCAAATTGAAGTGTATGGCAAAGTGGAAGGAAAAGTTAAGTTCTTTAACGTACCGGGATGACGTAAAGGCTTCCGAGAAAATGTCGGTTAAGTCCCGAGAGTTATACATACTTTACACGCACTAAATCATTAAACTGGGATTTGTCCCCGAATCCCGATGCGACATGAACAACTGCGGGTAGTGCTTCATCATCTCGTCTTCGCACTCCCAAGTAGCCTCGGAACTCCTACGGTGTCTCCACTGCACCTTCACCTGCCTAATCACTTTATTCCTCAGACGCCTTTCCTGACGGTCCAGAATAGCAATCGGTTGCTCAACGTAGTTCATCTTACTATCAAGTTCAATATCATCAAGAGGCACATGGGCCTCTTTATCAGCTCAACATTCCCTCAAATGGGACACGTGGAAAGTAGGATGAATCCCCGAGAGCTCATCAGGTAATTCCAGTCCATACGCTACCTCACCAACACGGGACAATATACGGAACGGGCCAACGAACCTCGGACTAAGCTCACCCCTCTTACGAACACGAATGATACCCTTCCAAGGAGAAACTTTCAACATAACCTGATCCCCAGCCTCAAACACAATAGGCCTTCGCCTTTTATCCGCATAATACTTTTGACGACCCTGAGCGGCCTTCATAAAAGCCTTAATCTTATCCAGCTTCTCAGTCGTCGCCTCGACCACCTCCAAACTACCCCACTGTTTCTGGCCAATGGAACCCCAACAGACTGGAGTCCTACACCTCCTATTATACAACATCGTAAACGGTGGCATCCGAATCGCGGCTTGATAACTGTTATTATACGAGAACTCTACCAATGGTAAGTGACGATCCCAACTACCACCAAAATCGATTACACAGGCCCGCAGCATATCCTCAAGAGTCTGAATGGTCCTCTCGGATTGACCATCCGTCTGCGAGTGATAGGCAGTACTGATAAGGAGTTTGGTACCCATCTCCTCATGAAACCTTTTCCAAAACCTGGAGGTAAAACGCGTGTCCCTATCCGAAACAATAGATAAGGAGTTTGGTAAAACCTGGAGGTAAAACGCGTGCCTAAAAACGATCTCATGAATGAACACATCGGCCAACTGCTCAGAATTAAAAGTCTCTCGAATCGGCAAGAAATGAGCGCTCTTGGTCAGTCTATCAACGATTACCCATATGGTGTCGTAATTACCCCTAGGAGTACGAGGCAGTTTAGTCACAAAATCCATAGTAAGATGCTCCCATTTCCAATCCGGTATTTCCAACGGCTGAAGTTTCCCAAACGGTTTCTGATGCTCGGCCTTAACTTGTAGACACGTCAAACATTTACTCACATACTGAGCCATCTCAAACTTCATCGCAGGCCACCAATAATTCTTTTTCAGGTCTTGGTACATCTTGGTCATGCCCCGGATGAATGAAATAGCGCAACTTGTGCGCCTCATCTAAAATTTTACCTCTGAATCCTCCATACCTCCGTACCCATAAACGCCCATCCTTATACTTTACCCCATCACCGACGTCCTCCAACAACTTTTCCTGACCCCAAATACGTTCTGACATAATCCTTTCCACCTGCAGTGCTTCATTCTAGACGTTGGCTATTTGTTTCAAAATGTCGGGTTTGAGAATAACCTGATAGGATTTCACACGAATAGGTTTTGGTCTCTCCTTCCGGCTTAACGCGTCGGCCACCACGTTAGCCTTACCCAGATGGTACATAATCTCCAGATCATAGTCCTTAATCAACTCCAACCATCGACGCTATCGCATATTCAGTTCCTTTTGCTCAAAGAAATATTTTAAGCTCTTATGATCGGTATAGATAACGCAAGGAACACCGTACAAATAATGTCTCCACAACTTGAGCGCAAACACCACCACCGCCAGCTCCAAATCGTGGATAGGATAATTCGCCTCATGAGGCTTCAACTGCCGTGAGGCATAAGCGATAACTCGACCTCGCTGCATCAAAACACACCCAAGCCCCTGATAAGAGGCATCAGAGTAAACCACCAGATCATCGGTGCCATCAGGTAGAGCTAAAATCGGGGCATGCGTTAACCTGTTCTTCAACTCGAGAAAAGCCTCCTCCTACTCAGTACCCCAAACGAACTTAATACTCTTCTTAGTCAACTTGGTCAGCGAAGAAGCAATTTTCAAAAAGTCGGGAATAAAGCGGCGTTAATACCCTGCTAATCCCAGAAAGCTACGGATTTCAGATGGAGACTTAGGAGACTCCCAATCATTCACGGCTTCCACCTTTGCAGGATCAACCAAAATACCACTCGGGTTAATAACATGACCCAAGAACTGAATCTCGCACAACCAAAAAAGAACACTTAGAAAACTTCGCATACAACTTGTTCTTTCGCAGAGCTTCAAAGACTTCCAAGAGATGA
The DNA here is from genome assembly GCF_021521415.1 of Bidens hawaiensis. Lineage (NCBI taxonomy): Eukaryota > Viridiplantae > Streptophyta > Magnoliopsida > Asterales > Asteraceae > Bidens > Bidens hawaiensis. Next base: position 14,277 of record NW_027492247.1, on the reverse strand, counting down.
CCGGCGTGATCGGATTCACTTTTGGAACATACCAGAATGTCATCGATGAATACAATAACTGATCGGTCGAGCATCGGCCTACACACCCGGTTCATAAGATCCATGAACGCGGCCGGTGCGTTGGTCAAACCGAAAGACATCACAAGGAACTCGTAATGTGCGTAACGAGTGCGGAAAGCGGTCTTAGGAATATCTTCCTCCCGAATTTTCAACTGATGATACCCGGACCTAAGGTCAATCTTCGAGAACCAACTAGCTCCTTGGAGCTGATCAAATAAATAGTCGATCCTCGGGAGCGGGTACCGATTTTTTAACAGTGAGCTTATTCAATTCACGGTAGTCAATGCACATTCGCATGCTACCGTCCTTCTTCTTAACGAACAGGACCGGGGCACCCCAAGGTGAGATGCTCGGTCGAATGAAGCCCTTGTCGAGCAAGTCTTCCAACTGGGCCATAAGTTCTTTCATCTCATTCGGTGCTAGACGATAAGGGCTCGAGCAACAGGTTTTGCACCCGGCACAAGATCTATCTGGAACTCGACCTCACGGTCTAGCGGCACATCTGACAAATCATCTGGAATTACATCCGGGAAATCCCGAACGATAGGAACATCACCGACGGTAGCCCTAGACACGGAAACAGATTTTCCTACGGCGACCTCAACCTCAAAAACATCGACTACGCGCTTGGGTTATTTATTCAATGAGGAACAGAAATCGGTAGACACAAAACTTCTACTGGAGCCCGAATCAAATAAGACTGACGCCGGCAATTCATCAAGTAGAAAGGTATCCGAGATAACGTCACGCTCCTACATAGCTAAACAGTTGCTTATACATTCTTGAAGGAGCGAGGAATTTAAGCGGTCAAGTACCAAGGAACCCAGAGTGACAGTATGCTACGCCTCAGCTAAACAATTACACGTAAAGCGTTCGAGAGGATGGGAAACGAACAGGAGAATTTAGAGAATAAGATAAACTTTAGCGCTAACGACTCGAGAGTTAGCCAAATCCTATCCCTACAAAGACGGAACCCTAACATAGTCAGACACAAGTGGTATTTAAAACATGGAAGGTAAGGGTAAACTGCTTATAACGTTGATCAAGTGTTATTAGTCGTTTACTTCACCGGCCGGTCCTAAGCACCCCCTGTCCCTAACCACATTAGCATTCTATCTAACACTTAGGCAGTTAACCACATACTGGAAACTTTTAAATTTAAAGGAATGACTAATAATTTAAAGTTACCTCTTGACGTGCAGCTACTCGCGGTGGGCATACTAGTTTCTTTCTTACAGTTCGAGTCCAAGCACTCGGGGATGCTCAGATCCCTCGAACCATGGCTCTGATACCAACTTTTAAGGCCCCGAACCCCGGGTACCCCACAGTTGGTAATCATTCAAAACACTCGTAAAAATAATTAAACTCAAAAGCAATTCTTTTCATTAAAATAAGCATCATAGAGTATAATTCGGCGGAAAACGTAAATAATATAATAAGTTCCCAAAACCCGGGAATTTTGCCCAAAACCAACTAAATTATATTTAATAATAAAAAAAAATTAAAAGGAATGTTTAATAATAAAGTCTTCAAATCCCGTATGCCCTTCACCGACCAAGTAGCTTCGTGCACGTCCAAGCGATAAGGCATCCTCTTCTTAACCTGAAACTCACACTAACATGCACACAAAGTCAGCTTAAGCTGAGTGAGTTCAAGTTTTAAATAAGTAACAAAAGTCTTAATAATCATTCCAATGGTTTTAAAACTGTAAACGGAATTACATCAATTAGGTCATCACATTTAATAAATAATCATCCTTACGTATGAACATCTCTATACGTACATTCCTATATATATAAATATATATATATAACATTCAATAATAACATTCAGGGTCGAACAAACATACAACCCAAACACGTAACATTCAGCGCATACAAACACAAAGTAGGCATACGCAACAATCAGTAGTCGAGACGACTACAACATTCGCCAAATATTGGCCATTCTATAATATATATATACATACACACATTCTTTAACATTCCAAGGCCTACCAATACTAGCAAGCCTATGTAAAATCGTTTAACACATTTCATCAAGCAAAATAGCTTAGGTGTGCATGCTAGCCCAAAACTTAAAAGAGTTAAACGGGGCATCAAGAACTCACCTGACACAAGACGCGGATTCACCACGAGCTAGAGAATCCCTAAGAAATCCCAAAACTGAAACACCTGTCGGTTTACATTCAATCAATACTAATGACATCAACATGACTAGTTTATCCTACGAGACGTTCTAAAATGGTCTGAGTTACCTAAAACCTCGACCTCATCAAACTTACTCACAACAGCCCCCGAGGTCTCACATTCACCAAATCGACCCTTAGGTACTCCCGGGAATAAAGAATTCCCAAATTACCCCTGGAAGCACTAGGTGATACCGATACGCGCGTTAAAGGTTCGTTTACGCCATTAACATTCAACTCAGCCCCGTGTGGACCCAACATGATAAAATCACAGCCAACAAGTCCACACAACGCTACACGAGTCAAATGGGTAGGTAACTCGCAAGTACGACGCACCAACTACTCAATAAACGAAATTGCGCGTTATGCCGACCCGTTGGAGTAACCGGCAACCAATTCAGCCCCATGACTTATAAAAATGAATTTTGAACTGGCCATACATCAAACCAAGTGTCCCCGAGCTGAATTGCTCGTTAATCATTTCAACCCTCGCGTTAAACGCACCAAACTACAATTCTAGACAACCGAACATAACAATCAAACTACAACTAGTTGATCAACTTAACGAACACCTATGAACATGATCTTTAAGTATGATATACAGGACATACCTAGGAAGATTGTGGTGCAAAAACTCACTTCAAACAGCCCCGACAAGAACACAATTGAACATCCACCGGTTAAGCCTAAAACGAACTTATCCATCAATAACGAGTAAAACGTGTAGATTTTAGCATGCGAAGATGCATTTAATTACATAGGATAACCTTTGAAATAAATTATTAAATTTTTACCAGACTTTAATAAATGTCTTAGGTTTATAAAACTATTTTTAGTATATTTTTCTAGTGGATACAAAATTCATAAAAATTCCTCCAACACAGAAAGGTATGTGCAGCTATTTCAGTGCGCAACAAAATGGTTTTATTTTTATAAAAATCATTACCCAGCCAAATTAAATGATTCCAATTGGGTTTGGTTCCTATCTCAAAATATTAACTTCCAGAAGTGGAACCAACCAATTTGGACCTGTAGTAAAAGGTTTATGACGTCGGGAAGACAGACCGGAATCCGTCATCCCGCATCAGCTTTGACACTCGATTTTATAAATTCATAAAAACCATTCAAATCTCGTTCAAAAATTACGTATTATACTTTTCTGAAAACTAGACTCAAAGTAGAACATCATAAAATCAAGAATCGATCAAAAATAATGGATTATCATCGCGTTACAGACCGTATAATAAACGTATACGAATCTGTCAGCAAACTGTTATCATCAAAACTCAACCTTAACGACCAATAAGCGCGTTAATATGATCGATTAAGGTGTAAAAGACATGGGGAATCATAAAACCGACCTTGAATTGAAGTTTTTATGGATTAAAGCTGGCTGGACAGAAGAATTTAGAGCAGGGGGGTCTCTCTTCCAAGCGGCCGCTAGAAAGGGTTTTAGGGTTAGGTTAATTGTTTTATGATATAATACAAATAGTTACATCCAAGTCCCTCCAAATTGAAGTGTAAGGCAAATTGGAAGGAAAAGTAAAGTTATTTAACGTACCGGGATGACGTAAAGGCTTCCGAGAATCGTCGGTTAAGTCCCGAGAGTTATACATACTTTACATGCGCTAAATCATTAAACCGGAAGTTGACGGGTGTTATAGAAAATTTCCAAACTAACCGCCGAGTTAGCTGCTTCTAAATTGGAGATTGCCAAATTAGCTAATAAATTTGAAAATGCTGAATTTAATTTTAAGAAATTCGATGTCTCTGGTACTGTTTTGGAACCCATGATCGAAAAACGGTTAAAATGGAAAGAAAACAATGGTGTGGGTATTGGGTACAATATGGTTCCTCCTTCGTATAATAACAACTACACTGGACTTCCTCTTACCAAAGAAGAGGAATAAATGGAAAAGTGCATGCAGTATGGTAAGCCAACTGCAAATGGCAAAGACGCTGTTGGTTCAGTCAGCGCTACTGAATCAACAGCTGGGGTGAATGATACTAATGTGTTTGCTTCACGTGCAGATGAAGTAATAATTAAGGATTGGACTGATGAGGATGATGATTCACCTGTTTTGAATAACAAAGACATTGATTCTCATGTTTCATTAAATTTGCCTGTTTTGAACTCTATTGCTACGGATGCTTGTGTGGGCTTTGTTTTAAAGAGCAAAGACGATTGTGTGGGTTATATTTCTAAAACTTCGAAAAGTAGTGATCTTATTTCAAATAAACTTGATAAAAATAAAAATTTGCATAATTATTTGTTAACCAAGTTTGTTAAAGAGGGAAATTCTTTTAATCATAATTGTGAAAAATCCAGTGCTTGTCCAAAGCGGGACAAACAGGCTCACACAACAGAGCAAGACCTAGAAATTGTGGCATTCCTAGTCACATTGCTAGAAATTGTCCAGACTTTCCGTATATCCCATATTATAGATATTATCAGAGGACTATGCCTTGAAAATTTTAATTCAAATAAAACAAGGTATTATGAGGCAAAGCCCTCTGACGGTGATTGGAGAAGAAATAAGGCTAACAGGTCAAGTTCCCATCACACCAAGCCTACATCGTTTCAAAATCGTGATTGAAATTCGGTTTCGGCTCTGAGACCCAAGTGGGCCTCATAATAGAAATCGTTCACGAAGTCAAAGTCCAATGTGTCTTTCGTTTGCAAACCGGAGACAAAGTCAACCGTTTATACAAATAAAAAGATTTTAAAACCTAATTATAAATAATAATCAAGTCATCAAAAACTTCCTGTTCGATCTTGGATAATTAGGAAGACATGTTATGGAAACCCGTGACACGTTTGAACAAATCAGGCGTATCCAGAACGACTATGAACTGGGTAACTAAAAACTAATTAATCTCGCACATCGTGCAGGAACAACTATGGAGGAATATCATCAGACCCTGGTATGTTGATAGTGGCTGTTCCAGACACATGACAGGAGACATCTCCCAACTGCACGGCATTCAAATCTTTAATGGAGGGTACATTTCCTTTTCGGGAGGAGAGAAGGGAAAGATTACATAAAAGGGTAATAGAAAATGACAACATATTTAGGGCTACAAGTTTGTTAGAGCTCGACAGCAATTATGGAGGTGATGATATTGATAGGAAATCTACACCTGCGGGATGTCAATTCTTGGGTGATCGACTCATCTCATGGCAATACAAGAAACAACAAACGGTGCTCACATCCATTGATGAGGCTGAGTATGGTGCTGCTTCCGCCTGCTGTTCACAGGTTATGTGGATACAACATCAATAGCCGGATTACGGTTCGGACTTTCTTGGCACTCTAATTTTTTGTGATAATGATGCTCCTATTGCTATTTTTAAAAATCCGGCTCAACATTCTAAACCCAAGCACATTGACATCAAAATTCATTTTATCCGTGACTATTACGACTGAAAATTGATTCATCTTGAGCAAGTCCACACTGATAATAATGTGGGGGACTTAGACACAAAACCGGTCGGAACAGCCAGATTTAATGTGCTTGTAGGGTTTCTTAAAATGCTACGTCTCGACGACTGAGTCTTTTTGACGTTAAATTTGTACATAAATATTTTCTCGTTCTGTCATAATTTTGTACAAATTTAGGGGGGGGGGGGGGGAGAAAAGTCAAAAATGCAAAAAGAGTGTGTGTGAATCCTTAAATTAAAAAAAAAAAGGTAAAAAAATTTGTTTTGTTCTGTTGCTTAAAATTATGCCGGTTACTCAAGTTCGAGGGACATATTTTTATGTTTGGTCCTGTCATCTACCTGTAGACATAGGGGATAGCCACATACCTAAGGACAGAAATTGACAGGGGCGACTGAATTTAAAAATGTCTTTAATTTAACTATCTGGTTTTAATTCTTTCGCTGAAAAACATGTCGGTTACCTAAGTTCGAGGGACATATATTAATATATGTTTGGTCCTACTATCTACTTGTATACATACAAGATAGCCATTTACCTGAAGACTGAAAGTGACTGGGGTGATTGAATCTAAAAATGTCTTCTAACTAATCATTATGGGAAGTGATATGATTATTCAGCTAAAAGCTTTATAGAAGGTTAAATATTTTCAAATGAAAATTGCTCCAACCTTTGAAAAATGATTGATAAATTGATTTTGTGTGCATAATGTGTGAAGTTATTAAGCTAAAAGGGCCTTTGAACAGTCAATGATTTGTATGATAGCTTTCCATGAAAAGTAAAAGTTTAAAGTGATATAAACTAAATCTGCTAAACTTACTGTGGAGAGTCATTTTGAAGATATGTGCATGTCTCTAGATATATCTTTCCGAATGATTGGCAGAAAAGTAATTACCCAGTAATACATGAGCCCATTAGTGTCTTGATCGCCAAAAATGTTATGTTTTCTTGTTATTAAAAAAATGTACATATATAAAAAAAATTTGTCATTAAAATCTGTTTTTTAAGGCTTAAAGTGCCAAACTAGAACTACAAGGGTGGAGCGTTCAAGTAAGTCCTAAACATCCTGAATGTAAGGCTTGTAAGTCTGGACGACATCTAAGTCAAACGTTCAACCTTAAAGCTTAAAATTATTTTGTATAGAGAAAATCTTTTGATCAAGCACTAGGGGGTTGGAGTCAATAAGTGATGTCCATCTAAGCATTATGCCTAATTGAATCTAAGCATATCACTGATGCAATGAAAATCATGCTAAGTATCTAATTACCTGCTATCCAACTTTTCACTATGTCATAATAATGCTGAAAATAAATCATTGTGAAAGCATGTTAATCAATATGATTTCATGTTCGGATCTTTTAATAAAAGGGTTTCTTATTTAACACAGCTGAAATTCGATCCCAAAGATGTAAAAATTACTGAAGGTTTGGGGTTAAACTGTTTTGTTTTTAGTTGAAATAAGTTCCTTAAGAAATCGTGTTTAACATGGATCGGGCTTGCATTTTCACCCCATGAAGTCTGATGTCTGCTAGTTACGATCTTGGGCCATTCATTTTGGCCCAATTTGCTAATAATACTTGTGTTCTTGGCCCAGTCATATTTGGCCCAAGTTGTTTATGTTAATGGTGTTCTTGGCCAATCAGGTTCTCGGCCCAGATGGGTATCTCAGAAGTTCAAAAGGTTCTGTTTATGCATTATTGGTTACCATTATCAAGTTTGCAAAAACCTAAAACTCTTCATCTCCAATTACATGAAAACTCTTAAACTACTAAACGACAAATCGTCTTGATCTCGTTAAAGCTTTTGTTAGGACCGAGAATCTGGTGCAACCTTAGGTAGGTCGACAAGAACACACAGATCTAGGGTTTCGTGAAAGCTGAGGCGGCTGTACGAGGAGACAAAGTGAATATTCGTTAGAATGTTTCTCGTATTCCGTGCCCTAAATGGAAACCCTAGGACCCTACTTATAGACTCTGACATTCCTTCTAGAATTCCTAATCATTACATAATGAAAGATAAATAGAAATATAAGTGTAAGAGTCTTCGAGCATGATTAGTATCTTGCTCAAGCAGACTCACTGTGCAAGGTATGCTCAATGAATGTCTTCGAGCATACTTTACTTAGAATATTTTCACAAAAAATATTCTCCTCTAGCAAGCTTCATTCCTCTTGACCAATCCTTGCTTTACTTGAACTAGTCCATCGAGCAAGCTCATTCTTCTTGATGTCTTCAATCCTGTTTGAGACTTATTGAGCAATCTTTAGCATGCTCAGATGTAAATCTTGCTCGTAGGACTGAACCATGCTCGAATTCCTTGCTTGGAACACATGACATCTTCTTATTGCATCCATGCTTGTCACCATGTGCTTGGACATCCTGTGCTCGTAACATTTGGTTAAAACTTGAACGATCAAGTTGTTTGCTCAATTGGCAATCCATACTTGATAGAAGAACACTCTTGCTCGTTGAAGTGTGGCTTGTTCGAAGCCTTAACACTTAAGAGAATTCACCAGAAATGGTTCTGAAGACCATGCTCGAGGGAGTAAACCATGCTCGATAGTCCAAGCTTGCTCGAAGTCCATACTTAGCTGATTTATAAAGGAGGTTGAGAAGATTTCAATCTTCCTTACCAAATATCCGACTCAATAATCTCCCCCTAGATTGGAACAAGCTCAGATGCACCAAAACATACATGCATATAGTTACACATGTATCAGCCTTCTAAAGATAATCAGTTAAGGCATAAATATCATTTTATTACATAAAGTGGAATTCTGCCACTTGGGCATTACAAATCAAGTTTTACAAGTTAAATAACAAGAAACAAAACAAAATACAAAGATAGAACAAAAATAAAATCATCAATAAGCTCCATTCTTTTATCTTCTTCTTTGGCTCCTTTCAATTGCTTTTTCTTTCCTTAGTTCAACAAAGGCATCCTTTAGTTTTATCATGTCTAGCTCCACTGCATCAAAAGCGTTAAAGGGAAACTTTGCATTGATTATGTCTTGTAAGTCTTGGATATGAATGAAGTTTAGATCTTCATCATGTTCAATCATAGCAATGGTTCCTCCTGATGCATTTCTCAATGATATTGAATCATTCTGTTAGTTGTAAGTGAGATAAGCAATCTTTCCGTTTTGTTGCACTTGGGAGTTTGGTTCCATCATCTACCTCCTTATTGATAAGCACTCTTTCAACATTTTTCTTTTTCCTGTGGAGCTGCTTGCTTGTTTTGTCTTCCTTTTCTTTGAATCAAAGAGAGAGAGTTCTAATATGTGAACTTCATTAATCCTTATTCGTCTCAATCTCTCTCTCTCTCTCGGCTTGGCTATGAACTTCTCTCCTCTTGTGTTTGAGAAATGGGAGTCCCTTCTCAGATTGTTCTTTGATGAATTTGGAGAGGTCATTTCTTTGTTGCCCTGCTGGTTGTCTTCTATTTTGATTGTCATATAAGTCTAGTTCAGCCATTTTCTTCAATTTTTCTTCTGTAAAATTTCTCAAATCATCCTTAAAGATGATCAGAGTCTCTTCATTGTCTTCAGTAATCACTCTTAAGGTCTTGGATCTTTTTTCGAAGTAGAGATGTGTGGGAAAATTTAAATTCCATGGTGGTTTAGGCGTCACCATCTCAGACCTTATTAGTGTTCTACTTGTACTGACTTGTTGCTTCTTCTTTGCCTCTTCAATTTCAGACTCACCAAACCATTGTGTGATGGTTTCATAGTTCTGCAACATCAACCTTCCCACGTTTGCAACCCTCTTGCATAATATACTTATCATATAGGCTTTTTCCTCTTCTTGTTTTTTCAGTTTGACTTCCTGTAGTCTTCTTTCTGTTTCTAGGAATAGCCTTTGTTCTTTGTGATAAATATCAAGAAGTTGAGCATGTGGCATATTGTCAAATTTATCTTCTGTCATGCCCTCGTCCTTCACTATATCTTTTAAACTTTGGACTCTCTGTGGGTCTTTAAACCATTCTCTTGCTTCTGATTCTTTCTTTTCAGCTTCCTCTTTTTCCTTTTCCATTTGCAACTTCAATTTCTTTTCTCTCTCACTGTCAGCTGTGGTCTTTTGATCCTTATAAGACTTTTTAACCATCTTTATTTTTCTTTTGAGTTCATCCAGAGATAGATTTTTCAAAGAATCATAGTTGTAGCCATGCACTTGAAGAAATTTTATTTCTTTGTATTTTCCTTTTAAAGCTTCATACCCTGTCTCATCACTGACTTTCTTCTCAATTCTTTTCTTCTTGCTTACTTTTTCTACAAAATTTGCAATGTCATCTACAAGAGAATTCTTGTAAATTTTGTCAGTTGAGTCAAAAGATTGTAAGTTCAAAAAGGCAGGCTTGTGTCCAGCTTTCATCAGAAATTCTCTTTTTGATTTCCTCATTCTCCAGCCTTCCTCTTCTTTTGCAATAGTTTCTTTTGTCAACCTTTGAAGATATTTCAAGTCATATTCAAGGCTTATGAGATAGGCTTTGTCTTCATTTTCTTTCTCATCAGACTTCTTTGTTCTTTGTTCATCTTCTTCATCTTCTAAGTTATCATCCAAGTTATGTAAGGCCTCAATTATTGGTTCTTCAGTCTGAGGATCAGGTCTCTTAAACACAAACATGGAGCTTTGTCTTCTTTCAAAGATAAATTTTTGTCTTTTGGCTTTGTGGATTTCAACTTCAAATGTTTGTTTTCTTTTCACTCCCCCTTCAGCCACAATTTCTTGCTCATTGATAGTTGATTTGGTTGCCATATGCTCATGAGTCCTTTCTACTTGTTCATCATCAACAACTTCTTGAATTATTGGCTCTATGGTTTCCACTTTTTCTTCTATTCTTGGTTCGGGTATTTTCTTAGTTTGTGAACTGCTGCTGAGCTTGATAAAATCTTTCTGAGCTTTTTTTGCAGTTGATACAATCTCAGGAGTATGTCCTTCTGGTCTATTCAAGATATCTGTAAGAGTTTTCATTATAACCAACTTTACCATTGAAGTTGCAGATAGTTCGATTGTTTCATCCTCACTTGCTACTGGGTTTATTGGACCCAAACCGAGCTCTTGTCTTTTTGATGGTTCAGGTTCAGGTTCTTCAAGCTCAGGTTCAGATTGAATGGGCACAGGTTCATCATCAGTCAGTGCAATTGGAGTTTGTTGATCAGAATGTTTATCTTTTATTGACTCCAAAGCAGCCCTTATAGCTTCATCTTCCTCCTTCCTTATTCTTCTTCTTCTTCTTCTTCTTCTTCTTCTCCATGAGTGCTTCAAGCACTTCTTCATCTATTTCCTCCTCTTCCTCTTCAACCAACGCCCTTTCTCTCTCTTGATTTATCATTTTTATTACCGTATTAACAAACTCCACTTCTGCTATATCCGGATCCACTACATGATCCTTTTCAAAAAATTCATCACAAGATGTTTCTTTATGAGTGGCTTTTGGATGAAGATCTGCATCAGTCAGAGCCAGCCCTCTTCCTTTTAGTTTTCTTTTAGCAATTTGATCAGGGCACCAGTCTCATTCTCTTTCTCTCCTGACTCCCCCTCATCTCTAGCATCTCCCTCATACTCTTGATTTATCTTTTTTAGAGCATTTGAGGTTCCAGCCTCTGCAATTTCCTCACTTGAGCTGGTATAAGTATCTTCAATCAACTTCAGCCCTCCTGCCTCTTCATCATTCTCCCCATGTTTTGGTGCATCTGAGGTCTTCTCAACCACAAACTGCTCCACGGTTTGAATTTTCAACAAAGCCTGTTGCAGGGTAGTATCAAGTGCAGTGTTTCAGATCATCAAAACTGCATGCTTCTCCTTTAACATAATATTTTCAAATTCTAATGCAGCATTTTCAGATATGAGATCATAAACATTCGAGCTTGATGGTAGTGTTTCTTGAGTGATATTAAAGTCTGGTTCAAAAAAGGTTTTAGTGAGGAGGTTTCAGGTGAGGGTATATTCTAGGATTCTGGTTCATTAGGTATGGGTTGGGAAGGTTGAGCTGTGTCAGTAGGTAGTGTTTCTTGCAAAGGTGAGGTTGGTGGTGTTGAGATATGTGTATCTTGGGTAGAGTTGGCTGGTAGGGATACAGGTGGGGATAATGTTATATGTGTTTCTTATATGGGAGATGTGGGTGGAGTTGGAGCATGAGTCTCAGAAGTTGGTTCAGGTTCTGAATTAAGTAGTTCTATTGTTGCAGACAAAGAGGGAACATCGGCAGGCTCAGATTCAAGTGAATCAGTATGATCATTTTGCTCAGCAAGGTTTGGTGAATCTGGTGGAGTGATCTTCTGAATGTTATCAGTGACATTGGATACTATGTTGGCTATAAAATCATCTTCATCAATATGCTCAGATACCATGCTACTAGGACCCACAACTGGTTCATCAACCGGGTTGGTAACTTCAATTTCTGGTCCTTTATCGCCCTCTTGATTCTCCATGTGAACATCAGATCCAGCACCAGTAAATGTGACCATTTCATTCCCAATAGGATTAATAACCAACTAATTCATTTCAGGATTATGACCCATATCTTCTACGTTTTCGGCTTCATGAACAAGTGGTTCATTGACAGGCTCATTACCAGCACCATCACCTCCAACATCTGGATTGTCATCATCATTATCATCATTATTACCTCCAACAACCTCATTTTCTTCATCATCACAGTTACCTGGAGTATTAGGTACATCAATCGCTCCTAAATCCGAAACAAGTAACCCAGCGAGAATATCCCAATCAGCATTATCATTAAATTTACTCCTTCCATCCTTCAATCTTTGACAGATTGCAGGATCTTGTAATCTGAGAACTTCTTCTATCAGTTGCAGATTTTGCAAAGATCTGTTAATGAGAATTTGGAGAAATCTAGGATACATTAAAAATCGCTAATTCACTTCCCTCTCAGCATTTGAAACCAACCATTGAAGATAAACCGTGAAAAGTTGAATGGTTGTTGATACATAATGGCTACTGTCATTGTTGCTAACTCTTTGCTCAATAGAGTCCAAGTCCCTCTCCTTGGAGACAAGGACCGAATCACATGATGTATTAGAAATCAGTAGGTAAGGGGAAAACTACCCTTCTGGAATTGTCCTTCCTTTACATCCCCTTAATATCCCATAGTTTCTTGAAATATTCTTATCAGTCTTGGGACAGAATATGATGGCTGTACTTCATGATTGTCATTTTAGTGGAATGCCTCTTTGATTGTAGCTTCAGTGATTTCAATGTCTTGATTTAGGACTGATGCCTCAACTCTCTTCCCATTGGCATCATTAACACAGGTAGCAGAGCCCCAAAAATTTGTAATGTGATTCCTGTAAATTGTTGGGTTCTCTGTTAGTGCTACCCGCAAGTTGGAGTTATCTAGGAAATTGATCATGAGCTCCAACTCCCTGTTGTCATTATTAACCTCCAACTGAGCACACATATTATGCCTCTTTTCGAATTTCATGGCTATCAGTTCTGCAAAATAGAATAAAAGTCAGTACATATAAATGCATAAACGATTAGTCGAAGGTAATTAGAGAAGAATAGTGTCTTCAGTAACCTATTCCGTAATAGTATGCATACCTGCACAAATAAGCAAACAATCAGTTAGAAAATCAATCAGAAACCCTAATTCCGAAATCGAAGATACGATAATCGAGTATCGATATCTTACCAAAGTCGAAACAGAGCTAATGGTTGTAATAGAAGTAGTATAAAGCACTAATAAATGGTCTGAGTAAGAAGGGGATGCACGAGCAAGTGGGTTTGGAATTTGGTTAAAAGAGGGAAATGAAAATGTTGAAAAAGTTTCTAAGTCCCCCTTTTATACCTAACGTTTAGTTGGTACAGTACCATTTGTTGTCTAGTGCACGACAGTTGTCATTTAATTAAAATTAAGTGTACCTCCCTTGCTCGAGCATACAGCCAAAAGAATAGCTGTCTCCCACTGTACTCGTAGACATCATAATTTATGCTCGACATACTTATATTTAAGATGCGCGAGAACTAGTATACTCAAGATAGTTTGCTCGAATATACTTGTGCTCGATACCTTAATCCAAATGTTAATTTAAAAGTTAAATACAACATTTGCTCGAGTACTGAGTCATAATCGATGAAGTTCATATTCAATGATCATGCTCGTGTGCTTATGATGTGTAATGTGCTCGAAGGTACTTAACAATATTCCGTTGGTCATATATACTCGAAACACACTCACTGTCTAATCTTGCTAGAAAGACTTAACGGATTATTTCCTTCCTGTTTGTGCTTGAACAATTTAGCCTAGTCTAGCACACAAATTTTTCTTGAAATACTTAACTCAACTTTATCCTTCAGTTTCTTATGCTCGAACTCTAACCTTAAGTATCTAGCACACAACCTTGCTCGAAATACTTGACAAACTCTTCCAACTCTCAAGCTCGAATCCGGATGCCTAAGAAGTTAACATGCAATCATGCTCGAAACACATAACATCAATTATCATATCATTGAAAGTGCTCAACACGAAGATGCATGCTTGATTCACTCAATCATGCATTTTCAGTTCATACAATATGCTCGAAAGTAAAATGCATGCTCGAAATACATAGATGAATTTAATATG